>NC_142702.1:29246432-29570769 GCF_029339155.1 Prunus mume | reverse complement strand
GTTCAAAGTCCGTCAAATTTATTGTGAGGAGTATTTATTTTTGTATTTATCTCTATTTTAAAATAATTATAAAATTAAACAATAAAGAGAAACTAATTATTAATTGTTAGGTCAGTCTCACAAAATTTTAAAAAGCCATGTGAGTGATATTCAATTTTTTAAAATTGAGACTGACCCTAAGTTAAAATTATAAAGTTTCTCTTTAATTTTTAATTTTATAATTAAAAATTTTAAATAGAGACATAAATTTACAAAAATCCTCAATTTAACAATAAATTTGACGGACTTTGACGATAGGACCATCTTGATACAAAAAAAAAAAGTTGAAACGATGGTTCAAATGAAAATTTTAGTTTGACTAAAATGATAATAGAGCAATAGTTGAGGACCATTTCACCATACCCTTCAACAGAGCTTCTCAAAAATTCTCATATACCCTTCAAAACTCAGTCACGTAGCCATCGCGTGATTAGAAATGAAAGAATCTATTACTGATGGACCATCTTGGTACAAAATAAAAAGTTTAAGGGCGTTTGAATTGAAAATTTTAGTTGATGGACTAAAATAATACTATAGCAATAGTTAAGAGATCATTTAGGTCATTAACCCTTTTATTTTTATTTGCGAGTGAGAGAGTGACTGTGACTGGTCCAATAACTCAGAAACATTACTCCAAAATGCATATGGGATATGGCCCATTCATACTTCTCTTTTTTCTCTCTCATTGGTACAAACCACAAGCGAAGCTTAGCTAAGCATACCCATTTCTCTCTCAAAGCCTTTGTTTGATATCTCTATCATCAGATAACATTTGTAGTGGACAGTTGTCATATTATAATTGTGTCTGTCTACCCAATTTTCTCACAAATATATTTCAACATATATATATATATAGTTAATTAACCTAATCCTCCTTGGTCAGTGAAGTGATTAGCTAGCTAAGCAAAACTAGGGCGGGTGGAAGTTGTTTTCATCACTTCTATCTTGTGAATGAAAGGTCCTACGTGACACAGACCCAAATTGATTAAACTACAAGTGCCGCTGTTATTATGGTTAACTTGACTTCAAACCACCTAGCTATATGCGTGAATCCTGATGTTGCCTCGGTTTTCTTCCTACCATTTTTTTCAGTTGGGAAAGTGATTTGCCCAGTATAATCAAATATAGTAATACCTAGCTACGCTCACTTTCTTTTTGCATTAGCTTTTTGATGTCACCTTCATTCATCGCATAATGGGCTCAAACTCAAAGGTAAGCTAGTTTGGTTTAATGGACATGATAATGACTCCTATCTTCCCTCTTCTCCTATAATCACTACTTTTTTAAGGACTTCTTTTTTAAAGACTCGAATCCAATACCTTTAATAGAAAAACATTTGCTCCAAACCATTACACTAGTCTCACTTTCTCCTATAATCATGTACTTATTGTAAGTGATGGTGATCGTGAGGTTGTGGTGTTTACGAAAATAAATAATGTCTACTTAAGGACCTACTACGAGATTAGA
The DNA here is from genome assembly GCF_029339155.1 of Prunus mume. Taxonomy (NCBI): domain Eukaryota; kingdom Viridiplantae; phylum Streptophyta; class Magnoliopsida; order Rosales; family Rosaceae; genus Prunus; species Prunus mume. The sequence goes on along the minus strand of NC_142702.1, from coordinate 29,569,263 downwards.
TATTTACCATGTATAGGTCGATGACAACTACAAAAAGAATTTGACGTGTAATTAGATGCGTAACAAACTTAACTTTTGATTAAACTTTTGACAATGTACTTGCTCGGTGGTAATAATAATTATTGTCTTTAGTCCGGTTAAATATTGTGGATGAAGATACGGCTGAAAACATATATATGTATAAAGCAATCAAATGTTTAGAAACCATTTTGTTTGTACTAATTAAAGATCATTATTCCTTCCAAAAAAATTAAAAGATCATTCTCAAATCATTCTCAAAAGCAATCATGATTAGAACACTCACCTATATATTAATATATTATTATATATTTATACATTGTCTCATTAATTGGGTCATACTCATTAGTTATGCATATGGATATATACACTTGAATTGAAAATCTGTTCCATGCATGATTGTCTATAACCGGATGATACTGCGCTGTTTTCGTTAGGGAAGCATGTGGACGGCTCCACAACTCATACAAATACAAATGCCAGTGCCACCCAACCAAGCCTTAGCCATGCCTCTCCAGTCTTAATAATTTGCCTGCAAAATCTTATGAGAAAATCTTAGAGAAGCTGTGCCTCCAAAAATAATTAGTCGATGAGGTGATGTGTATATATAGCTACAGATATATGTTAATTAGAAACAATTAATAATAAAACAAATCATGTGATTATGAAGGGAGCAATAGGCCCTGTGTCCCCTACCATAATGAAAGCAGTCACATGTCCTTGCATGCAATGCTTCCAAGTCTCTTTTCGTTTGTTAATTAGCTTTTAGCTTGCTGTTGGTGGTGCGACCAGTAATTCTCTCATTGCTGTGGTCAAATCCTTCCTTGTCTCCATAGATCTACGTTGGACTTAAACAACTAATTATTATTTCTTCAATATTAATGCATTTTAATCATTAACCAACCATACCACCTTTTTTCTTTCTCTTTCTTAAAATGTAAGAGTATATAGGAGAAAAACAAATAAATCATACGCCGTACGAGTAACACGCATCTGATGTGATGTATGTATCTTTAGAGCATCTCCAATAGTAGTAGCAAAAAAACACTCTTCAAATTGAAGTTTGTTGACCTACGTGGCAATTTGAAAAGCCTTATTTTCTACTTGAATAATTTTTGCTCCAACAAACTCTTCAATTGAATGAATGCAATATCATGGAAAGTATCAGAAGATGTGAAAAATGTCTATGTATGAAAATAAAAAATGCATGTTTTTAATATTTTCAAGGTAGATTTTGTTTTTCCAAAGTAAAATTAAATGTTTAAAGAGACAAAGTCAACTTACTAGTTTTGAAGAGAGAGAAAGAGGTTGCAACTTTGATGACTGATGTTAAAGAGGAATCCAAAACTATTAAAGAGACTGTTAGAGATGTTCTTAGCGTGTGAATGATTGGAACTGGAATTGTTTCCGTTTTCATCGATGCATATTCATACTTGTAACAATTTTCTAGGCAACCAAACACGAGATTAATGCAAAAAATGACATAATGAGATACAACAAAGGCTCCTCTCTCATACAAAGAAATAAAAGATTAAAAACAAAGTCAAAGTCGTCGTGAGTGATTCATGAACCATGGCGAAAGTATTGTAATTGCAATTCACTGTCGGTGAAATTTGATCGGGGCCCATCTGTATCTGCTTTACGTGTTATATACTGCTGACCCTGTTTCGCCACAAGAATGTACGCTGAATTTTATCTCTCAAGTCCACAATAAAATAGTAAAAGAAAAATATTATATTTATATACGATTTTCAGAGAGAAATACCACAATATTGTCACAGGTTTCTTCCAAATCCCGAATTGCTTTTTGGCCTTTTTCCGAGAGCGTTTTTCTTCACCACCAAAGCAAAGGGGAAAGGGGAAAGGGGAAAGGGGAAAGGGCAAAGGGCTTGCCTTCCTCGTAAGGCAATCGATCGCCTTTTATATAGGTCCCTTTTTCTTTTGCCTAACTGCATGCATCTTTGGCACAAGCTCCCCTTTTTTATTGACTTGTTCCTTATTTTAATAAATTTGGTCCTAAATTCCTACTTATTTATAGTTTTCATATGATACATGATGAGTCATGACCAGAAGAAAAAGATAACGTAATTTAATAAATAGTATTTTGTTCTTTAGCAGATTTTTTTTTTTTTTTTCCATTGATTTTTCTGTTGAAAATTTTACAAGTCTCCATTATTAGAATGAGAATCTAAAATATTCTGGCATCAGATCGCTTTCCACAAAGGTGGGTATATAGATAAAGGCCTACATCATGGAGTCGGACCTTACATCGTTTTTTTGATGATGAAAAAAGTAATTAAAAAAGTTGAAAAATGAACTAATCTGCCATACCTTCTTAATTTCTGCTTCATTTCGACTTATTTTGGCTAAGTCTTGTGATTACAGAACTGATTTTAATTCATTCTACTTGCATGAATGAGGAAACTAGGGTGGGCTATTTTCTACTTAAATCTTGCTAGGATCCATCACTATATATAACACCCCCCCACCCCCACCGGCACCCGCACCCGAAAGAAAGTAAATGCACTGAAAACAAACCTTTACACGCCATTACTACTGACGTGCGCATATACGTGTGCGAAGAAACCAATATGCATATATACATGATATTGATTAGAGGGCAAACCACGCCTAGCGAAAATGGACCAGATTAAAATCCTGTGTAGTCCTACTAGGGGTCAATGTTTGGATATAGACTCCTTGGATGCAGACAAGACAAAGTTGAGTTGAGAGAACGTACGTGGTGGAGAAGAGGTTTTAACTTGTAAGCAATTTCTTGTGATATATCAAAGCTCAAAAAGGGTATATCAATGTCAGTCCTATTCACATATATTGTTAATAATGCCATGAAATTACAAGTATACATCACATCCACCCATCTCTATATGTTGCTATGTCAGATACGATGACATTATTATCAAGCACTAATAATCTCTCAAAGTCTTATACATTAATGATTTTTTATGGACCGTTTGGTTATTCTTTTGGTACGTCTCTGTAAAATAATCTAGGAAAAAAATAAAAACTAGTTAAATTTGTTTATACCCTGTTCCTTATTTGTACATATGAATGAATACAAGATACGAACAAATGTGGTTTAAAGTTAATGAATAAGGTACAAAAAGATGTCATGCCCACTACTTAGCAGCACAGTCAAGTTAGCTTAAGAGCTAAGAGAATCATGCAATGCAATGCATGCACTGTGATGTGCAGACACACAGCACCATCTATCCTTAACTTTAACTAAAGATTTTGACGTCAAACAAACATATTGTTTCTTCCTGAATTCTAGTACATGTTCCATCTCCTCCCTCCTTCCACTCGTTCAAAACTATTCAAAAATATATATATATATATATAATTAAAAACCAAACTATATTTTCATTAAAATTACAAATAGAAACCTCTTTTGTTGTTGTCTAATCTAAAGTAAGACTGTGACTCTTTCGACCTGAAAAAACAAAAAAACACTGTGACTTCGTACTAATAGAAAAAAAGTTCCCTACCCCCGTTGCATCACCCCCGTCTTCGCCGGGTCATATAGTAGCAGCCAGCTAATCCCCCTTCCCCCTTGGACACAGACCTCACACCAACCTCTTTTATTCTCCTCTCGTCCCCACCCCCTCTCCCCTCTCTCTCCATTTCATCATATATATTATATACGTACACCAACACACACACACACACACACACCCCTCTTCTTCTTATTAATATTTTAATATTTTAATATTTTAATATTTAATTCACAAGTTAATTAATTAATTATATATAAATACACAGCCCCCACCCTATCTTTAAACCCCACACTTCAATCTCCCTCTTTAAGTCTCTCAGCTGAAACTCAGAGCTGCCTATCTCTCCAATTTTAACTCTTCAAACGTCCTACACTTTCCTCTTCCAGCAAAAACAACAGAAATCAAAACAATGGGCTACGGCAGGCTCCAACCGTCCGACCCGGGAGGCTCCTCCAGGCACCACGTGGCGGACCAACCCCAAAACTCACTCTCGTCTATCTCCAACTCCAACCCCAACAACAAAAAAAAGCTCATCCTAATCTCCCTCATCTCCGCCGCTCTCATTCTAGCCTCCGCCGTCTCCGCCGCCCTCCTCCTCGTCGGTCGCTCCAAGGCCTCCCCCCAATCCTCCGGCCCCCACCTCAAGCCCACCCGGGCCATCTCCGACGCCTGCGCCAAGACTCAGTTCCCCGCCCTCTGCGTCAACTCCCTCCTCGACTTCCCCGGTTCCGTCCACGCGTCCGAGCAGGACCTCGTCCACATTTCCTTCAACATGACGCTGCAGCACCTCAGCAAAGCCCTCTACCTCTCCTCCTCTATCTCCTACCTCCAGATGGACCCGCACTCCCGCTCCGCCTACGACGACTGCCTCGAGCTCCTCGACTCCTCCATCGATGCCCTCTCCCGCTCCCTCACCTCCGTTACCCCCGGCGCCGCCGCCACCGCTGCATCCACCCAGGACGTGCTGACGTGGCTGAGCGCGGCACTCACAAATCAGGACACGTGCGGGGAAGGGCTCTCGCAGGTGAGTGGGCCAGTGAAGAGCGAGATGGACACGAAGCTCAAGGACTTGTCGGAGCTCGTCAGCAACTGCCTCGCGATCTACTCGGCAATCGGCGCCGGAGACGATTTCTCTGGGGTGCCGATTCAGAACCGGAGGAGGTTGCTGAATTCGATGGAGCGCGACATCATGGGAGATAATGCGGATGTCTCGCGAGATTTGCCGAGATGGCTGAGCAGTAGGGAGAGGAAGTTGCTGTCGGTGCCGGTGTCGCAGATACAGGCCGACATCATCGTCTCGAAAGACGGCAGCGGAACGTACAAGACGATCGCCGAGGCGATCAAGAAGGCGCCTGAATATAGTTCTCGCCGGATCGTTATTTACGTGAGGGCAGGAAGGTAAATGATTCCACTCTCACTCACTCATAAAGCTGAGTTTGGTGCTCTGTTCTTTGTTCTTTGGATTTTAATTAAAAATTAATCACTTTTGGCATCCGATGGAGTGGTTGCTTTGCTTTGAGTAGCCATTATTCCGTGAAAAGATTTTCTCAAAAGCGCTTATCTTCGTTGGTAACAAAATTCCTTTTGTGTATTCATTTGTGCATTGACTTCGAGTGAGCTCCCTTTTATCACACACAACACAGAACTATAATCATGTGACTCACTGCATTAACATTAATCCTCCCCCCATTTCTGACTGATTAAATTCGGTTTACGAAAATACCCCCTTTTCATGTGGTACTTTAGAGTTTAATTAATGGAAAATGATTTATTTATTTATTTTATCTTTGGTGATGTGAGTGATTGTCGGTGGAGATCGGTCGTATTATTGGGTTGGTTTGGATGATGCTTGCATAGACGTTGTTTTCTACCCAGTCATAAATTGTACGGTACACAATGGATTTATTTATGCATGTAATGTGACATCTACTGGCACGTGCGGGGTCAATTTAATTCTTGCTGGCATCCACTTCAGACTCCAAAGGAATGCTTTGCATGGAATAATATTTTTTGTTGTTGTCGAGGAATTTAGTAAAAATTACATTTCTTTTGAACATTTTTTTTTATTGCAGGTACGAAGAGGATAATTTGAAGGTGGGGAGGAAGAAAACCAACTTGATGTTCATTGGAGATGGGAAGGGCAAAACGGTGATTACTGGTGGGAGGAGCGTTTCTAGCAACATCACCACATTTCACACGGCAAGCTTCGGTAATTTTCTCTTCCCACCCTCCTATCTGATCATTGTACGCACTTTTTTCCGACCAAACAAAAAAGATATTCTATTTTAATCTAATTTAAATTTTAAAAACAGAAATTCGAACTCAAAAGCACATGTAGGCCCGTATTTACTCTCATCACATTATTCATTACGATGCATGAAATGAGTTACTACTTGCACGTGTCCTGATGTTGTTGTATACAAGTATTCACTCTCATGCAACTTGGTGATGCTGGTCTGACCTCATACCCTCCTATCCTTTCTAACCACCTGAACTGGACTAAATTACCCTTGTTAAATTGTTAAGCTTTTACTTCAAATAACAGTTGGCATCTACAATTATTCTTATTTGGAGGTTTGGGAATTTTAAATTGGCATATAAAGAAAGAATTGAATAATAGTGTCTTTGTGTCATTTCATGCCAAAGCAACAATTCTACCTCTAATCCAATCGCATCCAACCCAATTCAATCAAATCCAACCCAACCCAACCCAATTGTATTCTTATTTGAGGTCGGTGGGTTGGTAACATTTGGGGGTAGGTAGAGTAATTAGATGATGGGTTTATTGAGAATTCATTTGTTGTTGTTGTTGGTCCACAGCGGCAACTGGAGCTGGTTTTATTGCACGGGATATAACGTTTGAGAATTGGGCCGGGCCCAGCAAGCACCAAGCCGTAGCCCTCCGAATCGGGGCCGACCACGCCGTCGTATACCGCTGCAGCATCGTCGGATACCAAGACACATTTTACGTCCACTCGAACCGCCAGTTCATCCGCGAAACCGAAATTTACGGAACAGTCGACTTCATTTTCGGCAACGCCGCCGTAGTTTTCCAAAACTGCAGCATCTACGCCCGCAAGCCCCTGCCCTCTCAGAAGAACACGATCACCGCCCAAAACCGAAAGGACCCGAATCAGAACACGGGCATTTCGATCCACGCTTGCCGGATCCTCGCCACCTCCGATCTCGAGGCGGCCAAGGGTAGCTTCCCGACGTATCTGGGCCGTCCGTGGAAATTGTACTCGAGGGTCGTGTACATGTTATCGTATATTGGCGATCACGTACATCCACGTGGATGGCTCGAGTGGAATGCCAATTTTGCCCTCGACACGCTGTACTACGGTGAATACATGAATTCTGGGCCGGGCGGGGCAGTGGGGCAGCGGGTGAACTGGCCCGGGTACCGGGTGATTACCTCCCCGGTGGAGGCGGGTAAGTTTACGGTTGCACAGTTTATATATGGGTCGTCGTGGTTGCCGTCTACCGGGGTGGCATTCTTGGCCGGGCTTTCGGTCTAAAATTACAGTCCGGCAGTAAACCATTAGTGGGTAAATGCTCTATTTTGTTGGTAACTGTAAGAATATAGTCTTTATATTTTGTTGTATATTTTTTTTCAACATTATATGGGAATAAGTCGCAATGTTTCTTTTGGTCATTTGACTCAATGATGTTGGCGGTATTGGTCTACGAGAAATACTTTTTCTTTAAACTCCCGTCGCATCATTCGTGTAGTAAAATAATGTAAGAAATTATGTGCGCGCGTGGAATGCGAACAACAGGAGGACAATAATGTGTGTCAATTTCAGATATTGACTGTCTCTACTGTCATTTGAATGATTGGATCTTTGTGGTCGTGGTCGTGACCATTTTTTTCAATACGTTCCTTCACTTCAATTAGTGTTTTGGTGTCTGTGGGGTCGTGACGGTGGGAAGAAAAATGATGTTGGGACTTGTGAGCTTCGTGGAAGTGAGAAGTAGCTCCTCAGATTTATATAAATGACTTTAAAATACAATCAAAAAGGAAAGTAAATACCATGAAATTGAGGCCACATTTTCATGACTGAATCTGAATATGAATCATTGTCTTGTTAAAATTCCCTCTTCCGACCCAGAAAACCCACCATAAAACAGCTACCGACTTTGCCATAAAGCCATCGACTTTGTGAAATTGAATTATGCAACTAGTTTCTTTGTTTTGTCATTAGGTTTGGGTCAAACCAAGTGCTGCTTTCTTTGGCCCTCCTCCTCCTATCCTATCTTGTCCTGTACTATATAAGTCAGAAAGTTGGCCAGGTTTGTATGGCGGCCATCTTCCAAAGACCAACCGAAAGGAAAGGAGCATGGCCAGCTATGGTGGGATGTGGTTGTCCAGTCAAGTTGATGTGAATGTGAGTTTGAACATTTTTTCATTTTCCAAATTCTCACATGACTCATGTTCCCTACCCATATTGACATTGATCTTCTTCATTTATTATGTGTTCTTCTTCTGACTCTGAGTATGAGTTTTCGCGTTTCACGTGGAGGGCCCACAAATTATATTGCTTCCATTCCATTACCCCCACCCTACTTTTCCCTCATACATACACACAAATTATACACAGCACAGGCTCAATTTTCCAACACCAGTAAAAAGCATCAGCATAAAAAACCAAAAAGAAAAGAGAGAACTGAAGTAAATTGGACAATGAATGAAGTATGTATTATGTTTTAGTACATCATTTATTATTTCTCCAACCCAAGTAAGTACTTCTACACAAGTTTAAGAAATATGCATACAGTAAGTAACACATGTACCTTTTTTTTAATTTTTAATTTTTACCCAACATGCTTCCAAGTGACATAAGTGGAATGGGGCAAGAGATGTCATAGTTACTTAGGCGGTAGATGCAACGATCCAGCATATATCTACAGTAAAAAAGATGTTGCAGTCCATTACAGATGGATGGATGGAGCCTAGAGGCCTGTCATCCATGCATATATAGTACCATATATATGCACTAATGCACATTATGCATGATATTCAGTATATAAGCTCATCAAGGCGTCGATCCATGATTGATGACACAGATTCGAGAAATGCACCTTCGCTTGTTCCTGGGAGCTCAGCTTCTTGTGCTTCTTGAATGATCTGTTCGATGACAGATTCCTTCTTCAAGGTCTCCCTGCACATGATGCTTCCAATAGCAAAGGGAGTCAGTCCTCTCTCTGCACCTTTCTTCAGAAGCATGGTGGAAATGCGGAGGGTACGGGCACTCTCAGGTGGTAAGTCCCATCCATGAAACTTCAATAGTTCGATATCTTGTTCAGCATCTAGTGATTTGATGTACTCAAGGGTATCAGACGAATAAGGTTGGTGAGCTTGAGGCCAGTAAAGCCAGTCAAATGTGCAATCTTCATACTGCATTTTACACATTGAAAGTAAGCAAGAGACATGCATGCTCTTCCCAAAGTTCTAACAGTAGAAGCTTGAAACGATAACTACAAAAGAGTTCCTGTGTGCTCCAAAATCGATTTGAATTCTTCGAACAATATGACCTGGGAACAAAAACCAATATCTCCTACTCTAATTAAGCATCGATCAAAGAAGAATTAGACACTTACGTTTTCAGGCAAGCAGTAGCCATGATCAATTGGAATAAGCACAATTTGCCCTTCTTCACCCTCTCTGCTGACCAATATGTTTCCAGCATGTCTATCTGCGTTTGCCAACCTTATGTCCAAAACAGAAATTTTGTGTACCTCATGCACTGGGAAAGCACGAGGACCCATATCCTCACAACTTCCGTTATTCTTCATGAACATCTGCAGCGACCCAATCTTCACATTCTTGGAAGCATACTCATAACCTTCTGGATGATTAGATCCTCTGTGCAAGCACTTGACCATAACTGTGGGGGGAACTCCAGCAAAGCCCTTCTCCTCGTGGTAAAATGTACGAGGCCCACTCCTTGGATGATCCAAAATATAAGCAGCAACTTCCCTCAGTGCCCTTCTCCCACCCGTGTACCCTTCTTCAAACCTTCACCATCAAGTGACAAGGGCAACCCCCGAGGGTTGTTTGCTGCCATCGGCTCCTCGTCAATTGGCTTAAAGACAGAAACATACTTCAGACCAGATGAATCTTGCATGAAATAAGCTCCTCCAGATCCCTCTGAAGACTGAACTGGCTCATTGCCTCTCTGTAACCCATCAGAAGTAGAGTAAATTAGCCTTTTAATCCCCAATGACAATTCAATCTTAGAATTTACAATTAGAGGTTCCAGAAGGAATTCTCTTTGCAATGGACTTCTCTCTACAACCTGACATTCCGCAAAATCCCTTACTAAAGCAGTCTTCTCCCCATTCAAATTTAATGCCTCAATAGATACTACAAAATCCTTCTCTATTGGTTTAGCCCTAACTTTAGCAGATTTCCTAACCAGCAAGTGAATCATAGCATCATTACTTTTGCAGATGTTATTAATGAGTCTCTTATCTTCGAGCTCCTCACCATCACATGTCAGTTCTTGATCCTTGGGGTCAACAAAACCTTTCCCCTTCTTAGCAATCTGCTGCTTCACATAACCCACATTTCTACTCCTCTCAACATGGAATTCAAACTCCTTGCCACATACAGTCTTAACAGTAATAGCTTGGAGATCTGAAAGCCTCAGTACCAAATGCAATAGGTTCCCATCTGTTACCCCATAGTCCCGGACACATGAATTGTTCCTAGCCAATTCTCTTCCTTCAAAAACTAGCTTCTGTTTCTTCACAAAGAAACCTTTAGAGGCCTGGATTCTCAGTTTCACTGAAGCAATGGAATCCGACTCTGTTACACACATCGGAACTACAGACCCACCAACACTGAGGTATATCAAAATCGAGTCACCGGAGAATGGACCATATTGGCCGGTGAAATTACAGGGAAAGTTCAAAGATTCTTCATACACAGGACTAAGAGCTACACTGGCAATAGACATTGTTGGTCCTCTAAATTTAAAGCCCTTGTAACTCAAATCAGACTACAGCTTTAAACGATTCTCATATGCCCTCAGGAAAACTAACAAATGGGGTAATCGAAAACCCCAAGTCCCACAACAATCAAAGCTGATGGAAATATAATGATCTTCCTCTTCTTGTTCTTTTCAAGCCAGCAATATTTTTCTCAGACTATTGGTTCCTGGAGTTTTAGGCAGTACCTAAAATTTGGTATATGTCACTACTTGGATTGCTTGAAATGAAATTACCTTCCCTGCAAGTCTGAATCCAGCTTCCTACAAAATGCAAAAGAATCTTCCAATTAAATTTTAAGGGATTATAATAAAACAAATGCGTATTGACATCAGTTTCTCCGGAATGACATACTAAAACCCTCAAATCAATCCCTGTTCTGTTCATTGTCTTCATCCCTCAGAAAACAAAACATTATATCTCTATTATCTAAGAAATGCAGCTAAAAAGTCAGGTCTTAAGAATAGCATTAGGCAACGAAAGGATCAGGCTAAGATTAATAAAAGCATACATTGTGTGCGTGACTCTGAGAGAGAGAGAGAGAGAGAGAGAGCAGGCTCTCTCCCTCTTATAGGGCAAAAGTTTGGATATTTTATCCACATTTTCCCAGTAAAGCAAGCAGATTAAATCAGAAATATTATACAGGAAATTAACTTAAGAAAAATGAAGAAACAGCAAAATGTATCCTTACGCAAAGAAGCTAGCAATCGGAGAAGAGAAATTCAGGTGAAATGACGATCGAATGAGAAATTCAAATTTCAGTCGCCATTTCCATCCGAACTTCTTTTTATGGCCTTATTTTCCCGAATTGCTCCGAGAATCCGAAATTCTCTAACTTTTTCCCGAGAAAATTCACTAGAAGGAGCTAGAGAGAAGTAAAGATAACTATACAAGAGAGAGAGAGAGAGAGAGAGAGAGCTGTATTAATATGCAGTTGGAAGCATCTTCGATTTTTCATTTTCAATTTTTTTTTTGGTTTTACGTGTGACGGAAGTTTAGCGGGTAAATAACGTGGTTATGTTGTAAACGGCCGTTACGATTTTGTTAATTTGGATGGATATTTTAATTTTAATTTTGCTTTGTTGATATTAATTTGGGTTGATTTTGATTACGAAATGTCTTAGTAAATGCATGTTGCCCCAAAACCGCAAATCTGATTTTTATATTTAATTTTGAACTTGAAGGAGCAAAATATGATTCATAATTAAACTTTGTTAAATAAAATACTTAGTCGCTTACATTAACGAAACGTTAAACCTGATGGAATAGGACGTCGACGTGCTGGTCGGCTGGGAGACAAACGGCAACTTGGCCTCCAAGATTATTTAAATTTGAAGACAAATTTATATACACAACGCATTAGACGAGCTATTGATTCACTGCGACGTAAGTAAGACATAATTTAAAAGTGACCAGGGATCACATGCTTCTGATGTGGAGGTAGTTAATAATTAAGAAAATAAAAGATCCAAATTGAACTTGTTTTTTAGAGTCATGTCAACAAACAAAAGGCTTTTTTATTTTTATTTTTTATTTTTTGAGAAAGAATATATCCTTACAAAGAAAGGAGCATGAAAAGAATAAAAAGTGATGGACTTTTCTTTGTTTCTGTTTTTGTTTTCTTTTGGGTGTTAGCCTTTCTTTTCTTGGCTTTTTGAAATTTGAAATGGTGGAAAAGACCCATTGCTAAAAATTTACAGCTCTTGGCTTGGCAAGTTGCACTTGGAATGGGTAAATTATAGATTAGGGATTGTTTATTATTATCAAGTATTGAAATATCGGCCGATACATCGATATATCTGTCGATATATCGGTATTTTCAACTGTCGACACTGATACTGGGGGTAAGGCCATATCTTCCTCTTTATCGATGATATATCCCCGATAAGTGCGATATTCCCGATATTTTGCTGACATCCCCGATATTTTCCAATATCCATAATAGAACAAAAAAAAATTCAGAAGTTTTGAAGGCAATTAAAGCAAATTGAAACCCAAAAATAGCTAATCTTTGCTTAAAACCCTATAATTTATTAATATGAAGAATCTATGCACAGTCCACTACCCACATATCTCCAATCCATCCGAAGAGAACATGGCGTTCAGTTTTGAATCTATGAGCATAGGAACTAGACCTAGTACTAACTCAAATGAATCTTATGATGTCTATGTCTATGTTTATGTCATGTCTAATTATAGTGGAACTAGTTATGAAGCTCAAGATGATAAAAAAAATTATGGACCTACTAGTTGGTTAATCCTAACTATCCCATATATGGGAGGATAATAGGGAGCTCAAGAGAGACTTATGTGCACTATGTTCAAACATGACTTACAAACTGCTCGGGTTACATGACTTGGTATGACTATTGTATGAATCTAGATGGTTATTCCTCATTATTTGAACCTCACTGAATCTCTTCATTTATGTAGATGGACACTTATCTAAATTGTAATACAATGTTTAAACAAACTATAGATTTATGCATGGTTTATTCATTCTAATTAACATTTTATTTTCAAACTTTTCATTAATGCGCATTACATACCACTTATATTTCATCATATGTATATCTTATTATTAGTAAATTTTGAGTTTTATTTGTTCAATACATTCATTGATAATGTACATAACATCTATGAAAGTTTTACACAAAAAGTATGTGTTTCAATGCCTATATCTGTCATTTTTGTTTATTTTTTCCCGAAACCTAAAACGATAACGATATATCTCCCAAAATATCCGTAAATTGAAGGCCCGATATTATCTGCACGACCGATATTTTAATCCTTGATTATTATTACAAAAAGGTAATTAAGCTTTATAAAAGAATTAAAAGAATTATGAAATAACAATTTACAAATTTATAAATAAACCCAATCCTAAACATGTATTTATAAAAAAAACCCAAGCACTATTTAAACATATAAACACACCCAAAATCAACCCCAAAGTCAACTTTTTGGGTGTGTTTATAAATGGGTTTTGAGTGTGTGTAATGATGGGTTTTGGGTGTGTTTATATGTTTAAATAGTGTTTGAGTTTTTTTATAATTTCAACTCCCATTTTGGGTGTTTTAGTGAAACTCCCATAACAATTAGCAAGGCAGGTGTGAGAAGAATTTAGTTTTCTATTGTGGTGCTCCAAAGGAAAAAGAAAAAGAAATAAGAGCCAACTCAAGACGATTTTTCACTGAGAACACCCAGTAACAATTTGGACAAACGAAATATAGTTTTTTTATTTATTATAACTTAATTGATAAAAATAAGGAGATACACAACACAAGTGGTGCCTTAACATACAATTTCTCTTTCCCACCTTGTCCACCAGGGCACCACCAAGAAGATCTTACAAGAGCAACAAAGATATAAACACAAGTTCTATTTTTCACAAATTTCTTTCTATAAATTCCCAAATTCTCTCTTCCATATAAATCCGATCCCTATGCCGGCGCGGCATGTGACGTTCATCTGGGAAAATTAATAGTTCATACGACTTACCAGCTGCAACAAGTGCATTGACAAGCCTGGCAGTATGCCTGAAATGCACATTTTCATCAATCATGCCGTGCACAAGTAACAACCTTCCTTCCATCTTGTGCACATGGTGCATGACGGAGCTATACTCATATCCTTCTTCCTTCTCAGAAGGCAGCCCCATGTATTTCTCAGTATAGAATGTGTCATACCCATCCCACGATGTAACAGGGGCACCGGACACTGCGCACCGGAAGACATCAGGAAACCTGGCCAAGGTCATAGCTGAAAGATATCCACCATAGCTCCAACCATACAACCCAATGTGCCCTACTTCTGCTAAGCCTTTTTCCATAAGCCACAAAGCTCCAGTTAGCTGATCCTCAGCATCAATACGACCAACATTGTATTTTAAAGAGCCTTCAAACTTTAGTCCACGTCGAGCAGTTCCTCTGTTATCTAACTGTAAACATGAAAAGGAAAAAAATAAAAATAAATAAAAATAAAAACAGCGACACTTAATCTATGCATTATTGTAAATAAGGGATTTCAAAATGTATTAGAATAAGATATAGAACAAACATAAAAGCGGGGAACGGTTAGAAGGTATCACATGAAAGGAAACTGACCTTCCATACTAAAATTCCTTTGCTTCTTAGATACTGCGCTCTCATGTCAACTGTATTTATCCAAGAATCAGAGACAAGCTGTACGCTGGGTCCACCATACACACTGATCAAAGTTTTGTAAGGAGGAGGCCCAAATCTTGTTTCATCAGGCTTATATAGAACTCCATACAATGTTGTCCCATCAATAGCCCGTAAATGAACCAACTCAGGTGGCTCAAGTTGAAGCCTTTTGAATCTTGGAACCGTAAATGACGGCTCATACAGAGGCATAATTGAGCTTCCATCGAGCAAGGAGCAGAGTAAAACTTTAGGGGGAGAATCAAGGGAATCATGGATATCAACAAAATTCTTCATATGATGATCAAGCACCACCACATGCTTCCCCTTGCTATGAGTCAACTTCACTGGCCCTTGCAAGGCTTGATTTCCATCCGTAAATAGTTTTGCACAATAAAGGTGTGACTCTAAAGGTCCCTCCAAGGTTCCAGTGAAATAAACAAGTCCCGCAGCTTCATTTACACCGGCAATCTGCTCAACCATCCAGTCTCCTTCGGTGATAGGTCCTAAACATGTTCCATTGGCATCATGCAGATAAAGATGTTTAAATCCTGTTTTCTCACTTGCCCAGATAAATCCCCCTGAAAATTTGGTTACTCCTCTGTCTAGAGGTGTGAAACAGTCATGTAAGGTAACCCATGTTCCTTGTTCTTCTACCAACAAAACTTTTCTCTTCCCAGTTTTAATATCAAATTTAAGGATCTTTAGTTTGCTGTGGGACCTGTTCAGAACCTGAGCTATTAAAGTATTTCCATGCATCCAATTTACTCTTGCCAGATATTCCTCTTCACTGTCTGGTTGATCTGTTCCCCCACACAGAAGATCCATCCAAGTAATAGGACCTCCAGAAGAAGAAACCACTCCTAGGCGAACTTTGACATTTGAAGCTCCCGCAAAGGGATAAGGATGATCTTCCTGAGCTTCTGAACCAACAGAGCTTTTACCTTGATGCATGATTCTGAAAAGAGGGATATCAGAAGAATCAACTTCTGTGAATGCGATAAATTTGCTGTCTAGGGACCACCAGTACCCATTCTTCCGATCCATTTCTTCCTGCAATGAGTAAAACTCTGAGAATGCAAGAATAATTTTAACTGAACCTCCTGAGAATTAATAAGCATCATTTTGGGATTGCTTATTGCAATCAGACAACTGTCTTGAATTTAGAGCTCAAAGGCGAGAATTACTTCCAAAAAGCAACCCAAAGACAAAGAGGCCTATGTTTTATGATGAATGACTAAGCTAAGGGGTTATTACATGAAATTCTCACCTGAGCTATATATTCAGCAAGGCCATGAGTCTGCAATCCAGAAAAGACCAGAGTCATATCAAGCAAAAGGTCAGAAATTCAACTACCTTAATCGACTAGAACTGAAAGCAAAAATGACCTTTGAATCTACTAGCACTCCTTTAGGATAGATGGAGCCAATACACAATGGGAATTATAGTGCTAGAACTACATGCTTTGAGAAAATTCTACATCTGTGAAATTGGAACAAATATTAATAATACTGAAATGACTCTGAACGTACCATTACCGGTATAGGAAACTTACCAAATCATTTCCTCTGGGTCTGGCACCAGACGTTAACTGTTTAGATTCATTGCATATTAAATTCAGAACATGCAACTCGCAATCTTTTACATAACCAAGCATTGTACCATCTGGAGATAGATGCGGATCAATGATTGGGGAGCCTGATGTGCTTGGAAGCTTGAGCTCTGCTTTTGAATGGGAAAGATCCTGGAAATAAATCTGTCCATTTCAAGGTCACGGGCTTAGTAAGTAGCAATTAAAAAATAAATTTGTAATGTAATGCATAAATAAGGAATTGAGGAACAAACCCCAGCTGGCAATGGAACCATGATTGCCTTCTTTTTGGAGCTTGTCTTCACCCATTCATACCGTGTCACTCCCAACCCACGCTCCCTCAACCTCTCTCTCCTCAACTTTTCTTCTGGTGATATATTGCTCTCATCAAGTCCACCATCAGGAGGACTGAAACACAATTCTTGCTTGCAAGTTTTGAGATCAAAAGCAAATACCTTTCTATTCAAAGTGTGATCAGGACTAAACAAATATGTTATAATAGCATCATCAGGACTGAAACTGATTGAAGTTGGAGCAATGTATCCAGGCAATGGGTACTGCACAATCTCTTCCACTGGGAAAAGAACACAGTCATCAAGACTCTGCGCAAAATTGGAGTCGGTCACAGGCATGTCGTAACTAGATGATCTTGAACGCTTCAAATTCTTCTTATTATTCTCCTCATCAACTGATTGCATTACAATACAACTGGTATTGGTTCAACAATCGCAGGATATGAATCTGACCAACAAAAAGGTAGCAATCAATAAAAACCCATATAATCAACAAAGAATTAAGCAAATAAAGATTCCACTTTGGTTTTCCTTTTCGTAATGCTGACCAAGTGTACGAATAAACTATAAACAGAAATTTGCTATCTAATAATTGAGGAATTTTTTAAAATATATATAAGACCCGACCCGACATGCCCAGGCCAGGTAGGCGGCCGCCTAGGCCGATTTTTCAGACGCATACAGCGGAAATCATGATATGCAATACAAATTTCTCAGTTTCCTCACCAACCAAACCGAAAGCTAGCCATTCAAAATCAAAATGAAAAACCCAATTAAAAAAATATAATCTTTTAGCTCAACACAACTTTCTCAATCCAAAAAGAAGATAAGGAGCCATTGATTTCCAGTGGTTGTTAGCAAACTAAATCCAAATAAAGACTAAACCACGCTATTATTGAGAAGAATAACCTGCTAAGAAGGCCCAATAATCAGCTCCCTCTTATCACTGCAAGAGACTATCGACTGGATCCGATCAAATGCTACCAAACTGCAGCTCAGCCATCAAAACAACAACAATCAATGAAAAAGCAAAAGATTTAAGAAAGACAGGTGAAGCACTTTCAACGATTGGAGTTGAACCTGAAAAGGAGGTGAAAATGATCGGCCATGAAAGCTAAGGAAGCAATAAAGATAAGGGGTTTCGATTCCTAGGAAAACAGAGAGAATCGTATTAAGAATTCAGAGAGGAATTGGATTCTTTGGAATTACTAAATTGATTATCTTTTTCTTTTAAGAGAGACGGAGAGAGATGTATCTAAGCGAGCGAGCAGATTGAGATGCGTTGAATAGCTTAAAGTAGGAAACATAACAAGAGACGAAGAAGCTTGTGCTGTTTTTTTTCTTATTTTGTTTAATCATTTTTAATCATTTTAGCTTCACAAGTTAACAAGAAGTGGATCTCGGTCACCTTTGGATTGTTACAATCACGCGCCATCAAATTTATTTTATTTTTTTCTTTAAAAATACTTACTTGGTAAGAATTTATCCTATATATTTAAAATGCATTTTAGAAATATGGTAATTATAGTGGAGGCGCTTCTAAAGGGAGTAATTACAGTGGAGTATCGGAATATGTTCATGTTGCATAACTCATTTGTGGGTTACAATATAACATAAGTGCATATTATACTTTAAAATATGAAATTTTAACAATAACATCCATCCGTATTTCAATATTATACAATAATTTTTCGAGCATCGCCGCGTCACCCTCACATTACCCTTGGTAAAAAAGGAAAAATAATTCTCTTTCTTTCTTTTTTTAGACGGTAAAACGTAACTATCAGGAATCTAGTGGACAAATATGGAAAGCAGAAAACGGAATACTCAGCGTTTTGGAAAATCACCGTGCTGTCTGCTCATTCACGAGACCGAAGCCACGTGTTGTCATCCCAGCTGCACAGACAATTTTGTCCTTTACTGGTTGGCCGTTAATCAAGCGCCAAATGTTACACGACTTGCCCTGTTGTCGTTTTCATTGCGTAAGAAAGGAGCCCACGGTACATACATGATTGCTTCCCCATCTTTTCACTTTAATCAGATGCCAGAGTTAATTTCCATCTCTTTCGACTAAATTCGGTTATCATTCATTAACATTATTCATCTCATGCTTTCGTTTGTTGTGTGTGTACATACACAGTACATTTATGGCATTTCCCAATTCTATGAGGTTGCTTGAGTCTTGCACAACCGTTTTCTTTCGGTGTTTAGCTGTATTCGGATGATAATGACTGCTCATCTCCTTGAAAGATATGGTTGGTAATGTATAATTTAACAGAGAATGTTTCAGACCAAAAAAAAATTTAAGAGAGAATGTAGACTAGCCTTCAATGTATAAGTGAACAGTGTTGATTCATTCACGCACCGGCATCAGTGCATCGTGGTTAGCAAAATCCTACAGAAGCTCAAACTTAGATCATACTTAAACTTATTAACTTCGCTTATCTTGGAAATGACTGATTAGAACAATCCAGTGTCATATAAAAAGATTGACTTGCACATATATAAACCCTATGGAAAATCTTATCACAGAATTTCTGATGTTGGAGAAGAAAGAAAAAGGGTTTCAAATGACAACTTGACATGCACACATACGGACCCAAATATACACTTGTCTGTGCCAACCCTGGATTTGAAGAACCAGTTGAGATTCTGAATGACTTTATTTGTCAGCTGTGCTTCATGGCTTCGTCTTAAACTGGTGTTACCTCAAGTGTCACCATGGATATAATTTTTCATGGCTTCATTGAAAAGTATTCAAAATAATCACCATCTTGGCACATGAAATTGTTAATAACCTCTTGATGAAATCCTCTCATATTTCTGAATCTTCAACTTCAGAGCTCATCACAAAGCTAGGAAAAGCTAATGTTATATCCCTGAAAAATAGAAGATCAAAATTTTTAAAATGTGGAGAACTGAATTCAGAGCATCAATCACATATATTACAGTTAGTTGCTTCAGTTAGCTTTCCAGTCATAATACAGTGAAATTAGAAGTCGACCGCAAGTTTTGTATCTAATGATTGAAAAACTTCAAGTACAATTATATTGCTTACTTTAAATATGGTAGGGTCATATTCTTTATCAAAGATGGATGCTTCAACACAAATTCCCTCCACTCTTCTTGATCAATACGTCCATCCCCTTTCTTATCTGCTTCACTATATGTCTGCGGAGAAAAGACAAAAAACTTTAGAACATTCAGCTTAACTGAGCAAGAAGGGTAGGGATCAAGTTGCACCTTATCCACAATCACTTCGATCACATCATCCGAGAGTACAAGTTCTGATTCATGCAAAAGTGCCAGCACCATCTCCTTCAACTGTCATGGAATAATATTACCTTACGTTGTGAGAGGAGATTTAGAAAACACATTTTGACCAACTTAGTCCGTAGTTAAATAACATCTAGATGGCATGAATTACTGAAACAATGACTAGGCACGGCAGTAAAAGCTCATTTTAGGCCTGACATGTAGTAGGCACCGTTAATTGTATTCATTAAGAACATATTTAAGTTTGGTAAATTTAATAGGATATAAACCTTTGAAGAAAAAGAATCAACAAGATTGAGGAGTGAATTTCATATAGAGAAACCAGAATATAAAAGAAGGAAATGAAAGGCAAAGAAGTTTGTTAGAAACTGACCTCCTCTCGCTCAATGAACCCTGTTTGTCTTAGATCATAGAGTCTAAATGCAACTGCAAAAGAATTCCCATCATAGCTTAGCAGATGATAATACATTTAGTAGGATGTCTTAAGTTTTGTTCCTTTTAAAGATAAAATGGAATAATCTTGCAGAACATTGCAGTTTGATACATAGGGGAAAAGGGTAATGTTCTTACATGCAGTTTTGTCTTCTACAGGTGCATTAGGGTGAAAGACACCCAATGATCGAACAAATTCTCCAAACTCAATAACCCCATTGCGCTTGACATCAAATACGTCAAAAATCTACATGAACACCCAACGATTAACTTGTCTAAGAGCTGCGTACTTGTGCTTATTTACTACTAAGAAACAATAGTTGTCCCACAAGTAATCCCACTTCCTTCAGCATATAAATGAAATAAAATAATCTGAGAATAGAGAAGAGGAGCTGGCATCACATACCCTGTCAGCAAAAAGATTCCTCTTATCTTTGTTTTTGAAGAGTGCAAGCTGAAATTCTTCCTGCTCAAAAAGATTGATGAAATAATTATCATTCAGTGGAACATAAAAACCCAAACTTTTAGAGTGATTATATATAGAATTTGATGAAGATATGATATTGTATACCTAAAACATTTGGATTGTTTAGAGGAGAAAAGAAGTTGAGCTAAAAATCACTTGAAAGTATTAGCAAACCTACCTTGTGGATAAGCCCATCATCAAATATTGAACTGCTCAGTTTCTTAAAAAGCTCATACAAGGCTTCTACTTCATTCACTGTAACTGCAACAAAGAAAAAACAATTCTAATTTCCAACTCTCCATTTTGGGTAAGTTAATATCTAGTTTCTGACAATCAGGAGTCGGGGTGTGTGTTCCATATCTTTAGAAGCATCCAAGTTGATTTCAGATCAGAGTTCAGTAGGGCAGAATAGTGGATGATTACTAAAGTAGTGAGTACAAGGGTGATAAAGAATGCTTACAGGGTGTTTCAGCAGCAAGAACTGCAGGGTCCTCATAGCCAGGCGTTTTAGCTTTCTTTGACCAAAAGCAGCCCATTAATAAACCAACATAATTCACTCACAGAGTTCCTGAACAAGCAGCAAGACAAAATGTAAGTACTCCAATTTTTTTATAATAAAAATGTTAGCAGCAAAGCAGAGATACAATGACATTCAGATAACAAAATTTTATCAGATCCAAAAAACAAAAATGTACAGTGTTTGAAAACACTTCAAACACACACCACTTCAAAATGATTGACATGAGAAAATAAATTAAGCATATACAGATCAAAAGCCAGTTCAACAAGACATGAGGAAGTCACTTGGATAAATTAGTGAAACCCATGAGTAACAAATACATATCCTTGAGTTCTGCCACAAGGAGCTGGGGGCAAGGAAGGTGCTTGATATTTAAAGGAGTAATTACAAAGATGTTGTGGAAATTTCAGAATCTTCCAATAACCCAAAGATTTCCATATATTATAAAGACTCAATACCAGTAAAGCTTATCTAAGCAGATACGACCCTCCCTCCCTAGGGCCTAAGTAATTCCCATTATATATATTCTAGGAACTCAAGCTGTCAAACACGCATTTTCCTACTAAAAACAAAAGCCCACACATATGTGTTTAAATACTTGAAACCAAAAGAGTGTTTAAAAAAAATAAACGTTTGCTATAACCCAATAAAAAATTGCACCAACACGAAATTCAGCAATAAAGCCTTCAAGTTTGAGTGCTAGAACCACTACAAGTGATGTTAGAAGTAAAAACTGAGAACGATAAAAAGGCAATACCCTCTGAATCTGGCTTGTCTTGCTGAGAAAAAGGATGACAAAAATAGATCTGGATGAGAATTATATTTATCTTCTGGCACGAAAATCACTTTCGTTTCTCGGTGAGAATGTGAAGGTGAAAATGTTGAGAGTATTTGTCCCACATTAAAAAGTTAAGGGACATAGCCTGAGTTTATAAGGAGTTGGGCTACTCCCCCCGTTGCCAATTGGTTTTGGGGTGGAACCTCAACTTCATTCAGAAAAGTCCCACATTGGAAAGCTTATAAACCTAGCATGGGCTTATAAGAAGTTGGGCTACTCCCCCAATTGCCAATTGGTTTTGGGGTGGAACCTCAACTTCCTTCAGGGACCACAGACCTAATACAACCATATTCAGATGATATATTGGGAACAAAATCCATAAAACTCATTGCATTCAGCATTGCATTATCTTGTCTTTCTCATTTTGCCTGGGGACATAATGGTTTGTAAAGATAACCTGGTTACAGAGTGAATTTTCCAAAGCTGATTGAACGAAGTTAAAAGTTAAGTTGACTGACCCAACAACTAAAAGAGTCATTTGCATATAATCAAAATTTGATTAGAACTATTACTCAAGGATAATCCAGAAACCTGACCATTCATTGGCCATCAAAAAAGGTGATTCTTATAAGAAGAAAAAAGATGAATTAAAAAGTAATTTAATTGGATTCTGGGAATATGCATGAAACGAAAGGAATACATAATACCTGAGTTGAGTATTGAGAATATTCAACACTTGTGACCAAATACAAACAGCTTAGAAACATAAAACATGGTACTCAACCCTTCCTGAATTTTTTCGGCACCCAAACGAAATTCAAATGAAACCAATATAATTATAGCAAAAATTGAGCAGAACCCAGTTCCATGAACTAAACAAATCCCCCGAAAGTCGAACAAAATATCAATATTGATTCAAGAATATGAAGTTTCCAAAGATGAGAGCTGACCTGTGAGTTGAGAGTGGTATTCTGAGACGTAAGAATCAAAGATGTTTTTAATGCTTCGAAGTTGAACTTTTTCTCCTTGTTTGCAACAGAAATCTCTGTAAAAAAAAGGTGGGAAAAATCTTAGTTTTCTCAGCTTCCCTATGTGTGGGGCTGAACAAGTCTCTCTCTGAAACTGAAATTGAAGAGCTTTGCTTCTTTAGTTTTCAACGTTCGCTTTCTATAAGTAATCAACTTTTCCTCCGATCTGACCCCACCGCAACTGCACATGTCTAAACTCTGACCTTGTTTTCATTTTTCTCTTCTCTCTTTTATTTAAAATAACTTTTTTTTGCCATCCGGTCTGAGACCATTAATGTGTTTTTCATTTGGGTTGAATCTTGTTGATTAAATAAATAAATAAATAAAACCTTTTTCTTTGCCTTTTTTTACACTTTTCGTGTTTAAGCAAAAAATAATAAAAATGTCCTTCACACAAGTCTTGGCTTTCTGCTTCCACAATTTGGGCTACCAAAAGTCAAAGTTTTTTTATTCACTTCATTTTATTTTGTACATAAAAGTTTCCAATTTTATATAGCTCAGTAGCTCGTAACTGCATGAACATTAGTAGTCGTGATTCGTGCACATTAGAAGACTGATTGGTCTTTCAGAAAATTCGGAAAATAGTTTTAATTTAAAATCAGAGAGAGAGAGAGAGAGAGAGAGAGAGAGAACACCATTCCATAGCCATGAGTATGTAAAACAACGATTTGATCAAACCAGTCCAAATGTATGAAGTCTCATCTTCGATCTTTGATGTAAATCGAACACCAAACCTCCTCATTATCCAAATTAGGGCGGCCAAAATTTTCGAGTTTTGAAAGTACAACATCATGTGTAGTATTATAAATTTATATGTGTTATAAAATGAGTTGGACGATAAGTAGTAAATTATTAATTTTTTTATATTAATGATGAACTAATTGTTAATTTAATAGGTAGTTAAGTAACATGATGCACCGTAAAATCAAGAAGATATTCTAATCCCCTTGATTTGAAAAATAGAAAAAATATGCTAACGTAATTTGAAAAGTTTGATTTACTACTAGTTCTCAAGATGCTCTAACGTAATTATGTATGATATGATCACTATCACCATTATTATTACACTTGAACTGATGGTGTTGCCTTTGTTTAAACTTTAAACAAACACCACTCATATAGTCATGCTTAAAATGAAGTGGGTCCCATTTTTATTTGTGGTATTAAGAACATCTCCAACCGATATGTCAAAAGTGTCACATAGACATTTAACGACTATAAATAACATCTCACATTACTAAATCAAAGTGATGTGGAATGAATGGAGGTTGAGATGTTATTTTTGACATCCCAAAAGTAAGATGTCAAATGAATATTTTATTATTTTATTATTTTCTTTTCTTTTTAATTAAAAATAAATCAACACTAAAATGTAATAAAATAATAATTTAATTTAACATATTTGGTGGAGTGTAGATGTAATATGTCAAATTACCACATCGTTATCAAATTTAAATTTAATGTTTGGTATTTGACATCTCCCTTGGAGATGCTCAAAACCAAACTATTTTACGGTCTTTAGTAAAGAGCAAAATAAACATCTGTTGTTGCTTGCACGCTGTTTATTTTTAATAATCTTTTCTATGTTTGATAAAATATCAAGAGACTTCTTCATCAAAAAATAAATAAATTCCAAGATAATACAAATCTCACGTGGAGCTTCATAGAAGCACAGCAGCACAGGCACAAGATACGCTGGCTGAGTCACACCGTATGTCGAGTACGCATGATCGCAGCCCCCACGTGTTCTTAGTTTTCAGCCATCATGGGTTGTGCTATTCTGCTGCACATGTAAAATCATAATTCAATCGCCACCGTACATCACCTTTACTGGCAGTGATTGTAAAAATGTTAGCACATTGCTTTTTCTGGCTTTCATAATTTCATGGTCGCAAGCAAGTTGATGAAATATGACCAATCAATAATCCGAACCAATAAAGCTTGTCGCACAATTATTCGTTGAACAACTGTATCAACACAATGTGACTCATAATTTGGGGACATTATTTTTTGGGCCATAGTTTTGTGAGTATTTAGTGCAAATAAATAAAGTTTTACAAAAATTTATATATAATTAGTAAGCTAGATCAATTATTTTGTCACTCTACACGTCACCGGAGATCAAATCAATTTTATTTTCTTTCTACGATAACAAGTGATACAAGAAAGTAGAAAAAACTGCATATTAAATTGTATCAAATCTAATTGAAATATGATGGGTTTGACATTAAGGGGAAGTCTAAACAAAAAATAATAATAATTAGGTCGTATTTAACAAACGTGTTTACAAGGAGATTTCTATTTCTATGATGTATTGATGTTAATCGTTCTTCCAATACATTTCTCATCAACAAAACAAAACAAAAAAAAGTATATTTAAAAGAGCTCTTAATGAAATTATTAGCAGCAAGGCAAGTCCAACGTTTAAATAATAATTGATTTTAACTCCTTGTCTTTTAAGGCAAGATATCGTGTTGTAATTTGTAAAGAGAAATTATATATCCACCAAGATTAAGATATTTGACTTTCAGAAAGGCTTACATATAGTGATATTGATTGCTTTGCTAATGAGAGTCTGCTGTGCCTTGAGGACAATAAAATGAGAGTACAAAGGGACGTCAAAATAGCGCACGTTAAATGACGGTGAGAGTATATTTTGAGTTAAAGTGTTGAGCCAAAATGCTAATTTGTTAGTTTTAAGTTTTTATCTAAAAATAGTTCATATATGGGTTTTTGTATCTTAATTTGAGCAAACTAGTACAAAAATACAAAGAGAAAATGTTACTCATCAAGTAGACATGTAAATTTATTTAATAAAGATGCCTAATTCACGGTTCACAATTCACACACTTCATTGCCGCATTAAGCTTGTGAATCCCTCCTCATGAAATATCCACCTGTTCACCACGTACTTGTCACCCACTTGTTCCCAATTTTTTACATTCAAGTCCCTTTCGCTTATGGGTAGTAGTCTCAAGTCGTCTAATTTTATTAAATCTTTAATTTAATATTTGTTAATGTTTTTTTATGAAAAATATTTATTAATATTTGATCTGATCAACAACAGACAAATTATTCTTAAAGGGACGTGACCAAGAAAATATATATATATCTTTCATTGGGGATCTTTCAAATATGTTTATTTAAGGGACATCTTTATAGGGCGAACTCTGCATTTTATTTCACTAATCCAAACTGTTTATTTTGTAGATATTCATTCAAAAATCATCTTTATCACTTGTGACAGACCCGCCTGAATTTCTCGAAACCGGATGGACCCGCTTAAATTCGACATCACCTCGATGCCGGACCCACTTACTAAAGATCGAGACTTTCTATCAAAAATTTGGTAGAGTCTCCTGTAAAATGAACATTCCAAACTTCAACCTGCTCAATATTACGCTTATAAACAAACAACTGGCAGCATGCTTTACAAGCAATAAAATAGTTTACAACAAAGGCCTCTGCCTCACGATTTATACCCTCGGGCGTACAGAGCATATAAGAAATTCAAATACAACAATGTACAGTTCAACTGCAAGGAAAAAGTGAAGGAGCCCTACAAAGACACAAGTTTCGAGAGCACCCGTCCGCTGATTGTGGAGCTCGATTGCTCGGGGAGCCAAAACAGAAAATTGTGAGTGGACGAAAATTAAGTTCAGTTCAATTAAATCAAAGTAATATAACCCCACCTTTATAAAAACATGTAACGAATCCAGATGCATAATAAAACCGTCATAAGCAGTATATAAACATATACTAAAAATAATACCGGATACCAAATCCGAAATCCGTGAATCACACGTCACAAAACTCACCACTCAAAACTTAAAGAGTCCCGAGAGATTAAACTCTCGAAAACATACTTAATGGTACGACCGGTGAGGAAGTATCCTTACCGAGAATTAAGAATGACAGAAGATTCATGTATATATAAAAATATAATAGTAATATAAAATATAATAATAAGAATATATAACTATAACCAAATTTAGTTGTACCGGGAAAACAATCCAACCGGGGGATTGTTTGACTAGTCCACATGGCAGAGCCATTTCCTCAATTTACCATTTGTCTAGAGAACGAGTCGTCCAACTGGAGAACTAACTCTCACCAACACGCATAACCGACACATAAATCAAAGCTTGTACGCTTGAAATATCAATCCTACGCACTGCACTACCCCAAATCCAGGGTCCACAGAACATCCTCAAGGATGTCCTGAAATAATTCAAGTGTATCCAGTATCAATAATCAAGTTTCAGATCCGGGGAGGAACATAGGATAGTGCTTAAAGCACTCCAAACAGACATAACAATGATCACACCTTTACATAACTCATATTATCAAAACTTTATGAATAATACCACGAATTTCACATTCGAATATATACCATATTCAATAAACAAAATAAAGCAATATGCCATGTTTTTCATGAATAAATTCATGCTGAAGTTTTGAAAGAAAAGTCCACTCACAAGTAGTCCCACACAATTTAACCCTGAGAGGTCCCTGCTGCGTATACGGGTTGGAGTACGATCGAATACGAAAATGCGATTAACATCAAGCACTGCGAAACAAAACTTTAAAATAGGGTCCAACTACCCAATTCACACGATGAAACAGCCTCGGAAGACACTCGGTCAACCGACGGTCAAACTTTCCAATTCGGGTCAACCGGACCCACGGGACCCACGACCTCCGTTTTCCAATCCGGGAGTTCCTATAGGTTTTACAAGGTCCATGATACACGTCCGCAAGTTTGATCTGAAACGGACGGTTAGATCGCTCATGATCACACGATTGAACGGTTATCTGAAACCCTAACCCTAGGGTTGGCATTTTCGGAGAATACGGGACTCCGTTTCACGGTCCGTCGAATCCTACACGATCCTAAGGGTGTCTAGAGTAATACTTCAATTTGAAAATGATCCAACGGTCGGAACATATCGAACCAGGATAGCGCACAATATGCGATAATCCGTTCGATAGTCAAACGACCTCGGAATCGTGATCCGCGAAATCCTACGCGCTCGTGACAACCTAAGGATCACACTGGAATAATTTTCAACTCCACCACACTTGCTCACGCCCCGCCACACGTGCTGGCAGCAAGCGGGTGTGCAGAGAAATTCGACGACGAAAAATCTCCAAATCATAAGTCACCTTCCCGCTACAAGTCCTACTCAACTAGGGGTGCACTTCATTCAACTACGGCCAAGCCCAAAACCGCCGGAACTGGAATTTCGAATTGAAAACCGCCAAAACCCTAACTTCTCAAATCGGGTTTTACAGCAAAAAGATCCAATCCTAACCAAAGGCGCTAGAGCGAGGAAAAAGAGGAAGAACCCTCACCAATTTCACCGAAAATGGGTGGTGAAGCGGCGGCGCAACGCCGAATTGATCCGGTTCGAACCCGATACCGTCGATGAATCTCGAGATTTCGGCGGGAAATCAGGTGGTTCAGTCCGAGACTTCACTACGAATTGAACGGATGGTCTCGAGAGTGGGGTGGCGGATGTGGTGGCGGCGTGGATTTTTCTGTTCGGGTGAACAGAACTCAGAGAGAGAGAGAGAGAGAGAGAGAGAGATAAAACTGAAAACAAAACTGATTTTTACCCAAACCCTTCTTGAGTTAATTACGATTTTGCCACCGAATGTAAATTGATCGCCGAAATTTCGTTACAAATCTAAATAGAGTCCATCACACATTCACGGACTCACCTCAATGCGACCAATCCAAAAATACCAAACTCTCTTTCCGGATTAAGAAAATGACCGAAATACCCTACCCCCAAGGGTAATTTCATAAATTCACATTTAATTAGATTAAATACTTTAAATTGGAAATTTACTTGGAGTCGGGGTGTTACAACTTGAATCCGATATTATTTGACCACTCAATTAAATTATTAGAATTTTAGTACTTTCTTGAAGCAACGTATTCATTGATTTTGTAGGACACAGTTATGTGTCTTAACAGTTTCCGATTTGTCTAATTTTTTGCAAAGATGATCTATGAATGAATACCTAAAAAATATATGGTTTGGAACGTTGAAAAAAAATACGTAGGGTACCTTAAAAGGTGTCCCTCAAATAAAATTATTTGAAGGATCCTCAATAAACTTATTTTGAAGGAATACTTATATAAAGTTTAAGTTAAGGAATCCCTTGAGGGGATACTTTTGTAGGGCCCATCTACATTATATTTTCATAATCCAAACTGTCTATTTGTTAGGTATTCCTTCAAAGATTATCTTTGCAAAAAAAATCATTTGAATTTGAAATTATTTATCAACTCAATTGATGGTTGTAGTTGTAGTGTTTTCTTAAAGGGAGTTTCACTAAAATACCCAAAATGAGGGTTGAAATTATAAAAAACCCAAGCACTATTTAAACATATAAACACACCCAAAACCCATCATTACACACACTCAAAACCTATTTATAAACACACCCAAAAAGTTGACTTTGGGGTTGATTTTGGGTGTGTTTCTATGTTTAAATAGTGCTTGAGTTTTTTTATAAATACATGTCTAGGATTGGGTTTATTTATAAATTTGTATTTCTTAAACCACCGGGATTGTTAATTTTTGTTCGCACTAAATCTGAACAGATAAGAGTTTAGACTAACTTACAAGTATGCTGATGGTTGAGGACCAAAGTGACCTTTTTCCGTGATGTCCGAAGGTTCGAGCGGGGCTGGATCCGAATTTAGGAAGGGATACCGATGTGGTACCTACCAAGGTACTCCGATGCCAAAGTTAGTGATTAAGAGCGATAGTGAAAGCACGATCAAGTCAGAAAGTCTTACCACTTGGCTGGGCCAAGGGGCTCTATTTATAGAGAGCATTTAGGATGCTCTTAGCACTTAGTTTCGATGTGGGACTCGTGAGAGTGTCTTCGAAGGTTGACACGCGATTCGACAAGCTCTCGGGAATTCAAGCAATTTGTCGAATCGGATTGACGTGACGGTTGGTTTCTCAGACAATACCGAAGGTTGGAGGAGGTAGTGATGCTTCGCTATCGTCCCCCGAATCGCATCGAGTGCAGAGAGAATATTTGGTATGGCCCTTGAGTGGTCTCGACTTGAGGGCGTTCCACGTGTCACAACGTGAGTGGGTGGTCAGATATGGTACAAACAATTTTGTTGATCACAATTGAATGTCTTAATAGCTTCCAATTTTGCTAATTTGTTGCAAGGTTGATATTTGAATGAATACTTAAAAAAATGGAAGATTCGGATTGCTGAAATAAATTTTGTATCGAATATTTGAGGGATTTTGGAGTTTTATCAAACTAGGCCTATTGTTAATTTCTAAGTTGAAGGCCTACTTTAGCAGAGAGCTCAATTTGCTTGCTTTCAATAACTCGGTGAGAAGAAGATCCATAAAGTTTCTGTGAGTCCATTTCATTCTCTGAGCCCAATAAGAACAATATTGCCTTAGCAATTGGCACCCCTTCTTCCATTTTCTAAACCCTCTCAGAACCCCTCATCCTCAAATCCTTCTCAATCTGAAAACCAAAGCAATGGCTCTCTCAAAACCCACCTTCCTTACTCACCTGAGAACCCTAGCCAAACCCCCCAACTGCCACCACCCAACCCCACCACCCTCCTTCATTTCCCTTCGATTTCTCTCCTTCGCCACCCCAGAAGAAGCCGCCGCCGAACGACGTCGTCGCAAGCGCCGCCTCCGCATCGAGCCCCCTCTCTCCTCCCTCCACCGCAACCAGCAACAACAGCAACAACAACAACAACAATCCCCGAAACCCCAACAAAACCCTAACGCCCCGAAACTCCCCGAACCCGTTTCGGCTCTCTCCGGCAACCGCCTCAACCTCCACAACCGCATTCTCACACTCGTCCGCCAAAACGACCTCGAGGAGGCCGCGCTCTACACTCGCCATTCCATCTATTCCAATTGCCGGCCCACCATTTTCACAGTCAACTCTGTGCTTACCGCTCAGCTTCGCCAGTCCAAGTATTCTGACCTCTTGTCCCTTCACCGCTTCATCACCCAGGCGGGCGTTGCCCCCAATATCATCACTCACAATCTCATCTTTCAGACTTATTTGGATTGCCGCAAGCCCGATACTGCTATGGAAAATTACAAGCAGTTGATCAATGACGCCCCTTTCAACCCTTCCCCAACTACTTATCGGATTTTGATAAAAGGTTTGGTGGATAACAACAAGCTGGACAGGGCTATGGAGCTCAAAGAGGAAATTGATGTCAAGGGTTTTGCGCCGGACCCTGTTGTTTATCATTATTTGATGGTGGGCTGTGTGAAGAATTCAGATTCGGATGGAGTTTTTAAGCTTTACGAGGAGTTGAAGGAGAAGTTGGGAGGGGTTGTAGAAGATGGGATTGTCTATGGGAACTTGATGAAGGGGTATTTCATGAGGGGGATGGAGAAGGAGGCCATGGAGTGTTATGAGGAATCTTTGAGGGAGAGTTCCAAGGTGAAGATGAGTGCTGTGGCCTATAATTCGGTTTTGGATGCCTTGAGCAAGAATGGTAAGTTTGATGAGGCCTTGAGGTTGTTTGATAGGATGGTCGCAGAGCATAACCCGCCGAGGCGTTTGGCTGTGAATTTGGGAAGCTTTAATGTGATGGCGGATGGGTATTGCGCGGAGGCCAGGTTTAAGGAAGCCATTGAGGTTTTCAGGAAGATGGGAGATTATAGGTGTAGTCCGGACACCTTGTCATTCAATAATTTGATTGAGCAATTGTGCAAGAATGGGATGCTGAGTGAAGCTGAGGAGCTTTATGGAGAAATGAGCGACAAGGGAGTGAACGCGGATGAATATACGTATGTTTTGTTGATGGATACTTGTTTTGAGGAAAATAGGGCTGATGATGCAGCTGAGTACTTTAGAAAAATGGTTGATGCCAAACTGAGGCCAAACTTGGCTGTTTATAATAGGTTGGTTGATGGATTAATTAAGGTAGGGAAGGTTGATGAGGCAAAATCGTTTTTTGATTTGATGGTGAAGAAGCTCAAGATGGATATTCCGAGCTATCAGTTTATAATGAAGACATTGAGTGAGGCAGGGAAATTGGATGAGGTGCTTAATGTGGTCAATACCATGTTGGATGATGATGGGGTTGAATTTAATGAGGAGTTGCAGGAGTTTGTTAAAGGCGAGATGAGAAAGGAGGGGAGAGAGGATGAAGTGGGGAAGCTTATGGAGGAGAAGGAAAGGCAGAAGGCTGAAGCTAAGGCTAAGGAGGCTGAGGCAGCAGAAGCAGCAAAGAGAAGTGCAAGAGCTGCTGTGTCCTCCTTACTTCCTTCCAAGTTGTTTGGGAATAAAGAGTCTGAGACAGGGTCTACGCAGTCCACTGAAAATGCAGGTGAAGCTGCCTCGACACAACCTGCAGAGGCTGCCACAGTGAGTGGAGATGCACAAGCTGGTCAGGAAGAGCGTGGCAGAGAAGAAGGCGAAAATTCAGCTCAGATAGAATCCAAAAGTGATGGTGCAACTGAGCAGGTATTGGCCTGATTGTAGATCTCTGGTGAAAGTTATTCCATAGCTCTAAATATGTAATCAGGGTTGTTGGAAATGGCCGTAGATCAATTCTCTGAATTGGAATTAGTGGGTCTATGATATAGGCTTACCGAACTTGGTTGAACTCCCACTGCAGAAGCAAGTATTTGAGTTGTATGAACAGTTGCTTTCTAACAAATTTTATAAGCCATGTCCTTGAATTGTATTGATTGGAAAAATTTGATTGCTATCCACATGAGATTCTTTTTTTGCTGCTACTAAGAAAGAACGATGAAGCTATTATCAGACTAGGATATTTCAAAGTAGATGGTATTGAAGTTTTAGGAATGTAACAGTCTAAAATAATGATATTTTGAGTTCGTTTCACGTCGACATTATTGCAGTTGTTGAGATAGCCTGTATATAAATAAGATCGCCACAATATTTAGCCCAAAGAGAGAAAAAAAAAAAAAAAGGGTTGCTTTGCAAGCTTGAGATTCAATCCCAGCCATGGCTACTCGGTAGTCACTGAGAGGAGAAAAACTAGCATGTCACTAGCACATTCCTGACCAATCACGTTCTGCCAGGCGTGATAAGGATTACACATGGTGGAACGTGATTGGATGGGGATAACATTGCTATCCGTGTTCTTCTCCACTAAGAGAGAGCTTTATGATTTTGAGCAGGGAAAAAGGAAAAAGGAAAAATTTGCAAAACATTCAAGTGAAGACTGATTTTTCCTTGGATCATTAGTCATATAACTTAAAAGACAAACTGCAACTAGAGATAATGTAGTTAGTGTCTTGATTTACAAGCATGTTAATAGTAGTAACGTTACCAAGCAAAGTGAAAAGGAAGAAAACGCCTGCTTATTATACAATTTTTATTAAAGCTGAAAACTTCCAAACTCAAGAATCCAGAGTCCATTACAATATACCAGGAAAAAGCTGGCAGAGGTACAACACACAACAGTGTCTCAAACAACAAACTGTTAACATTCAAAATCATTTGTCTTAGCTACATAGGTTTGGTATGCACACCCCAGCATCTGGATTTTGCTGTTCCTTCCATATCCTCCCAGTAACTCTCAGCTTCAGCTCCTTCCTATCTCCTCCAGAGAAGAATAAAGCCATGTTTCGTTGGATAATGAGACCATCATGGCTATCCCTGACCTTTCGGTGGCTATCGCGGATACTACGTGGGGTCCCCTCCCATATGAGTTTCCTGCCATTTGCTCCAACCTCTAGGCTGTAGCTGTAGTTCCGAGCCTCATTTTCATCACCCATAAAACGTAGAAATGCCATATAAACAGGAGCCATGCCAAGCTGGAAGGCTTCAAAATGAAGGCAGAAGTATTGACCAAAACAATGGAAGACCTGACATGAAAAGCAGATACAGTAATGTATGTTGAGAAGGCAAAATATGAACCCTAGCATGCAGGCACTCCTGGATAAAAGGCACACTGTTCTACAGCATATATAATTTGAATGATGGGATGGACTGCTGTTGATTTAGCCACATCCCCCAACATGCTACTTACCGAAAATGAATTAGGTGAACAACTGCATGCAAAACGAATTTAACTTTCTAGTTCTTCAACAAGTTTGACAAAAGAGGATTTTAAGAATATCAAATGAATGGGTTTTCACACCAAAGAACAAAAGAAAACATTGCATTTCACTTTAACCTAAATGCCATATGATACTTACTGTAAGCATCCAAGTGGCATTCTCTACTTCCCGAGGATTTGACTTCACATAGCGATGATTGAATGTGCATCCTGTGTGCATGTCCACCTTGTGATCATCCCTAAGATGGGAAACCAGGAAAGGGATATCCCCAACAACAGAGCACTCCGATCCAGCATATGGGCAATTGTACGGTCTGAAGTTGCACACTGACTCATGCTTTAGTTTGCTGTAGTATGGAAATATCTCTGGGCATCCCAAGGAGTAATACTTGCAGGGTAATTCAAGTGACTCAGCCACCTTCTCCAGCGCTAAACACCGAATATCTCCAAGCTCCTGCCTACAAGTGGGGCAGCGATTGTGCACCCTTGTTTTACAAGTAGAACACAGTGTGTGGCCATTGTGGCACTGCAAAAGAGCAAATTCAGTTTTAAGAAACAAGGCTCGGTTCATAAGAACTATGATAACCATCATAGGTCTCATGTGAAATTCAAATTTGATATCAAAACACCTACAATATCGACCTTTTTAATATAAAAGAAAGAACATTCTGCAAGACCCCCACACCTCGTGTCAATGCAAGGAAAACTATGGTTCAGACCAAAGTAAAATGAGCATATCCAATTATGCACGCGTGTGTGTGCATGCCAAGGAGGACTTGAAAAGATAAAAGTTTCAGCTATTTAAATGGCACATCCTTAGTGAAGATCGGTGTTACTCCATTTTTTTTTCACAACATTGGATTATAAGATTGTCAACACGTAATTTGGTCCTTTTTTAGTAGAACTGGGATCTTTCAACACATATATGCCCCGGAAACACCCTTCCTGCAGAGTCATGGACTTGCATTTGACAAAGTTACCTAAATTTTGTAGATTAGCTAGTTAGCACATTCCATGACTTTAAATACTAAATCAAAATTGCTTAGATAATCTACTCAAATCATTCCTAGACTCAGAAAGATACCTGAACTAGCAAACAAGGCTCAATCATACAAGCAAAATCCAATAACCGTTCACCAGAACGGTATACCACCTACCCAAAATCCTAAAACCAATACTCTATTCTTTTTTCTTTTGGTGTTAAACCAAAACTATTCAAAGACCAGTTCCACAAATCCAATTAAACAACCAATTTTCAATAGAATGAAAACACAAATATGTCAAATTAATCAATTTATTCAAAACCCCATTTTTGATAGCCACTCAAACCCACCAAACGGCCATCAAATTCAATAAACAGAAATGCAAACAAAAGCCAGTTCTAGTCAACACAAAGCATAAGAGAGAAAAAGGACCTGATGGATTGGTGGGTACATGGAATTGGTGCAGACGGGGCATTCAAGTAACTCATGGACGCTGGTGGCCGGAGCAATGGCGGTGGGGCCTGGAATGGTGGTGTTGTTGGTGGCATTGCTTCTTGGCTTGGAAAAGTCATGGTGGTGTTGATGAGGATGAGGATGTGGGTGAAGAGTGTTATGGTGTTGATGGATCTCATCCTCATCAAGACCATCTGAGGACGAGACACACTCGATGCTTTCCAAGTCCATCCCTTTCCTTTTTAACACCCCCAAAGACCAATTTTTACCAAACCCAAATTAAAGAAATGGAAAATCATCCAATACCCACTAATCAAAATCCAGAACCGAACCCATAAATCGTAAACGATTACTGGGTTTCACTCAGACCTTCCTTCCCTTTCTTTTCTGGGAAATTTCAGAAGAAAGAAGAAGAGAAAGAAAAGGGAGGGAGGGGGAAGACGGATTGATGGGATTCCAACCCCCTCTCTCTGTCAAAAAGAGGTTCTTTTCTTCTCCGCTCCCTCTCTCCCTGTGTGAGGAGAGAGAGAAGCGAGAGGGATAAGGCTTACCGTTGATTCAGAAAATCATTTAGGAGGTGGATTGAAATCCGACGGCTGGTAGATTATGTGTTATTTGTTTAAGGGTATGCGGTTTCTTTTTCTTTTTTCGTTTTGAAAATAATGCGGCTTTGGTCGGGAGGAGTTTAATACAAAAATGTCATAACGACTCACATACCTACGGTTCTGTCTTCTGTTCTGCACTTTGAACCACACATGTGACGCGTGGCTACTTTGCTCTTTTTCTTCCAAAAACACGTTGATTGCTTCTTAAATTACACACACATATAACATGTTAATTGCTTCTTAAACAAGAAATATTACACATAAGAGTGGATGGCAAGTGATTCTGTTAAGCATACAGAAGTGATTTTGTTGGTTAA
Source organism: Prunus mume (assembly GCF_029339155.1). Classification (NCBI taxonomy): domain Eukaryota; kingdom Viridiplantae; phylum Streptophyta; class Magnoliopsida; order Rosales; family Rosaceae; genus Prunus; species Prunus mume. The sequence goes on along the minus strand of NC_142702.1, from coordinate 29,532,773 downwards.
CAGAGAAGCATACATTATACATATACATCCTGATCCTGAACATGACTGAACCCAAACCCTTGTGAGGAACTGTAAATAACGCTTATCTGATTTATTAAATAAATGTTTATTATGTACAATATTGGGATACAAATAGGTTCCAAGAAAAAGATAAGTTACATGCTAGCTACAACAGAAGAAAGCTCCGTCTCCACCTCAGGCTCCCCATCCGACGACCCCTCCGTGGTTGCAGTCTGCCAGACAAGAATAAAGCATTAGCATCTAAAATCCTAGGAGGTAAACTGGAATTAGGATTCAGCTGACAAGATACATGCACATTGGCAATACGCACCTCCACTTCCTTGGCCTTATTTCGTGAAAGATAGTGATCCAATGCACCCTTGCCATAGAGGATTTTAGCTCCACTACCCTGGGCCTCAGATCCAACGGCCTCTTCATCAATTACAACTGCATCTATTATGTCGTCACCGGCTCTAACATCAGGAATCTGCAAAAGATTCGAAAAGAAATCAATCATCCATAGCAGACTGTTTGGAACCAAATGAATTCTTCAGTCCATTCTTGTAAATTAATTTACTTAAATTCAACTACTTCAATTGGAACAGAATATCAAATTGCATAAATCAAGGCTCATTATGTCCTAACTGCCTTTGCCATAAGAATGGCGATGATTCCATGTTAAGTCTAGTAAAGTTTATCTCCAAACCCTTTTTGCACAGATTTCAAAATAAACTCTATTTTAACATTCTGAACATGAGAAGAAAGATTTCCATGTCTGAGCACTTGGCTCCGGAAACCAAGCACCTAAAGGAATAATCCAAGTACCGTGACTTGCTTTGGGAATCTTACAAGTGAATAATATGTCTAATTTGAATAATTGGATTTAAGAAGAAGTCATTCATAGATGCAGATTTGCACCAAAAAGAGGCAAGATACTCCTCTCACTCTTTTTTGCCTCTAACGTTGATGGCATACAAACTACCAGCAGGAAATTTATTTTGCACTTTGTATACCAGGTCGAGAATACTAAAGAAAGGAGAAGTGGCAGTACCTCATACATGGCATCCATCAATATATTTTCTAAAATTGCCCGTAAACCACGAGCCCCAGTGTTTTTTGATATTGCTTTTCTAGCAATTAATCTCAAGGCACTTTCTGTGAAATGCAGTTTGACCTGAGATAAGTGAAGCACAAACAAATTTAGATAAAAAAACAATCATGATTGCGGACCATGGAAGTGAAAGAATTATATAGGACAACAGACTCTGCAAGTCGAACATAAACAAGCAACGATATCATTAGAAGTGCACAAAACCAAGATGTTGAACAAATAACCTGGAACTGTGAATGCTCTATGCAGGGCCAGAGAAGGATTACTTACACCATTCATTCGGAACATCTTCTTGTATTGTTTCCCTAGGGCATTTTTTGGCTCTGTTAGGACCTACAAAACATCTTTTCCGTTAACAAACACATTGACAGTATATTTAACAAATAACAATAAATAGACTCCGACAAAAAGACAAGTTCTTGTAAAAGCTATGAGTGGGCATTTTGAAGCTTGAATAACCATCACATCAACAAAAATATACTCATGCCAAATATTTTTCCTCTCAAAGGGGAGAAAATTTCAAATAACTTATTCAGAAGCTCAGTTATGCATAATGATAGTTGATACAGTTCATTCATCCTGCCATCTCATTGATTCTAATATGAATAATTAGTGGTCATTCCATAAAGACTATTACTGAGATTACATATGGTTGTGCAAATGACATTTTCCACAAATAGATGGCAGAGCTGTTTCGACAGAAAGAAAAGGAACACAATGTAATACCTGAACTAATTGATTTTCGGTTAGTGCTGACAAACTGACAAGGATGGGAAACCGGCCAACAAATTCAGGTATCAAACCATATCGAATAAGATCACTACTTTCAACCTGTCAAGGAAACCAGTTTTCATAGAGTATAAATTTCTAATATAAAGCATGGTATTTATTAGAAACAACGGGAATTTCTTATCAAAGGATTAAAACAGAAAAGGAAGCCTACAAAAGCTGTTACGTGTTAATTCAAAACTGATGGGAACTTACAGTCTCCAATAAGGATGATGTAACAGCAGCATCTGTAACACCTGCCAGTCCTCATATTTGCCCTAACTGGAGCACCAAACCCAATAGAGGAATCTTGGCGTCTGCAAGACAAGCAAAAGGCATACATTTAGAGAGAGAGAAAGAAAAACAAAAGACAGCATAATTTCAGTGTTAGGATAACCTTTCTGAGATTGTTTTCTCCAAGTCAATAAAGGCACCCCCGCAGATGAAGAGAATATCCTTTGTGTCAATCTGTGAAGAAACATGGGGTACAAAAGAGTAAAATTACGAACTGATTTTCAAGGTTCTACCCAACACTTGACAACACCGAAAATCAGCTAATCAGAATACAGGAAGAACCAAAATAAGCTTATTTTGTGATCAATACATAATTTTATTCATGAGCTAGTACATAAACAGTTTACTACAATATGAACATGTAGGTAACTGAGACATTTATCTTAAGCCACTGAAATAAACAATATGAATATGGAGGTAACTGAGATATATATCTTAAGCCACTGATATACCTGAATATTTTCTCCTCTAGGGTGCTTTCGAGCTCCCTTCTCCGGAACATTCACAATCTAGATCAGAAAGAACACCTCAGATCAGAATACAATGAACTTCCAATATTGGTTATAATCTTTAAATGAATCCAAGTCATGATGAGTCATTTATAACAGAGGACAAGATTATCTAGAGACGGGTCCTGACCCAGTCTTAACCAACATGCCATCTCCATGATTCCCACTAGTATTAGCGCTAACAAATTATGTAAAAGGTGCACTTACTGTCCCTTCCAGCATCTTTAGTAATGCCTGTTGAACACCCTCTCCAGACACATCTCTACTAATATTTAGGCTCTCAGCCTGCAAAATATGAGCAGATATTGGAACACATCACAGAGTAGTAAACCTCTCCCACAGAGAGAGAGAGAGAAAGAGATAAACATACAGAAAGGTAAATGAACCTTTTTGGTAATCTTGTCAACTTCATCAATATACACAATTCCCTGCTGTGCAGCTGCTACATTATAATCAGCAACCTATCATTGAATAAAGATGCACATGGATGACCTTGAGATTACTAACCGTAATAACCATATAAGTAAATAACATAGATGAACTAGTTACCCATATAACACGAAATAGAGAACTCCAAATTGAGCATAGGGGCTCGATTCACAAAATCCGGAAACATGCAAATACAAAAGAAAATATACCGTAAGGAGCTTGTATAAAATTGACTCCACATCTTCCCCGACATATCCTGCCTGCAAGGAACAACATGGTCGCAGCCATCAGAATAAGAGGAACATGCAATTGAAATCCACACTGAACTCTTATAATTCTCAACAACATCGTTAAGAGAATTTTAGACAAGAACCTAAATAAAAAGTGATGCATGTATGTTGAATATTCTTCAGATCATGAAAGCCAGTTTCTTGACAAAGCATACAAGGCTGATCATTGCATAATACATAGTGACTTAAAATAAAAAGGAAACATAACCACTGACTGTATAAATGAGCAACAAAGAAAAACAAAACTTTCCTGAGTTAATGTTGTTGCATCTGCAATAACAAAGGGAACATTCACAAACCGTGCCAAGGTTTTGGCGAGTAGTGTCTTCCCTGTCCTTGAAAGAGCATGAAAGAGAACAAGTGAGACCGGTCACCAAAAGAAACTTACTGATGAAAACATAAAAGCAAACAATGAAAAGACATCCAACCAAGAAATCATTAAGGAGACAAATTTCCAGCAGTATTCCAGGATAACTATAAATTACCTGACCCTGTTGGCCCCATTAGAAGAATGTTACTTTTTTCAAGCTCCACTCTATCATCATCCATTGCATCTACTTTGCTGTTACCTGAATCTCCTGCAGACCTAACTTCCAAAGAAGCAGAATGTTAAAAAGCCAAGTCCTAAATGTTTAAAATTAGGAGTGAGCGAGCATCAGTCAGTTCAGTCAAGTTTTGAGAGAAACCTAAACTAAATTGACTGTCAATCTTTCTGACTTATAGCTACGAATTATATTAAGTGCAACTGCACTTATGCGACAATTCCAGCTCCAAATTATTTTTCTCTATATAAAATACAGACTCAAACAAGATATGCATATAGATATGGAGCTGACCACTTCTGCAGTGATTCATGATATATCCTCTTATAGTGATTGTAAACAGCAACAGATAGTACCTGCATCCATTCAAGACAAAAAAATTCAGAAGAATTGCAGAAACATAAAATTTCACATACGATGATAAGAACTACTCCAAAAGAGAAGCACAAAAAAAAAAAAATCACCTTCTTGGCCTGCTCTTGCCCAATTACAAACTTGTCGAGCCCTTTACAAATTTCCTTGGGTGTAGGAAAATTGTTACCCAAACTGGAACCACCCCAACACTCATCCTTGGAATTGGACTCAAACCCACCTCCCGAACCAGGGCTCGGACCACCACCTCCGCCGCCTCCACGAACCAAATTCGAGCTGGGACCGGCCCGAACCACAATTCCATCACCGGACCATACCTCGGGTGGGTCTCCTTGCGAGGAAAGAACACTATTACACCTACTGCTGCACAATTTTCGTCCCCAATTCCTATCACTATTCTTGCTAGTTTTCTGGGCAACTCTCGGGCGATCGAAAATTTGCGAACCCTTTTCGACAAAGTTGCCACCGAGCGCCACAGGTTTGAACGAAGTGAAGTGGTAGGGAGTGTTCATGAACAAGTCTTCATTTTTGATACGGTGCGCATAGTGAGAATTGACAACTCGACCGGCATGCATGTAATTGAAGACAAAGTATCTGAATTGAGAGACGGTAGACGACACAGTATCCCTGGAGGGTTTGGATCTGAGCGCCGCAGCCATTAGGGCGTGACGTGTTCTGGGAACACGAAGGAAAATGGAGGCAAATTAGGAAAGGAAAATCGGAGCTTTAGAGTTCATAGATAGATGGGTCAAAAATAAAAACTTCAACAGGGGCTTGGCAAAACTGACGGTGAATTGAAATGGGTTTATCTAAGATTTTGCGAATATCATGTATGGTCGGGGAATTTTGATGATGGAAATGAAATTAGAAGAAGAGTACAAGGAAAGGAACCAGAGATATTTGAACTCGATTGTAATAACTTGCAAGAAACAGGGAAAAAATAAAAACGAAAATATCTGAATATCAGAACAAGGCTTGAGGTTTACTTGAATATCCACTTCACCAAGGCTTTAAGCGGGGTTTTGTTTTAAGGTTTTAAGACATGTCGTTCTAACTGAAAGGATAAAAATGTAATTTAACAAATAAATAATTTGGTCAAAATCATATATCCTTCCACAGGAAACCATAATATTAATGTTACTATATTGGACAAATAGCATTAGAGTAGAGATGAGACACCAAATCCAATTGTTATCTCAATTCAATTTATACACATTACCCATGACAAAAGAGAAAAAAAAATGAAATTAATAATTCAGAAGGTACAATTACGTGCGACTATCTCTACTATGGAAATAAAAAAGGAAAGAAAGAAAAAATCCGTTAAAGTTAATAGATACTAAAAAAAAAGAGTAGAGTTCACTCAAAAAAAAAAAAAAAAAAGAGTAGAGATAATGGCTTCGGGCATGACCAGCTCCCATCGTCTGACGGGTTGTGCGTGGAAAGTCAGCCCAGCTCCCATTGTGTGACGGGTTGTGTGTACAAAGTCCACATATCTTTCCGGCTAAGGAATGGAACCTCACATATTTTTCCGGCTAAGGAATGAGAAAGATCCCATCGTGTGACGGGTTGTGTGTACAAAGTCCACATATCTTTCCGGCTAAAGAATGGAACCCCACATATATTTCTGGCTAAGGAATGAGAAAGAGACATCCCGTGTTATATTGAAATACAAATTTTATATAAGTTAATAAGTTAAGTTGAATTTGTGATAATTTGTAAAATTCATATGCTTGTGAAAGGAAATGAATACATTTCTATACTATTTATTTAGTAAGTGAAATATATAATACATAATCAGGACTATTTCTATACTGGATCGGAATTTTTATTTTCTTTTTGTGATTTGATATAGGGTACCATATAAATCTCGATTTGAATCATTGCCTTTTCTTTTTTTCTTTTTCTTTTTTGTCAATAAAAGGTACAAATTTTCAGTCCCATAAAATTTGATTGAACAATTTGATTGAAGAATTTGAACTGATTCAATACAAATATCAAAATTGTCATACGAAGCTTCCATACCATTTACATGAAATATAGTTCTTCCTGTACAAATACAATGCAGCAAAGTGAAGTAGGGGTTCATCTGAACACGCGTGCCTACGGCCCCATGACATGAAAATGAAGACTAAGACCAAAAGAACAAAAGACCACTTCTCTACAGACACTTGGGATTCATAATTCTAAGCTCTAAAAATGGAGAATGGTTGTGAGTTAATATGCTGACAACAACCAGCATTTGTAGTCAAACAGATCTACAACACGATAACAAGCTAGCATCTACTTCTCCAATTGGCACTTTGAATTGGAACGGCTGCTCCTAAGCTTCCTGGCCCCGTTTAATGAACTTCAAGGTCAATGAAAACAATCAGAACCCATTAAACAGAAAACAAGAACTAATAATCATAACGACTATACAAATGCTGCAGATAATGTTAGTGAAAGACAGTAGACAGTTCTTTTTCCCACAGAAAAAAGGCAAATCGTAAATATTCTGCACGGGAAGAAATCTACCAATTCCATTGAAATCCATGAACACATGGCTTATTTTGTCATACATGTAAAAAAGATAATGAAGTCGAGAGTAAGATCATTCTCACTCACTTTACAGACATCAGATTTTTGGCTTCACTTATAGCATCACTTGCTGCATATAGGGCCATCTTCTTCACCTGAAAACAGCAAAATCTCTAAAGCCCTTATGCATTCTACCAAGTACCATACAAGATTAAGTATGCAACATTTTCTTTTAGCGCAGGTAATATTCAATAAAAATCCACAGAAATATATAAGTTCGTCCTAGCCAGCTAGTTATCCTGTACAAGTTTAACAAGTCAGTAGCATATTCTTACATGGCATTGTGTGCTCAATTTTAGATATGAAGATAGATATATTTTGGTTGGACAGAGATGCATCATCTCACTCCTGAAGCTAACAATACATAACAAGAAAATCATATAATCATATGGCTGAGAAGCCAACTGCATGCTTTACTAGTGATTCAACCTATTACGCTCAAATAAATGAGGCTGCAAAACCATCTAATGACGTGTTGTATAAACAATCCAAAATAACACTACCTCCAATTTATCTTCCTTGGATCTATGGTTTTCTGGAAGCAAGCGAAACTCCTCTGTTAACCGAATGCATTCTTGAACATTTTCGGGGGAAACAAAGTCAAGGGCCACTTTAATGCATGACTGAGAAGAAAATGAGAACAGTATCAAACTTAGCAGTACTAAAGAAACGAAGTCATGATAAATTGGCATATTGACGGGAGGAAACCTCACCTGCCTATTTCTCACTTGATGTGGGCATCCAGCAGGAATGAAAACAGCCTCACCAAGGTGTTGCTCAAATGTCCAAGGCTCAACATCTGAAAAAGGGTAATATTCACGGTTAGTAATGCTATTAAGTCAGAATGACTCAGTTTTACAATTCTGTTCAACATTAATGACTCGCTAAAGATATGCAATTTATTACCAAACTCTTCCTTCAACTTCTTTTTATGCTTCTCATCTAGATAAAGCGTCTGGTCATGAATAGGATGAATAACCTGAAGCAAGTTTAAGATCAGCACAACTTAGAGTGACTTAAATCAAAATAATATTTGCCAAGGTGATAGCCAATGATACGCACAGAATTCACAGGGGCATTATTGATGTGGTGGAATTCTTTGTGATGCTTCAGTAGGTATTCTATTAACTTAGGTACATCTTGCCGACGAAAAATGTCCCACACAGCACCTCCATATTCAACCTCTGAAGTATCATTACTTTGAACATTTGTGCTTGAATTTGAATCAGACTCCCGAGACTCTAAGTTAATAACATTGCCTGAAAATAGTTTCCGTGAGAAATCTGCCTCATTGACATACTTCATGTCTTCTGTCACATTAGAAGGCTCAAAGTATTCTTCATTACATGATTTTTCTTCAATTGTTTCCTTTTCAGCTCCATATTTCTTCTGTAATTGGTCGATGATTTTACGCTGTCCGGGAGGAATCTTTACTTCGGTTGTGTGTGTCAGTACATTAACCTAAACAGATATTATGAAAACAGTATGACTTCACGAGTTGATTGCATAGAAAAGCAAATGAGTACAATAGGAAACGATTGCTAATCAAGAATAAATCCAAAATTGATAAAAGAAACAACACATAAGCCTTAGAACATGGTAACTAAAATATCAAAATTTTACAAGGGTAATTGTGTACCGCATCAGAAATGTCACAATGCAGTTTGGTTACTGAATCACCTCTACCAAGCTCCTCCATTGATCCATAAGCGATGTATGTCTTTGGTCCCAAGTCTGGCTTTAAAACAATAGGAAGCTTTGTAGCAAGATTTAGTACACCTGATTTGGAATGGGTATAGTCACTGAACGGAAGCATGGCAATAAATTCAGCACCGTGCCTTGGTAAACACTCTTCAAAGGAATTGGACGGAGGCCAATCCTTCAGCTTCAACATCTCTGGCCACCCGTTACTATACCTACGGCCCTCTATATAGCCCTTAAAGAACTGAAAAATATTAATCTCAACCTGCAGCGCCAAATTGAAAGAGAAAGTTACAATAAGTGCAAGAGATAACTTTTTCTGGAAAAAATAAAATTTCAGTGAACACTAAAAGTGCAAGAAATTATGTAAGCAGTCTAAATAAGGCAACTGCAGGCAGAATCACTGGCAGTGCTGTGAATGGATGATCAAAACCTCATTAAGCAGTGGAGATTAAATGTTAGCAATTACTAACACTGTGCAAAAGTATAAATAAATAAATAAATAATCAGATAGGAAAGAGTAAAATGCAAAATCAAGTTCAACCTGTTGAAAATTCCCACATACCTCACACCAATCCAGGCAATCAATGGCTTTAACCCTGACTGCCTCCTCTTTTAATACTTTTTTTGCCCCGATAAAAGCCCTCCACATGACCATTGGTTCCCAGCTAAGGCCAGAAGCCTTTTCACGTACATTTCTTACCACAACAGGTTCACCTCTCATCCAGTGTAACTGGAAATGCTCAATATCATTGTCTCCTAGATGAACTGCATTTGGGCAGTAGAGAGAGTTATCATGACAGTTTTCCCTATAAGCTGCCTGCCTTACTTCAGAAGCTTTTACTCCACTTCCAGCAGAACTGATAGGATGGCACAAAGAACATTCTTGAGAAAAGTCAATATCTGGTGACTGATAATTGATAGTGAGGTACTCAGAACTCGAAATTAATTTTTCAACCCAATTAGCTTCAAAGATACGTCTCAGTTCAAGTAACTTGGCACCACAACCTCCTCGTGCTTTTGGAGGACAAGGAATCCTACCATCAGCTTCTGCTATCCAATCAGGAAAGTCGGATGACATATGATTTGTGCACCTATTTACTGGTATGGCCATTTGGCTCTGGGATACATATCTATTCCCATTTGCAGGAATATGGCTGCCATTTGAGACTGTGCCTTGACCATATGCTCTTTCGCAAAACTGCTGATGAGAAGATTCTGCTTCACCACCTCTAGGCTGGCATACTTCCCTTAGTTCCGAACAACAAGTGAGACAGAGATCATAAGAACAATCAGGATTGGGGCAGCTTCTGTGGAAATTGACAATGGATGTATTGCAATTGTCACTGTTGAATTTGTACAAGGTCACAAACTTTGTACCATATGAATGAAACAATAAATACTTTTGACCGAAAAACAGGGAGAGAAAAATTTCACAATCCTCATATCTAGGACATAAAGAATGATTCACCAAGAAAATGTTATATTGGAAGAAATGAGATTCATCAAATACACAAGCACACAGCTTCAACCCTGATAACTACATCATATGTCTTATACAATGTACATAGACAGCACAGGGTCACTGGTTTTCTATAGTCCCAAGAAAGTGAGTAAAAATAACCCCAGGAAAACTATGCCACCAGTTAGGTCCAATCCTACCCAATAAGAGAATAACAGTTGACATCAAAACAGCAAAGACAGAACAGTTACTCCACCAAACTATTCTATTTACCAACATAAGAGAACATATAAATATACACATACGAATGAAATTTCTGAAAAAACAACTAATAGATAATTAGTGTCTCAATTTCAATCATCAGGGAGAATGAGATGATACCAATACACTCGATCATCATCCTCTAGTATAGACCTCGTGAGATCCTCTTCTGTCAATTGGATACCTATGAAATAAGAGGGGGAAAACCTGTCCTTAAGCATTATGATTTCTGAACGGTCAATCTAGCAATTAAAGCAAAAGGAGAAAAGTATTATATTACAATACCTCGTAAACAGCCTTCCACATCTAACTCGGACATCTGCTCCTGTTGAATATGCCTAAGGAGAGGCAGCGTCTTGCATAACAAGTAAAGCAACTTTTGCAACTTAACATTTGCATCTGTTTCTTCATTCCCAGCCTGTAAAGCAAGTACTTTGTTTGGTCCAAAAAGAAAATACATAACCAGAATAGGAAGAAAAGAAACAGAGAGAAGAAGAAAATCAACGTAATGCACACACCATCACAACTAAATACTCCTTGAGGCATATTCTGCAGTTGCAGTTACCACGACAATAAGGACAAGCAATTTCTATGTCCCTTCTTGTCTTGTCTGGGTACCTGTTCATTTATTTGAAAGTACCATCAGAAAAATTTGATGAGACTCATCCATATCAGCGATATATAAGAACATTGATACTAACTGACAATGACGAAACAGAAGTCCCACGACCTACTTCGTTAATGAAAAATCTACTTTGTGCAACCAAATAATCATACATACTAGAATTGGGGAAATTCTTTATGATTATAAATTGGAGCTACTAAACTCAAGCTGAGAATCGTTAAAAAAGTGTTTCTCAATGAGTAGATCATTACCACTTTGCAACACAATCATAGCAATAGCGTTTCTTTCTGCAATTTAAACAAATGACAACACCTTTTCTGTCATTCCTCAAGCACTGGTGGCACATTAAACTCTCCTTTTTCCTACTGTTATCATCCTAAAAGAAAAAATTGTTAGAGTAGAATGCAATAAAATATTTGAATTATTAATACCTGTAAAAGTATAAATTCCAAATGACAATCAATTAATGCATTAACGAATTTAGGACAACTCACAGATGTATCAGTAGATTTTCCTCTGTGAAAGTCACTGGCATTCAGTTGTTGGTTGTTGAACTTCCTAGGTCTCCCTCTAGGCCTGTTATGGTTATTGCTCTCTGTATCGTCAGAGTTCTTCAATTGCCTCACAGGAAATTCCTCCTTCAAATCCTTTTCTTTCTGATATTCTACCTCTAAGAGAGATGCCGACATTTGATGCTTCAGCACTGTAATCTTACTCAAAACTCTTCTCTTGTTCTTTGAACCCTTAGGCCGGCCTCGTTTATTCTGTGAACTTTCATCCCCACCACTAATTTTTCCAACCTTTTCTGCTTCCTGGCTTTGATATTCTCCAACAGTAGCCTTAAGTTTATTGTTTTTTGAACCCTTAGGTCGGCCACGTCTACTGTTTTGTTGGGCAACCTCATTTCCTCCTTCATTATAACCAGATGCTTCAGGCATTCTCTTATCTTCCTCACCCACAAGAATGGTCATCTCATTCTCCAAACTCATCAGAAAAGTATCTTTACCATCATCATGATCACCAACTACTGTTTCACTAGGCATTCCTTGAATTTCCTTACCTAAAATATTCTTCTTCCTAGTCTTTGAACCCTTTGGCCGACCACGCTTATTCTTCACCTCGACAATTTCATTTCCAACTTTCATTTCAACAGCTTCCTTACCTACAAGAATAGGCCCCCCATTTTCCAAACCCGTACACAAATCAGTCTGATATCTGCCATTCATACCACCCATGACTTCAGTAGGCACTTCCCTTTTTTCATCACCGGAAAGATTTTTCTTCTTGCTCTTTGAACCCTTCGGTCGGCCGCGCCTACCCCTTGACTGTAAAAACTCATTTCCACCTCCATTTTCAGAAGTGGCTTGACCTGGCAATCTCCCCACTTCTTTCCCAACAAAGATCTCATTCTCCAACCCTGTTGAACAGACCACCTCAACCTTACCATCATTACCACTCACAAATTTGCTGGGGTTTCTCTGATTATCTTGACCAGAAACTTTCTTCTTCTTAGTCTTTGAACCCTTTGGTCGACCGCGCTTATTCTTTGGCTGAGCAGTCTCATATCCATCTTCATTGCTATCAAAAGCTTCCTTATTCGATTGCATATCTTTCTCACCTGTAAGGACAGGTCTCTCATTCTTCAAACCTGTCGCAAGAAGTGTTCTATCAGTGCCATCATTAGCATCCAGGATGTCCCCAGGAATTTCCTGATTTTCTGTTTCTACAAGCTTTTTCTTATTCTTCTTGGGATCCTTGAATCGGCCACGCTTAACCTTTGGCTGGACAAACTCACTTCCACAAGTGGATTCACCAGGCAGCCCCTTATCTCCCTTGCTTACAAGATTTGGCCTCTTATTTTCCAAACCCGTCAAACAGGCCATCAATCCACCAGTGCAATTTCTGCCCAAAGTTTCGCTTGACATTGCACTATTTCCATCATTTACAGGAATTGTCTTCGTAGGCAAACCACCTTCTTCCTTCAACTGCACAATCTCATCTCCAAATTCATAACCACTGCACGCTTTAACTTCCATTTTCCTGTTTTGTTCACCCATAAGAGCAATCATTCGTTTCTCCAAACCAATAGGCGGCACTGATATGTCAATGCCCACAGCAACAGCTCCTGATCCTGTCGTGCCATGATTTTCCTCATCTGTAAGATTTCGCTTGGTCTTTGAACCCTTTGGTCGACCAAGCTTTGTCTTTGGCGAAACAATCACATTCCCAACTTCATTACCAGGGGTGGCTACGGCAACCAAATCCTTAGTATTTTCACCCAAAACAGGCACATCATCACTTTTATCATTGACAACATCTTTCTTTTTAGTTTTAGAACCCTTTGGTCGACCTTGCTTACTCTTTCGCCTCACAGAGTCTTCACCATCCACATTGTCAACAGGCACATCCTCATTCTTATCATTTGCAATATCCTTCTTTTTCTTGTTCTTGGACCCCTTTGGCCTTCCTTGCTTACTCTTTGGCCTCGCAATCTCTTCTCCACCCACATTGTCTCTGGAAATTCCACCCAACTGTTTAATGCCCTCTTCAGCCTCAAGAATCTTCTTCTTGTTCTTTGATCCTTTTGGCCTCCCACGCTTACCTTTTGACCGGGCCACCTCTTCTTTAGCATCATCTCCACGTCTACCTTCACCATATTCGTCTTGACTCTCCAAAATTTTACCTTTATTTCCAGATGCATTTTCACTTAAACAGCCTTGAACTCTTTTATCATCAACATTTGCAGAAACGGCTTTACCACCACAAAACTGATCACTTTCACCTCTTAAAAGACCTCCAAGTCCACCTCTGTCGCCACCAAATAGGCCTTGAATTCCTTCACCGGCATTTTTACAAGCATATAGATCAGAAGACCCAACAACTTGGTTTCCCTCACCATCCAGCATCCCACCACCAAGTCCACAAGAATTTTCACTGCCCCAAAACTGAATGCCTCTGCCATCAAGACCCAAACCTCCATCTGGGTTCTTATTTTCAACAAACCCATATCCAAAATTGTCACAACTCAAAATTCTACCACCATTTTCAGAACCAGCTACACCGAACCCATCTTGAATTTCTTCCAAACCGAAACCTTGACCACCAAATTTGCATGCAGCTACATCAAACCCACCAACCTCAGTGTCTTGTCCATTTCCACCACCCCAGAAATTCACACCTTCACCATCAATGCCATCAATACCAAGGCCAACACTCCCACCACTCACTTCACCAAAAAGGCGAGCAATTTCTTCACCAACACTCAGACCACCGCCAAACCATCCTTCAACCAGCTCACCTGCAGTGTCCTGATCCCCATTTGCCAGAATTCCGTCACTTTTTTGCCTACTTCTTTTTTGCCTCTGTTGATCCTCTTCAGCTCCACCACCATTTTCGCCATTGCCCACCTCCTCAGGAGCTTTCCTCTTCCTCTGCGTCTCTTCAGCAACCTTCTCCATCCTCCTTTGGGTCCTCACTCCTCAGCAGCAGCAGCAAGTGGACATACCGCTTCAGCTTTTCACACAAACCAAGTTATTGCACCAAGAAATGATCAAAACCCCACCTTGGAAAATGAAACAAAACAGCCAACTGTTATCAAAGATCAGACCATTGTTAGTGTTATTTTGGACATTAATTGTTGGGCCGGATGGTTGAAGTCCATTGACAAGCCATCTTTTACAGACGCAGTAATTGAGAACGGTAGGTGATAAATAAATAAAAAAGAAGAAAAAAAATTTAAAAAGATTTCTGGCTCTTTTTGAATGTGAAGGGACAACACTGACCCATGTGTGTCACCGAGCGACGTCATTTTCGTAGAAGCCATCAGCTAAAGACCAGCAGAGATTTTATTGTGTTTTGGGCAATCATATGATAAAACGTCTTGTGTCTCGGGCACTGTTCATCATACTCATCAACTCAACTGGGAACTGACAGCTCAAATCTTTGTGAGCTCATGTACTCATACATGGTCTCGGCTGCATCTGATCAGCTCAAGTCTTTATGTCTCTGTGATTCCTCGGATTGGAATCTTTGACTCTTAACTTCACCCAGTTACTATATATAGCAAACTTTAAGCCGTATGAACAATTGGTTCCATGGTCTAGTGGTTAGGACATTGGACTCTGAATCCAGTAACCCGAGTTCAAATCTCGGTGGAACCTTCTTTCTTTTTTTATTATTTACTTTATTGCCATTTTATAGTTTTTGCAGTGTATGAATTGAATCCAGCCCAAAGGTACTGTTTCCCTTGCAATTAGATTTACTAGCCAAGTTGACATCTCTGTGGAAGACGTCTTCTTTTTTGCAACCACAACACGAAAAGAAAGAAAAAAAAAAAAAAAAAGACGTCTTCTTTTGTTTTGGGTTTAACACGTAAAAAATTCTCTCAAATTGGTAGCCGATTTTGTTTTGGAGCAAAGCAAGGTGCCCATATTCTACTTAAAAAGTATACTGGAAACAATTGCAAGAAAGATAAAAAAGGGGTAAATTTTACACCAAAAGAAGACAATAGCCAACACAACAAAATGTTGGCACTTATACACTAGTGAAGTGATGATGCAAACATATCTTCTAGTGGTTCTTGCAAATATTTAACACAGGCAAAGTACACCAACATCATTCAACCAAAACAAGGACGACTTCAAAACAAAGCAGCATTCACACAAGATCAGCTTTTGTTCTTCTCTTCTTCCTTCATCCTCTTCTCCCACACGCGCTTCTTGTAATCAAGCAACATTTGTGGCATCTTCACCATCAACTTGGCAGTGTTTTCCCGTTTCTCTGCAGCTATCCTGTCAACTTTGTGCCCTTTCCTCTTGGTTCTCATTTCTTTCCTTGCTGGATCATATGGCCAATCCTGTCCCGCGAGGAGCACTTCCCTTCTAATTTTAGCTCGATGACGAGCACTGATTCCAAGCGGCTTCCATGCCCCTAGATGCCAGTAACCCCACACACCCTTGGATAGCTCGGAGCTGTGTTTAGCCAACTTCTCGCGCCATGGGTACTGGTACCCTCCAATTGTCTTCGCCACAGATTTTGCAGCTTGGCCTGCCATTGATGTACTCTTTCGGGTTCTCTGCCAGACCACAGAAGAAGAAGAGAATACAAGTATATATCAGCAAACTCTCAAGGGAAGAATGATAAATTGAAGATGGCGGTATTTATAATAATACATATATATATATATAATATTATTACAACACAAAATAAAACATAAATGATCTCAAGTTAAAATTAATAAACAAAATTCCATATGCACATATTCATCATGAACCAAATTCCAATTAATAAACACATTATGAACCAACAACAGAGCCTAAATCTAATTAAAAAACTATCCAAACAGCAACCACCACAGGTAATAAACCTACCCAAATAATAAACCATACTTCAAACAGCAACCAAGAATTTAGATTAATTAAGCTACCCAATTAATAAATCAAATTCCAGATGCTATTGACCTAACCCAATTAAAAATAGAGCCTAATCTAATTGAAAAAAGATCCAAACAGCAAGTAAGTTAATTTCATTTCTTTAAACCAAAAATACCTCCTGCAGTCGTTGACTCGTGTGAGCAGCGAGGAGCAGTAAAGACAGATGGCGTCGATGGACTGTGGAGTAGAAGAGAAGAATACTAAGGTGTCATTGGCTGCTGGTGGTAACTGATGCGAAGAAGACGATGGCGTGGAGGAGAAAGGATGGCGTTGCTGTGTCGTTCGAGGAGAAGAAGACGATGGTAAGCCGCCGAAAGGAGTGAATATGTGAGGAAACCAAGCCTCAGTCGAGAGAAGAGGATGGGTCTTACAGAATGATGTTTTAAAATTTTAAGTTTGATCCATATTTGTTTTTTAAGTTTGTCCTAAAACACAGATTCAATAATTGTGTTTTGACCCCATTTGTTTAAAAATATTTGAAAACATGTGTCAATTCTTTCATACTATATGACCCATATCCTAAAGAAGCAAACAAAACGAAAATGATAACCATACATGAAAACCAGATAAGCCTTGGTTAGATTGTATATCCTAATAGAGTGATCTATATCTTCTTGAGTGGCAAAACATGCAATGTATCAGCTTTGCTACATTAAAAATCTATATTTTGCTGGTTAAAATGTTCCAAAAATCACTAGTCTGCAGGCCGAGGCCTAGCGCCTAGAGGAGTAATCAGAACCTAGAGGAGTAATCGGCCCAGGCTGCCTAGGCCGATTTTTGGAACACTGGTTGGTTAAATGAGCAGGCACTCTGAAACAAAATGCCTTGATAACAATGTTGAAGCTGTAGCTTAACATGTGAACCTAAAATCATCAAAACAGGACAAATAAAAGAGCCAGTGTTCTTGTATACAATCAAAAGGCGCTTGGCTTCCTTATATATTCATGGATCATCAAATAGCTGCTTTCTACAGTTAGCAAACCTAACAACAGTAATTAAATTTTCATTTTCATCATCTCCAAACAGCAATTAGGGTTTTACTTCGAGCTTCAAATTTTACAGTAGAAAAAACAACGAGAATGAAACGAAGGAATACTGAACGTTTGCTTTTGATAGAACCCTAAATCAATCATACCCACATCTTCGATCGTGAATCAAATAAAACAAAAAATGAGAGAACGAGGCAACACAATAAGCAATGAAGAATTAGAAAGAGAGTAACTAGCTCACCTGGTTTCGTGATGCCGCCGTGTCAGAGAGAATGAGGCAGAGTAGTGACGGGTGGGAGATCAAAATTGAAAATGAAGACTGACGAGTGAAGACGAGAAATGGATATTGCTTTGCTTTGCCTGTTCAAGTTGCTGAGGGTTTGACGTCTTTGTGTATGGGCTTGGAAAATTAATGGGCTAGCCACTAGTATTTACATGTAAATTTCATAAAATAAAAATAAAATTGATTGGACCTTATTTTTCAGACAGAAGCCCGTTTAATTTTGAATTTTGAATTTTGAATGACCCACAAAAAAGATGCACAACTTGGTTTGTTTTCGTCAATGATATCATATTATTGTACATTTGGTTAAGCAAATTCAAGGCTGTTGAAAGCCCTTGATGCATACAATTTATCCACCGAACCGAAAGTTCCTTAAATCTTAATTCTGCTTCTACAAAGCCCAAACTTGAACAACACGAGCCCCTCACTTCACTCAGGAAAATGCATCTCTGTTTTTCCCACTACAATTTTCTGGCTTCATAAAACAGAGATAAAAACATGACTCTCTCAGCCAGACGCTCAACTAAGCAAAGTGCTCAAGGCTCTCCCTTCCCTTCTATATGGTCTGCTGGTGCCTCGTGTACTCGTCAGTTCTCACCTTGAGGTCACTCTGCTTTGTGCTGCTGCCTGAAATTGATGCTGCCATTATAAATAAGGACCACAATTAAAAACTCATTCCCTGGGCAGGGAAATCAAACAAACTACACAGATGATTAACTATTCAACACTGGCGTGGGGGTACTCTCTAGTGCAATGGTAAGTTTATTGATTTAATGCAGTACCCATTATCTAAATAAATTTAATATTAATGGTATAAAAACAGGTTTGATTCTGCCAAAGGACTGAATGGAAAGAAAAAATTTATCATAGAATCCAGCATCAGTCAAATAATTTCTTCTGTTTTTCGGGTCAACTGAAGCCACATTGCAAGTGACTCGTACAATTGTACTGCAATTCATTGTTAGTTAAAATATGTTATGGGTGTTACCTGAGTTGCATATGATGAGCTATCAGCCAGGAATTTCAGAAAATCTTGCTTCTTTCTGTCAAAATTGAACTTCGCGTTGTCCAATAATGCTTGTTCTCTCTTCATATCTTCCTGCATTTTTTCTTTTTTCCATTTCAACTCATTGATTTGTCTTTCAGAATCAAGATAGGTTTCGGGTAGGCTTGATATCACTGACAGTTTAGGAAATCTCACATCTACATCTTCCCTGACATCAGATAAGTTTTAAAACTAAGATGTGGCAGCAAAAATTCCTGTTACCATAGACAAATAACCACAATATCTAGACAGTAAACAAGTTATCTCTTAATTAGTTTAAGCGTGTTGAAAATTCCAAAAGGCTGTAAAATAACGAATTCAATATCATACGTAGTTAGAAATAAATTTTTATTTCATTTGTTGGCAGAGCTTCTTACCGGTTGCCAAGAGAAAACACACCAGTTGACCTAATCATCCCGCCATCTAAAGAAATGGCTCCATCACTTATACAAGGAAGTGCAGGAACCATATCTGCCCTTGTTTTATATACTTGCAAGCGACAGAAGAGGTTATAAAATAGAGTCTCTCTCAGGCCATGCCCACTAGCTGTGACACAAAATAAGCTTGTGCTATCCACATGGATCATATTTACTGCATAACCAAGAAAACCGGGTGGGCATTCCCCATTAGGTAACCTTGGCTTCAGAAGATCAAGCCTCCTCTGTGGGTCATCAGGTACAAATTCACCAGCATATGGTCTGCAGAAGAAGAAGAAAAAAAATCTTTTGATTACATAGCTGATACAATAAAGTTTACAAATTCACCACCATATACAACACATACCTTAAATTATCAAGACAAATGACCTGAAACCGGCCTTCTAATGTCCTTCCAATAGAAGCACCAAGCCCATGAAGACCAGAACTTTTCTTTATGCAGCCTTCATTGTCATACGTTTCTAAAGCTTTGACACCTTCATAAGTCTTACAGACAATTGACAACATAGTATCGACTCCTAAGTATTCTGATAAAAGCCTGCACATTCCAAATAAGTTGAATAAAAACTAGGTCTAGTTATAGGTCTAGTTATAGGCCTAAGTAGACAAGGTGGATAAGGTTGGGAAGGAGAGAGCCAGAGAGGGGCCCGATTAGAAACATCTTTATGGCCAGGTGTTATCGATGTACTCATTCCACAATGACCCTGAATTAGTGGGTTCCAATTACACCTGGTAAGTAAAAACCCCATCTCTTCAAACTCCCTACAACTAAAAAAACATGGCAGACCTATGGCACCTAAACTCACCCCTCACTACTCAAAATCACAGGACTAGTAGTAAAATGCACGGACATTCATGCGCACACACACACAACCCTACTTATGAGGTTATGGCTAATGCACAACTTCACAACTTGAGAAATAAGGGAAAACAAAAAATATGAGAATTTCGACCTGCTAAGATTATCATCCTCTACTTTGCCAAGCATTGCAACAATACCCAGGACATCCTTGGTCAAGGTAAGATGGGCAGCCTGAGTACCATGACGAGTTTTCAACTGCCATAAAATGCCTGCAGCAGACTTCTCACGCTGAAGAATCTTTTTGGTTGTTTCCTCCTCACTTTTACAGTGGGAATGGCCTTCATTTTCGATTTTAGATGCAGTTGAGGTATGATACTTCCCTAGAATAACTGAAAGGAAACTCTTCAGTAGAAAAAATTATGGAAACAAATAAAATAGTGAGCAATGTATTGCAAACAGGGTGCTTATATATTTCACCTTTATAGTTCGCGTGTTTTGAAATGAATTTATTTACATCACTAATGCAATGTAGATGAAGAAGAAATTTTACCTTGCAAATCGAGAATAGAGTCATCTAACTTGTTTCTCTGAGACTTCAGAAGTTTTATGTTGTCTTCGTGCTGTTTAATTTTCATCCCCATCATTTGTAAATCATCTTGAAGTTTCTGTATAGATTAGTTCTTTGAGAAGTTAGTTAGTATGATCCATCCCCGCTCAAAAAAGGATCCTCTAGCATAAAATGACCAAAATCATGAATAACAAAAATATTGAAATTTTAAAATTTTGTTATGGTTAATTAATTACTTCAAAAGCAAATGTAAGTGAAATATCCACTATATATTAGCGACATGCATGGTAAATCAAAATATAAATGGTCTCCAGAATAAGTTCTTGTACAACCTTAGTGTAGTAGATGATGGATTCTGCTTGAGCGAATCCCCCATTTTGCATCCCATCCTTCACAACTAGACTAGTTTCTTTTTCGTCCACTTGCATCAATGCTGGTGAATCTTGAATAGATAATGACTTTGTATGATCTGAAATCTGCAAAAGGAAGATTAATTAGCATAAAAAATACAGGCAGACACGAGGATGCAAGAACCTAGGTTATTTTGGGCATGGGTTTTTCTGGTCCAAGTTTATCTTGTTTTTACCATGAATTATTTTCCTTGGTTAACCCTAGTTGTAGTTTTTCCAATATAAGTGGGTTCCTTAATTTTATTTCTCTCTCATAGAGGAAATAAGGTAATTAGGTGGCAAACCTTTCTTCTTGACTGTTTACTAGGCATGCTAAAATGATCACAACTAAGAAGTCATCTCCACTCACTAATGAATTCATGGAAATACAAATAAGTTTCCAAAAGAAAAAGACTTTCTAAATGCTAAATATGTTGCAAAAATCATTGCTCTCCAGTAACAAGTGGTTTCAAGCCAACAAGAAAAGGCTGTAAACATTTTCACTCGCCACAACAGCAAGTGCCTCAACTTCTTAAATTAGTGGCAGTCTCTACAGGGAAAATTTAGTCAACCAGCAAAAGTTTTAGAACACTAATGCCTCAGACGCCCCAAAAGATTTACACAATTCAAGACAGCACTTTTAGGCTACAAAATGCAATTGCCTCTAAAGATTCAATTTGAGAACTTAATTCAAGCAATTATGAAGGACTACCTTCCACAGAAAACTACCAATTTCATAGTACTTCTTCCAAGGACGAAAATGCTTAGTTGCATGTTGATTTTCCGTTCTTTCTTTTCCCTAGTGCATTCTAGTGCAAAAATTGAGAAAATTTGAAAAATCAGATAATTGCATTCACCACAGAATTGAAGTTTACTTTCTTGGCAATTCAAAGCATCGAAAAACAATGGCGAAGAGAACAACGACATGCATTTGAATTACCAACACCTAATGCTGTGTGGGCCATTGGGTAGCTAAAAAAATGCTTCAAGCGAGAAGAAAATAAAATATGGTTTGGAACTTTACAACCTAAAATATACCCAGTATTTTCTTGCATTTTCTCGGCTACCAATCAAAGAGAGGGCAGAGAGTTAAAATCAGAGAGGGACTCACCTGGTTGTTTGGTTGGAACATCTTTCTGGTTCTTTTCTCACCCGCTCTCTCACTCTGTATGCCTCTCTCCAACTCCAGCTGGTCTCCCTGGTTATTAAGAACCTAAAATTTCATTGACCTCCTTGTGGTTTCTGAAACATAAATTGGGTTGTAGTGGGCCCGATTCTCCGTCCGGAAGCAACGACCGTTTGATCAAAAGGGCCGCTCACGATGGTTAGACCCACATGATCTAAGGGTCTGGAAACTAGATTACGAATAGAGTTGTTGGCATAAAGGCTAGTGGTGTGCGGCCCGAAGCCCATGATGCCGTGCCCGTGTGTGCGAGATCTACGACCCCACTGTCGAAATCACTTACTTTTTAAATCATCTTAATATATAATGTTTTTTAAATAAAAAAATAATTTCTTCATATATAATAATAAACCGAAATTATAGTTTATAATAATTCTTGTCCATGCTAATACCATTACCATTACTTTATGACGATGCAACAGCGTCCACAGATCTTGTCATCGATGCTTAAAATCATTAGTGATTTCACCCACTTCATGTATGAATGAGAAATTAGGATGATGATATCATGTCATGTTGTTTCCTCCTTTCATGGAAGGCAAATTACAGTTTGACATGTGTATAAAATTCATCAAAAACACACACAAAATTCACTAAACACATGTCAAAATGTGATTGGGCTGAAAGTAAAGGAGACAAGTATTTCTTTAACATGTCAACTATAAATACATAAATGAGCACTGCTGAAACTAGAAAGGCTCTATCTCATCTATTCTATATTGCACTGCACTAGGTAGTATTAATAAGCCGACGCTCCTTCACTGTTGCGAGCTCGTGCCACTTCTTGTTTTTCTTGTGGAATTTCTTTAACACTTTCTGATGGTCTTTGGTAAATTCCTCTATGGCAGCAATGACCGCGCTCATCGTTTCCTTGTATATTTCAATCTTCTTCTTCATTGCCGCAACACTCCGCAAGACAGGAAAACAGATTTCAGGATTCCTGAAGGGCAATGAACAAAAGGTCTTGTTGGACAACAAAAAAAACACTTTTGAAACATTAACAAGCAATGCACTCTCAGATTGCAGAGAGCAGAGAGAGAGAGAGAGAGAGAGAGAGAGCTACCCATATCCAAGAGAAACTGCTCCTGTTTGTCTTAAAATCCCACCATCCAGAGATACAGCACCATGTTTGATACAAGCACGAGCAGCTAACATGTCTTGCCTAGTTTTATAAACATGGAGCTCCCCAAAAAGAAAATAAAACAACGTCTGCCGAAGACCATGGCCTGCAGCTGTCGTCATGTGTAAATGAAGCTCATCCAGATCAACCATATTAACTGCATACCCCAAGAAACCATCCGGAGTATTTCCACTTGGCAAGATAGGATATGGCAAGGCCAGCTTTCTTTGAGGGTCACTACCATCAAAATCACCTGTGTAAGGCCTGCAATACAATTTTCAAATTCACGTCTCAAATTGCTAAAGAAAGCATTCCAGAGTGTTATTATTTCTCCCTTTTGGACCTTTTTTGTTTGGGAAAAAAATGCACTGCCGCAAAGGATAAGTAATTCTAATTCCAAAAATGACGAATTGAAATTAGGAAGCTTTCTCTGTTACCGTATATCTTCAAGGCTTATAACAAGAAACCGGCCATTTATGGATCCCCCAAGCTTAGCTGCTGCAGCATAAAGAGCATGCCTAGAATCAACTTCCCCATTGTGTTCATACTTCTCAAGAGCAACAGCAGCTGCAAAGGATCTACAGACAACAGCAAGCATTTGATCTTCACCCAAGTACTCAGATAATATCCTGCATACAGGTGAATATATAAACAAAAAGCAGAAGAATAAACAAATATTCTTTTTAACTTGAAGACTGGGAAACGAAAAAGGTAAAGGGGGGATAGTAGACCTGCTAAGCTCACTGCTCCCAGTACTACCAAGTAAAGCCACCAAACCGATCACACCTCGCATGAAATCATTGCTCGACTCTTGGGATGGAACTCTTAAAAGGTTGCATAGTGTAGAAGCTGCAGTGTGGCTCATGCTTTCTATGCGGTGTTTCAAATCTGCTTTCATGGAACAGTAATCTGAATTGCAACGTTCAACAGAAGCTGCCAGCATGAACCAAAATAAACACAAGCATTTCGTAAGTATGTTATTTGTTTAGTCATTATAAATGTAAAATGAAAAACTTAGCATGGGAAATATTATAACAGAAAACTGAACAAAACGAAAGATCCGATGGAGAGATAATTTGAAGTTTGAAATTAAGAAATTATATTCCAAAGATGTATGAAGTGGTCAATAAGCAAAGTAAGGCAAAGCAAGAAAACGCATTTTGGTACAGGAAAATCTCCTTCAAATAGGACAGGTTTTAACATGCCACATTCATGCCAACCAAAGAAGGAAAAACCAATAAAATCATATAAGTAAATTAAAACCTTGCACAACATATATATCTTGCTCAATTACTGCCTTCTCCTTATTAAGCGCATCCAAATTTTTTTCCATATCTCCAATCTGCATTCCAATTTGGTGAAGGCCTTTCTCCAATTCCTGGAGGGATAAGTAGCAGAGTCAAGAATAGAAAGGAATTGTTTAAGGCAAGATTTCCAAATCTGCTTGATTATTGCATTAAGCAAATAAGTTAGACATTACAATGAAGAGACCTATGCATATTTGGGCTAATGAGAGCTCAAATAATTGATATGGGATCTGGATCATATGATAGATGAACTATGATGGTACATCCATGATACAAGACTTCACTTCATCTATAAGTAATTTAAAGCCGCATTTGTTTCCACACCTTCTCCTTATTCACATTTGATGCCTCCAAGTTTTGTGCTTGTGGAAGGGAAGATGAATCTTGGAGAAGAAAAATCTTTTCATTTGGGCAAGGGATTGGACTCTCATCATACTCCACTTTTGGAGCTTTCATTACAGGAACCTGAACATAAAAACTAGCAATGTAATTGTGGATGGAGGTAAATACAAGATATAAACTTCAAGTTACATATTACTAAATTAACGGTGCAATCACAATTAATACCATTAAGTTTCCTACTTGCTGAATTGAAGAGGAATCCTGGAGAGGCAAAACCTTGCCATGCGAAGACTGAACCTGAAACTCATCAAACTCCACTTTCGGAGTCCCAATTGCGGAAGCCTGAACATAAAAATTAACACCCGTCATTGTCAATGCGGCAGATACAAAATATAAACTTCAGGCTGCCTATAAACGATTTAAATGTGCATTTGTTTCCATGCTCCACTTTTGGATCTGGATTTTATATGAAAGATAAACTTACTACGGTACATCTGTTCTAAAAATATGAAACTTATTATCTATAAATTCAAAACTGCATTTATTTCTGCATCTTCTCATTATCACAACTGGTACCTTTAAGTTTTCTACTTGACGAAGGTGAGATATATCTTGGAGAAGCAATACCTTTCCATTTGGACAAGTGAATTGGATCTCTTTATACTCCACTATTGGAGCTTGCTTGATCAATACCCTTTTCTCAACATGCTTACAATCTGACTCAGTCTTGTAAACAAGTACACATATAAAATGATCAGAAACAAATTACAATCTTAACACATTAAAAAAAGAACAAAAATATAAGACAGGTTGCCAAATATTACTTACCAGATGGAATGAAAATGTATAGACACCAGAAGTTTGAAACAAAGTTGGGTACTTGGATTTAAGTGGAAAGATATATAACCCTTGAATTCCTTTAAGTGGTTCAGGTACTGCACATGCCGAAATGTCGCAAACATTTCGAAGACCCTCAGCATCACTTCTGAACTTAACTTCCATAAACATTTTTAAATTAGTTCTAGCAATATATTTCTGGTCAAGGGTCTTTGACGCACAAGAAGAGACATAACTGGCAGGACGAACAACAGCCACAATTACTTCTGGAGGAACTTTTCCAGCTGGGGCATCCACAGGCAATGCCTGAAAGGAAACATTAATTTATGTTTTACTTGAATAAATTTCTATTTGATGATCAAGACGATGGTGAAAAGTAAATTAAAAGTCTATTTTATTTTAAACAGAGAATAATGATTGTCAACAATGAAATACACATATACTCATCTCAACTCAACTGAATCCTCAATCTTTACTTGGTCACATGGACCAGTTTTCATCATTCAGGCCTATCTTAGAATATCTCGACATCGTTTATCTCCAATCAATTTTCGTCATCCACATATCTCACTTTTGGCCTTTAATATCTTCCTCATTCTTGTGATGTGAACCAAATAATTCAAGCATAAATTAAGAATAAAGAAAAGAAAAGAAATCCAGAAATATACTAACCCCATCAATCCCCAACTCCCGACATTCTTCTGCATCCAGCAGATCAATTGTAGAAGGAGATTTCTGGCGTTGTTTCTCAAGCTGGTTATCCCATTCATTACTTTCAACAGCTACACACTGATGCCAATAGCTCAAAATTCAGTAAAACGGTCAGCTACAATACCGAAGGAAAAAAAAACACCATCTTTTTTTTCTCCAAAAGAACAAAGGCGTGAAGCAAGATATTAAAATAAAATAAGAAGCAAACCTTCCCAGAATCAATCACACTGACAGGTAGAGATAAGGAGTCACGAATATCTAAACTGGTATCCCCGTCATTTATTTTAAGGATGCATCCCTTGTCAACTGACAGACTTAATGGCCTTACAAAAACAATAGCAATAACAGATGTATGCCAGTCAAGCCAAATGATTTTTTATGAATCAAGTGTGCAGGTTACATAAAAGAAAGATTACATAAGAAAATGCACAAGAAACCGCACCTGCAAATAATTCGAGCCCCCCCTGTTTAGAAAGAAAAAGAAAACCAAAACAAAAGGTCAGGGACTTAAAACTGACCAAAATAATTTCATTGTAGAAGATATCTAGAAAAATCTAATTATCCTTAAGCACGTCAGAACAAAATTATGGAAGGTATGAGCACGTGGATTATATTTCAATGAGAATGTCACATAAGAAAATGTTAGAAGGATATTCAAGCTTCATGCCTGCACATGTTATTAGGAACATTACTTACCACCAGAGTCACCTTCAAGACCTTCAAGCAAAAAATACTCAATTGTGGCATAGACATTGTTGTTATGAACCCCAGCACATGCTCCCCTTAAAAAGTTTGATTTTCTGGCCGCATTTCCAGGTCACTCCTTTCCTCTTTAGAGATTTATGAACCCTTGCAACTACAATTTAAGAGAAAAAAGTTAAATGATTAACAAACATGTGATTCAATTAGATTAAAGTTAAAAATGAGAAGAATTGCATTAAATAAATAAGAAACTCGTGCAAACAAATATTCAAATTTTATGTCACACTGCATCATGAAATCAAGCTTCTTCTCCTTTTACACCTACCTTCGGATGAAATGCGAAGTGCCTTTTTGTTTGCAGGACTGACAACAAGAACAGGTTGATCTTCACAACAGTGAGCTTCATCATCATATCGCTCATGCATTTGAAGAATCCAATCCTCATACTCCTTCTTTAGTTGAGAAAGAGTTAAATGGTTTCCATCTCTATATATTTTAATTCTGACATCTAAGGAAATGAAAACTATCAGATTTAGAAGAATAACAAACAGAGAATGCAGACTAATCAAAATAGATAGTTTCATATTTATTACAAATAAATAAAGATCACCTTTTTCATTCTCAAGAGGCTGATTGCCTAAGTTCCTCAGTGAAGTGGTAAAAGGACTATGGTGTGCTAGATTAGTCTGTGATTAACAATGCATTTGATCAGTATATCATTTATAGTTGGTTTGGAACCAGCTAACCAGACATAATATATGCTTTCCATTTGCTCAGCTCCATGTGTGTGTATAAATTATGCTTTCTGCAGACAAGTAAAATCACCCAGATGTCTTTTGTGGAACTTTAAAGTAAAATCAAATGGCCTCAACTTCTCAAACCCAATGATCATTGATCACTTAGGTGCAACACAGCACATATTTACTCATTGAAGGAAATGGCAAGGATGCATGTTTGACCTTTTATCAATAAGTTATCAGTAATAAGTCTGCGCCAACCAACCAGCTAATATAATTATCTAAAATCTGTTATTTGCAAGAACTAAAGCAAACAGGCAGAAAGAGGGAGAAGGGGGAAATATCAAAATACTCAAGAAATTTCCATAAATGAGAAGGATTGTTTTTCAACCCAAAAAAAAAAATTCATTGGTGTGGTCACAGGCAGACTCGAAAATATTTTTCCACACACACGCAAATATTTTACCTTAGATGGTGTTGGATTGAAACCAGCGTCAGTCTCTGCAACCACGACATTTTTTGTTCATGCATGTTTACAAAACAGAAGAATTCCAAAAGAATGACAAGAAAATGTTCAGGAAGGGAACTGGCTTACCGATAAAGCATTTAACTCTCAAACAACATATTTTCAACAAGTCTGCCTTATCTCCTTTTTTTTGCTTGAATTCCATGAATGGAAGCCGGGCCTATGGTATATCAGGTAAAAAAGACACCATTAGAACAAATAACAGTTGCATCTCAAAAGGAAAAAATCAACCACATCCTTGAATCAACGAACATTCCTCCAAATTGTGTGTTGGGATAATACTAAATAAAAGGAAAGCCTTTCATGGAGATATATAAAGCTTGTCAACATCTAAATCCTTTAAAAGTTACAACATTCATCAAACATTTAAGCACATAAATGCAATACAAAAACACACTAGTCCAACTCAAATTTTGTCTGTATATACAAGGACTCCCTCAAAGGTCAGCCAATTAGGGAAGTGACCAATGGTAGCTACGTAAGCAATCAGATGCATATTTCAAAAGCTCCATTAGATCAGGCATATTTTTATCATATTGGACTTCAAAAGCTTTAGCTATTAGGAAATAGGCCAATGATGTATTTCCAGACAACAGTTTCAGTGTGCACATGTGACAATAATTAGTGAAAACATATAATAGCTCAACCAAAAAGACTAAAACTTAGTATCTCTCTTTCTGATTGTAAACCTATTTATTTCTAATGTATTTCGAGAGAACAATGTATGCAAACAAAACAATTATTTCAGGAAAACTGAATGCCTACCCAACGAGCATCTGGAAGTAGGCGACCAAGCCTCCGAATAGAGACACGACTATAGGTTTCAAAGTTTTCCGAGGTTCCGCATCCATCAGATTCTAACCTCTCCAAAATTTTCTCAATATTCTCTTTTCCCTGTGATGAACGATTTCATAAACTTTCACAATGTAGTGAAACATAAGTTATGTACAAGAAGGGCGCACACAAAGATGCACGTGCAATATGGTGGGAGTTTGGGACGAGAAAAGAGAGGGTGGGGATATAGAGGAGAATAGGTTGGTTAAAAAAGGAAAGATGAAAGAAAGTAGGAAACAGATTGGAGGTTGAACTAAGTGGGGTTGTGTACTTTCATAATACCATCCATGGTTTCTCAAAGTGGCTTATAAATGGATGGGGTATGTTAGGTATGTTCATATAATGTCCAGCAACAAGAGAGTTAGTTCATACCTCAACCATAGGAAAATAGACACACTTAAGGCGAGCATTAGCTTGTATATATGCTTTCGAATCTACATATATGAAATATGACAAAGGGCCACTCAGAGTTGACATTTTGTTAAGAGTTAAGACATAATATATAAATGAATGAATATATAAAAGAGGTTGACAACTGCATAATTACATAATTTCTTTCTAAACAAAGAAAGAGATAATTTACCAAAGAACGAAATTAGTCAGTTACCTGGAGATTTAGTCATACTGTCTTGTTTACAGGAGAAATGAAGCTGTAGAACAAAATCAGGACCATTGCATGAATGAACATTCGTAATTGCAATTTCCCCACCTTCAATCTCAGCTAAATCAACACCATTAACCTGGGAAATTAAAGGGGACAAATTCCTTACAAAGATCTAAAGACTTAACTTTAAGGTACCACTAAGAAGTGCGTGCTCATATACGCAACAATAGATGGGCACAGGAATGAACACTAAGACGGTACTCCTGATATTAGATATCTAAAAGCATATTAGATATTCAATAAATTACATGAAAGAAATTAAGCAAGCTTATCTTTTTGCTTCAAAAAAATTCCATCAAAGTTTTGTAATGATGCTGGCTGGAGTACTTGAGGTTAAAAAATACTACCCAGAATCGGTCAGGCAGACAAGCCCGGCAAGTAAACCTTATATAATCTGATAAAATCCTAATCATGTTACAACTCACAGTTCAAGGATGCCTACTCAATCATCTGAATATTAAAAATAAGACATTAATGAAATACTATTTTTTTAAATAATAAAAAACAAGACCATTAGAAACCTCAAAGTTTACTGGCGTTATGGTCTTCCCTGATTTGGATTCTTCATCACACTGCACATAGATAAAATAAAGCATGTTAATGGATGAGGTTATTACAGTAGAAGTTAGAAAATAAGATGGTCAATAAATATAATTTTTGTCGAACTCGTATATGGAATAGATCCTGCCTGAAAGGCGAATTCCATATGCATCTGCAGTCATATTAGAGGGACTGAAATGCACATAAAGCAACAAATAGTTTTTCTGATTTTCATCAATTTACAACATGATTGTATCAATTCGTTTAGCATTGTCCACGACACGTCTGTGCAGGACGGGAGTCTATTGCTCGCCCTTGCCTAGTGCAGCCTCTTGGACACGTGTTGGGCCTAGTAGTGTCAAAGCAGTTTTAGAGGTACAGTGTCCATACAGTGTTAGTGCCAACTTGGCACCTTTTAACCTAAACATAAGCTATTAATTTAGTAAAATCAAACCTGAATATATGGGAAATATATATCCTTCAGCTTGCATTGGAGTTGAGATATGTCCAATTTCGATTTAGGTTTAAAAATTTCAACCTGTCAAGCAGAACTCAAAATTTAAAATTTAATATTCAATCGAATTAAAATCAAAAACTTAAAATTATTTATAAGGCACAAATAACTTTAGTGCACAAACTTAACCTAGGTAGATTAGTGACTACTGCTCATGGCCTAGAGATGCTGAAGCGTGAAAAAGTAATTCAGAATTGTATTGGCCAAGTTCACATGCAAAAAGAAAAGAAAAGAGAGGCAAGAACCAATATCTCAAAGATAACTCATAACTTTATAGTTGAACTAGACAATAATTTGATAACCACAAAAGATGCAATACTCCACCTTAGTAAAGCTTCCATGTGGAGTTTTGCTAATTTCATCTTCTAAAGGATCCCTCATACCACCATCAGTCTAAAATCAAAGATACAGTTACAATTAATAGTTTGAGAAATTAACACACCAGTAAATGGTTATATAACAAACAAGGGAATTCAATATAAGCACAAATATTGCCTTCTGAAAAGAAATAAACTGCAGCGCACACTTTTACCTTCCAATTAGAATCAGAGTCTGACCCTCTTCTTTTCTTTTGAATATTAGAGTTTGACCCTGTGAGTAAAGCCTCTCTGTCAAGATGCAATGTATACACTTTCCTGGAGTCCTTTGTCTTGGAAGAAACTAATGCATGCCTATAACATGACATTGAAAATATCATTGATGTATTCAAGGAACCATTTCAGCAGAAAATCAACTCACATTGAGAAGAAAAAGAAAATCAGAGAAATTATACCTCCCTAATTGCATAGATGCTAAAGGTCCTCCATAACCAAACAGTCCAAAAAATGGCTACATAACACACAAAACAGAGCTTTAGAAACCAAGCCAGTACTGAATATACCATAGACAGAATAATGACATGCAGATTATGGATAAATTCTAATAACTCATAGAATACTTTGAGTCTCACTTTTGGGTCATGTTAAGTTCTGAAAGAGGGAAATAAAATACATGAAGTTGCAAATAGAGTTCCTTTTTTTGTTTCAATTGACGGATATACAACCTTAAGAGTCTAAATAAAGCTATAAGGTTCTCATGATTAACTTCAATGTGTAGTTACAAATTATTGTTTTAGCAATAAAAATGCCCTTTATCGAATCTACAAAAGATTGAAGAGAACATCTAACCGATGACGTATGCTACAAAAGGTGACATAAACAAAACTGGCAAATTCAAGAATGCAATAGTCTTTTCCTTTGATGTACATCATCAAATTTGCTTTTGATTATAACGAGCAGTGCAGATAATTGATTTTAACTAAAGCACCAAGAGGACTTTCCTCTAAAGTAGAGGTCACAAGTTTGATAATCCCTTCTATAAATGTCATTACTGATTAAAAAAGCAAAATATATTTATAACCAAAAGAGCCACAGGAAAATATACATTGTAGACAGAAGATTTTATATCTCAATATATCAAATTTACACACAAATTAGGTAATCATGGTCTATAATACAATAGACGTAAATACAGCTGCATGCTTCTTCACTACATGTATGATGTATCATGTGTGTATTATGCATACTAGATAATTATTCAACCACAAATGAAGGGAAAAAGTAAAATAAAGACTAACAGAAACCTTGACAGGAAGATATTTGCGACTTAGTTTTACCGTTAAGTATGGAGGTCTGCCCCCAATCGCCTGTTCTCTTAAAGATCTGTGAAGTGAAGCACCCATCTTTCCCCTAAAAGGAATGTGAATCACATTCTTAGCATGGAAATAAAACGCTTAACCTCACATTCCTTACCATCAATATATCAAAACTATATGCATACAATTTACAAATCAAGACTGAAATTTTCAGGCTATTCATATTAGATTTTCTATCACATTAAAAATAAAAATAAAATAAAATAAAAAACCAGCCATCAATTAAGCCATTATAATAACCCGAACAAAACTTAGAGGCATCTTTGAAAGGAATGAGTTCCAACAGTATGAAACATATTGGGGTATCTGTCCTTTTGCTTTCCTTTGTAATTCTCTTGTCATATGGAAACTTGATAATGGATTTTTAGTACAACATTTTTCACCATTCCTACCCAAACTTTTGCCTTGGACTCTTGTAACCCATAACCCCCAAGCAAATTTATTTAAAAAGAGAAGACATAAAACGGTTCAAGGAAAATTAAATACCACTTCACTATAGAATTTTCATCGCTTCCATCCATCCCAGGGCCAGTATCAAAAATTGAAATCACATCATCAGCCACATCCACACTGAAAATAATAAAGGGGAAAAAGGAAAATAATAAAGTAACCATGGAGATATAATAAAGGATAACAATGAGTAAGAGAAAGGATATAAGCACAATAGATGGAGTAGCATTTAAAGATCAAACAAATACATCTATCAACTTGAAAGATGAATTGCAAAGTTAGTTTTCAGCAACAAATGACATTGCACGAGAAGCTCAACTAATTTATAACTTAACAAGTGAAACCTTAACTTCAATTACATGGCTCAACATGGAGTTAGTGGTTATATCAGTAATCATTAAGAAGGAGCCTGCAAAGAATCTCTAAACAACTCTTAACAACATGATAGACCAGAATACAAAAGCAACCACCACATAAAGGAGAATCCCAACAGTATCAGAAAAATAATGGTCAATCTTCATCTCTCAACCATAATATATCGCTTTCCTTAGGAAGCACAAATCAAAGACCATAAAGCATACATGGTCCAGGTTGTACAATTGAAGCAATAGATTTGATAATAATGCAAATCAACATTAAAAAGAAAAACCTTGTATTACTATAGGATCTACAATTGACATACCTTATAAGTTTCTTATGTCTCCTGTCAATTGCCCAAACAGCTTGGAGGGAATTATCCTGATGCATTTATGAGCAGCAGAACTTAGGCAATTGAATGAAAACAAAATTAACCACATAAGTGAATAAACAGATCCATTTTCTCAACTTACAATCAAATCTGCCAGAGCAGTCTCAAATGTGTACTCTTCTGGTAATTCTTTTAGTATATCAGTAACAGGTGTCAGATCCCACATATTCTACAAACCAGACAACTCCATCATGAATTAATGGCAACCTTTGACCAAGCGCATTAAACTTTCAAATGAGCAATTCAATTATGAATTTCAAATTACTTAGTAATATGGAAACAATAATGTAAGAGATATTACTAACCTCAAAAGTATAAGCACACTCATGGGAACCATCCTACCTCATAAACAAAACAAGCAAAATATTACAATACGAAAAACATATATAGTTTTTGTCGACAAGCAAGCAAATTAAAAGATCGCATCCACAACAGTAGCCTTCCAATTGGTTGAGAAATCAAATAACATGGCCTCCTCTTAAAAAAACACAAACAACCATTTCAGATCAATTTAGTTTCAAATTGCCCCTGTCACCAAAGAGACCAATGCTTCCATGTTTTTTCATATTTCCCAAAAGTTATCCAGAAACTAAACAAATTACAACATAGTTTGAACTCATGCATCTTATACTCACATGAAGCTTTAGAATATGACACTCATGTGGCTTGAAGTTCTTGAAATTCATTTCACCTCTTATCTTCCTATCATTAGCATCTTCAAGAAATAAGCAACCACCTTTCCAATCAATATCCCTTTTCCGCTTCCCTGAGCTGAACTGTCTATAAGTGAGAGAGTATTCCTCTTCCAGCCTTTGAATGAAATCTCCAAATGGCATTGTGGGCTTAGGATTTTGAAATGTCAAACAAACGCTTGTGCCATTTGGTAATAGGATCTTGAATCTATATGCCCTGTCCTTATCACCATGATCTTCAAGCATTTGGCTCTTTTTCGTCCGCTGCAGCATTGCTGCATCCATTTTCAGCAACACGAAATCTCTTTAGAAAAGACAATAACAGAATTAAGAGATTTGTAATTGCTCAGGAGCCAAGAAAAATCATCTCAACCACATAACTCTACATACTACTGTCTCTTGTGCATGTAAATAAGTGCAACATGATGCATTATCCGACAATTTACTAGCCCAAAGAAGGTAATGAAGTAGGAAAAACAGGGAAAACTGTTATTATTGACAGAAAATTCAAACGAAAGGAAAAGGAGTTAAAAGTGTTTCAAAGCCAAGAAAATCTCACTTTAGGTGATATATATAGAAGATTTGAAGTCGCCCCCAAACCATTAGTCATACGTTATTTCGTACAACATTTTATGGGCCACCAGGAGTTAATAAACAAGCAAAATGCAGAGATAAAGAGAGAACAGGAGTATCAGGACCGATTTCGACAGAAGATTACAAAAGCCAAAACATAGCTTTCAAAAAGATGGTTGAAGAACATGTTAAGAGGCATTCAACCCACAGATAAATCAATATCCAGATGTAGATGACATAAATGACTAGAGGCATCAACAAAATTCTTTCACACTGGTCACTTCTAGCTCGGTACGTGTTGAAGTAAATGTGCCTTTGATTAAAAAATCAGTAAATAATAGCCGTTGTGTGAAACAAGCATTCAATCACTGCATAATCAACATTCGCACGCACACACACACAGAGTATAGATATATCATATATTATATACATATACATTCAAGTGTGTATAAGCTTCATGCCTTTGAAACTCTGAGACTCTGTTTTCGTACGGAGACGCCTGTTCCGTGGAGCTCACGCAGTGTAGCAAAACTTTTAGGGTTTTCAGAGAGCAAAAAAGAAAGGTTGTATTTTGTAGAATGAAAAGAAATGGGAAGAGAAAGCGACGTTCAACTGTTGAGAATGAGAGCAGAGAGAGTAGAGAAATGAACCGGCTTCTCCTCTCCGCTTCGCAATAGGCTAGCACACAGCGAATGCTTTTTCTCTTTGCCCAGGTGGCTACAAAACATACTAAAATGCGCTGGTTTGGCTTTTCTCGCCACGTCAGCTTTACATTTGGCCTTTGGTACTATGGCGCACGATACCCCATCGGTTCATATTAGCAGCGTTGCTGAAAGGCGGTGACTTTGGGGTGGGATGCGGACGTTCTTCTTAACTTGCGCCGGTTGAGCATTACACGAAAGTTGGTCTTGGATGCCACGTGTGAGAGACTGGGAAAATGAGGAGACAGTCTGGTGTGGGACCCTCCGCCTCGTGGCGTATATGGGAAACGCCTGAAGGCGCTCGATATTTTAAGCCTTTTTAATTACTTTAAGGGTTAAATATTTTTTTGTCATTATATTTTACATGAAATTTCAATTTAGTTATTGAGAAAAAAAATTAGTAAAATTAGTTACTGTATTATAAACTTGACATTAAGTTTCCTTTCAGTTTTTGGGTTAAATACCTTTTTTGTCATTGAGTTTTATACAAAATTTCAATTAGATCACTGGGAAAAAAAAAATAGCTAAAATCCATGCAAATGCTATGTTATTGCACACGTTGCTCGTAGGCTGAAAATTTATAGTTTGTGTAGCATCAATTAAGGCTAAAAAAAAGGGAATCATATCGTGACAAAATATGTTCATATATAATAATTTCACAAAAATGCAAATTGATCTTTTCAAAAAAGCTCAAATCATAATCCCAATCAGTATCATACTCCCACAATCACAAAAATTTCAATCCATACCTATGTCAATACATAGATTT
Source organism: Prunus mume (assembly GCF_029339155.1). Taxonomy (NCBI): domain Eukaryota; kingdom Viridiplantae; phylum Streptophyta; class Magnoliopsida; order Rosales; family Rosaceae; genus Prunus; species Prunus mume. The sequence goes on along the minus strand of NC_142702.1, from coordinate 29,496,241 downwards.
GACCAAATACAAAGTTCAAAATAGAGTTTCATATTTGCATGGCTTTTGGCTAACATTTCTTTAGTGGCTAAATTGAAATTTCAAGAAAAATCGAGTGACTAAAAAGGTATTTAGCAAAACAACTTAAAGAAACCAACTGCAACTCCAAAAATGGTAAAATTTATAATACAGTGATAAATTTGGATAAATTTGTTTCTTAGTGATCAAATTAAAAGTTAGTTTAAAATCCAGTGACCATAAAGGTATTTAACCCTTACTTTAATTAGTAATTATATTTTAATTATTATTTATTTAAAGAATAGTTATTATTTAAATATTTTTCTAATTTTTCAACAATAGTGATGAATTATTTTAAATTATTTTGTGGACTTTGTCTTTTATTCATTTTATACAAAATTAGTTTGTTTGGTATAATATTTAAAAGTTATAGCCGAGCGGCTATACTGACATACTGTTTTAATTATCATCTAGCCTGATTAAAACATAATTACTAATTAAATAAGGCTAAGATTTTTTTTATTTGCAAATATTTAAAAAATTATTATTCAAAATTGCAAATATTAAACTAAACAAACTAATTTTCTATAATAAAAAGTATAAAACAATGTCCACAAAAATTAATTTTAAATAATTAATTACTATTTATTAAGTCATTTATGAAATTAGTAAAATAAATAAATACTAATTATTCACTAAGAAAATAATAATTAAAGTAATTAAGAAAGAGAAATCCATATTATGCTTTTAAAGGGTACCGCCGTGCGGCTATACTTTAATGTATTCTATTTATAGCATATAGCCGGTCGGCTATAAGTTTAAAGTATTGGGGTATAGCCGCGGCTATACTATTTTAATTATTCTTTCATGTGATTATAATATAATTACTAATTAATATGATAAAATAAGGCTGATATATTTCTTAATTGAAAATATTAAACATCAAAATTGCAAATATTAAACTAAAAATACTAATTTTGTATATAACAAAATATTTTTAAAGAAAATGTAAAGAAAATAATTTAAAATAATTAACTACTATCTATTAAGTAATTTATAAAATTAGAAAAATATTTAAACACTAATTTTTAGCTAGTAATTTTAATTTTAATTTTTTAAATATGAAAAATGTGAATTTACCATATTATCCTCATTTAATTAATAATTTCAATTCTTAATGTTTGAATTAACCAATGACATTTTTTGGTATTTTGAATGTTTCATCATTGTCTGTCTTTTACTTTATATATATAGATAGATTAAATTAATTAAAGAAGAGAAATCCATATTATACTATTTAAGGGGTATAGCCGTGCGGCGATACAATCAAGTATTCTATTTATGGAGTATAGCCGAACGGCTATAATAAAGTAGTCTATTACTAAGGTATAGCCGCGCCTATACCGTTAAGCATTCTATTAATAGATTATAGTTGTTCGGCTATATAGTTTTAATTATTATTTCATAAACTAAACAAAAAAAATTTGTATATAAGGCTAATAAATTATTATTTCATAAACTAAACAAAGGATTAATAATTGCAAAATTAACCTAAACAAACTAATTTTGTATATAACAAAATATAAAACAATGTCCATAAAATATTTTAAAATAATTAATTACTATTTATTACGTGATTGTTGAAATTAGAAAAACATTTAATTACTAATTATTCATTAAGTAAATAATAATTAAAACATAACTACTAATTAAAGTAATTAAAGGGGAGAAATTCATATTATGCTATTTAAAGGGTATAGCCGTCCGGCTATACTATCAAAGTGTTCTAATTATGGTGTCTAGCGGACGGCTATACTGTTAAAGTATTCTATTCAAAGGGTACAGCGGTGTGTGGCTATACTTGTAAAGGTTCTATTTATAGAGTATAGCCGAACGGCTATACTTGTAATTAAAAAAGCAAAATCCATATTATGCTACTTAAAGGGTATAGTCGTTCGGCAATACTCTTACAGTATTCTATTTATAGAGTATAGTCAACCGGCTATACGTTTAAAGTATTCTCCCTATTAGAGTATAGCCGGCCGGCTATACGGTCTTATTTATTATTTCATATGATTATAACATAATTACTAATTAATATGATTAAATAAGGCTGAGATATTTCTTAATTGCAAATATTAAACTAAACACACTAATTTTGTATATAACAAAATATAAAACAATGTCCACAAAATAATTTTAAATAATTAATTACTAATAATTAAGTAATTTATGAAATTAGTAAATTATTTAAATACTAATTATTCAATAACTAAATAATAATTAAAACATAACTACTAATTAAAGTATTTAAAGAAGAGAAATCCATATTATGCTATTTAAAGAGAAATCTATACTACTATTTAAAATAACCTCTTCTGACAAAATTTAATGTGCACATGTCTATGCCGGAGAAGATTTTGAGGATTAGACTTATCCCGATGAAAGTTCGTCGACATAGACCTAAATTTTGTAGGGAGAGGTTTTTGTTTTTAATAAATATAAAATTAGTTTCTTTATGTCAATCATTTTTCTTATTATTTTCTTTTTTGTAATTAAATAATATCTTAGCCTTATTTAATTACTTTTAGTAGTAATTATGTTTTAATTATTATTTACTTAGTGAAGAATTTGAAATTAATTTAAATATTTAAATACTAATTATTTAATAAATAAATAAGGTTAATTATATTAGTGCCCCATGAAACTTCGGTTAAATCCCACTTTGTCCCTTCAAACTCAAAATGACCCACTTTTATCCCTTGACTAAGGTTTGACGACCCATTTTGCTTCATGTCGTCAACTCCATCCAAAACTATGTTAACTTTGATGTCATGGCGTGGGTATTTTTGTAATTTCATACATATGGATCATTACTAACCAATTAAGTGGGTAACATGGCTAGTCCATATAGATAAAAACATGATTAAATATTATAATAATTAAAAAATTAAAAAAATTAAAAATTACCTTTAAAAAATTACAACTAAATATTCTAATGTTTAAAAACCCTACCCAAAAGCACCCATCCCTCCCATTCATATCCCACATGAAAAATCCTTATCACCGCCCAAAAAATCCTTCATTAATGACTCCATAATCACCGTTGGATTCACCATCACCACCACACTTCTCTTGCACTTGTCACAAATTTTGAGGTCAGAGAAGGAGATGAAGATGGGGATTTGGATGCCGAGAGCTTCAGAGAAGAAGAAGTAGGCTACGATGACAAGGGTGAATGGGAGCAGAAAGACGAGGCCGCAGAGGAGGCTGCGGCCTTCAATGGCGATGAGCATAAAGTAAGGGAAAGAGCTCTGGAAGATGAGGACCATGTCGTTGAGGTTGGCGGCAATTAACTCATATGGCGCTGTTTCGCTCACGTTGCAGGACGTGATCGATGATAAGGTCTTGATTTAATTCATTCTCTTTGAGGATTTTTGTACATTTCTTAATTTCAAAAGAAATAAACCAAAATACAGTGTTGGGGGTTTTGAGTAGAGGAAAGATGGGTTTAGGTCTTTCAATTTCCCAATTAATGAAATTTCATTTCAATTTTTATTGCAACTTACATGAAAAATAAAGAAATGCATTAAACAATAAAATTTCCTCGTTGAGGAGGAATTGAATTGAGGCGGATTTGGATCGAGGAGAATTAGATTTCAGATTCCTATTGAAGTTGTTTACTAAACCATATGGATTGAGGAGAGTTAGATTCCGGATTCCTATTAAAGTTGTTTACTAAACCATATGGAATTGGGGAATGAGTTGTGCTAATTACTAAAATGTCTTCGTTGTTGGGTTAAAGTAGATGACAAATTTGGAATTTTCAAAAAATGTGTGAGGATATAATTGGTAAAAAACATGAATTCCTAATGTTTTAGTTCTTCAGGAATTAGAATACGACATCCCACCCAAGAATTGAATTCCTCCAAAATCAAGAATTCAATTTCTAATTTTTGTGAACCCCACTTACTTTTTAATTCCATGATAGAAAGTAAACACAAGAATCCTCCACAATTAAAATTCAATTCATGATTAGTAAACACACCACAAATGATGAAGCTCCAAAATATAACTTCACAGCTCTATTTTGCATGGGTCTGTAAAAGCCACAAACCCAAACTCAACGTAGGCTAAATGGGGCTGGCTCTATATGCCCAAGCCCAACCAGAGGGTTTCAAACCAAGTCCATAATCGTAGACGACGGACGTGAAGCCCGGCCCACATGAAGCATAGCCTCCCCAACGGCTACAAATTTGAAATTTAATCCACCCTCTCTATTTCAGAAGGCTACCGCTTCAAGTCATGATGATGGATTAAATTTTGGTTGGTGACAAGGCAACTTTCATCATATTATTGTACTACAACATCACATCATCACTGGCTTCACATATATTAGGCTTTTTTCTGGGGGACCACTGTGCATGCAGAATTCTTCTCCAAGTTTTGTACACAAATTTTTCTTCTTCTTTTTTGCTGTGTCGTAATTTTTGAAGTTGGTTAACAAGTAAACATGAGGACATTAGATTAGATTTGTTGTACCAAATCTATATTAGATCTAAAGGAATGCAAATACCTCATGATAACAACCAATAGTAGCTAGTAGTTGAGATCTCTTAGTTTAATTAGGTAGTTGAAGCATAAGCCATCATCTCATTCCATCCCCCAGCATACCCATAATTGTTTGATACAAGGTAAAGTATATATATACATGTGTATGTTATTACCATGTGTATGTCAATGTAAACATGAAGGAAAACAGGAAGACAGTAGAAAATGCATAATATCGGCGTGGTAATAACGTTCGAACTTAAATATTATGAAAGCTGCATTTCACCAACCAAAATTTAATCCATCAAAAGCAGAAAAGAGTCCCTTTAAATGCAAGCAATAATAGGGTCATCTACCAGTTAGTAAAACTCTTTTATTCTCCATTTTCAAGTACTCATAGCTTTGGTTTGGTTGGCTCTGTGCAAAATAACTTCACAGCTCAGCAAGGAAGAAAGTTATTTATTTATGTGGTGGAACCATATTGCCCGCAGTACAGGTTTCTTTCAAAACGGACAAATCTGCATATATAATATATGCACTAGCCTTACAAATATCCCCTCTCCCTTTCCCTCATGTCCTCACAAGTCACAAGTCAGTCACACCCAATGGGAACTAAAAATTTAATGCACAAAAAAAGACCAATACGTACAATATTGTTTGTGTGCATTGCACGAATTAACACAATGTAAATAGAAATTCGTTTGGGAAAACCATAATTACTCTTTGAAAAGCCAAAAAGAAGCCATTGCGCTTTGAAAAGCAAAAAAGAAGCCATTGCGAATTGGCAACCGACAGGGGACATGGAGTCTAACTCTTCACCAAATTAATTATGTGTTGGCAAAGTGGGAAGGCTGTGTTTTTGGTGAGTTTGAGGAATTAGTTGTGTGGTAATAAGAATTTGGTGAACCCCAACAGCGATGGTGAGGCTGATTTTATTAATTAAGTGAACTGTGGTGGAGGTGGTGGGGCCAGCCAATGGAACTTGGAACTTGGAAGATACAAAAGACAGGCCAACGTACATGCACTATGTATGCCCTGCAACTTGGGGTAATGGATGTGACCTAAGTTTTAAGTTGCGTGACAAAATATTGAATTTTTCCCTTCAAACAAAACAAGAAAATGAAAAGTCTTTCGTATATAATAATGATATTTCTTTTTTCTTTGTAATTTTAAGAAGAAGAAAAAAAAGGTTTAATTAATTAAGCAAGCAAAGGAATACGTTCCCTAAAATTAAACAAATGTCATTAGCAAAAAGTTACCATGGATCTCCAGTCTCGATCTCTTTTTATGTTTGGTGGGGAAGGGAATTATTAATTTGCAATTACTCCATTATTGTTAATGATTTGATTGATTTAACTCTAATTTGGAATATTTCCTATGCCAAACTAACAATTAATTATATATTAAGATGGGAAAATAGAAAAGTAAAAAAAAAAAGCATTAAATCCGTGACTTGATTAAAAGGAAACGGTTTCTAATCTAATTATTTTGTTTGGGTTTCTTATACAAGATAAGTAATTTGTATATTTATATAATACAGCAGAAGAAGAGTGTTGTTGAGTAGCTAGCTAGCTACGTGCACAATTTGACAAGCCAAGGCTGTGCTCTAGATGACGTGGCAGGAGCCCAATTGGACCAACCTAACAACTGCAAACATTAACATTATATTAATATGGTCTGTAATGTAAGTATGTATACTAGATCGAATCACACGTGAAATCGTTAAATAGTAACGGCGATTGCGCGGGCTTGCAGTTATTACCCTCACACTCACACACACCCCCTTCCATTTCTCTCTCCCTGTGTCTATCGCTGCTGAGGTTTGTTTGTTGTCTCCCTCTAGACATGTTTCACCTCATTTTCTTTGTTTGATTTCTAAGAAAGATATATGTCTGTCTGAATTATATATGCTTGTAAGATGAGAGCAATTAGGTTCAGGCCAACAGAACCAAGCTCATCAGCTTAGATTCTTCTCATCATCAGATTTGATATGTCTTATTTCTATATAAATATTTTATGGTTCTGAATTGCTGTTTCAATTCAAATTATGGTTCTTTTTTTGGCTTGGACGGCAGGAATACAGTTTCTACGTCCTGACATTGTGGTGGGTTTTGTGAATACGATGAGGGCAATGAGATCGAGTTGATCTTCTCGCCGGAGATGGGGAAGAAAGGAAGCAGCTGGTTTTCGTCAGTTAAGAAAGTTTTCAAAAATTCTTCTAAGGACTCACCGGACAAAAAGGTTAATAATTTCTTAATCTCACTCTTTTTTCTTAGTTCACAAATGAAGTAATCAACTTCGTATCAAGTCTGCACTACTTATCACGTATACTTATTCATTAGTTACTCTTTTAACTTAACTACAAATTGTTGAAGGGGATATATATGCTTTGCAAAAGTTAACATCCAAAATGATTTAGAATTTGTATGGTAATAATTAAGTTTAATTATTTATATACAACATACATAATTATCAATCAAGATCGTGACCTTTGTTTGTTGGAAGGTGATGAAAAGCACAAGTGGAATCACATGAAAGATGAGCCAGAGCTACCCTTATGGTACTGGCATTTTTAGGACCATGAACGCAGAAAAGAAAGATGCTCATCCCATCCCATCCTATGGTCCCCTATCAACATCACCATACACATACTGATATACCAAACCAAGCTAAGCTAATCTTTCTAGCTAGCTAGGCACATGAAGGAGACATGACTTATTATTTTCATGCCACCTAAGCCATCACATCAGGGACCATATTATTTACATATATATATATATAAATAATAGTTTAAATTACTCTAAATTAATCTATTATACCGAAAAAGGGATTTGAACTTAGATGAAAGGAGATGGACACACTGTCATGTCTTAATTTAGTGTTAATTCTAATTTCTAATAGTATTGTTATTATGTGACATGATTTAATTTCAGAAGGAATTAATTGGGGAGAAATGGCAGCAACATGATGCGGCAGAGGTTGTGTCGTTTGAACATTTTCCTGCAGAGAGTTCACCGGACATCACCAACGACGAGTGCACCACTGTATCATCAACTCCCCTCAATTCTGATAAAGATAGAAACCATGCCATTGCTGTTGCCGTGGCAACCGCTGCCGCTGCTGAAGCTGCTGTTGTCGCCGCACAAGCCGCCGCTAAAGTTGTTCGATTGGCCGGCTATGGACGCCACTCTAAGGAAGAAAGAGCTGCAACTCTCATACAGTCACATTACAGAGGCTACCTAGTAATTACCCTTTTCCCTTAATTTAATTTAAGCCCGACTCATTAATTAACTTGCTTATGAGTTATAAGAATTATTGTGTTAATTAATTTTGAATTATGCAGGCTCGACGTGCGCGACGTGCTTTGAAGGGATTGGTGAGGCTACAAGCATTGGTGAGAGGCCATAATGTGCGAAAGCAAGCACAAATGACAATGCGGTGCATGCAGGCATTAGTGCGTGTACAAGCCAGAGTTCGAGCTCGACGGCTCCAATTAACCAAAGGCAAGCTTCACAACAAGGCAGATCAGGATCAATATTATGACGAGGATGACGATGATGAACACGAAAGAAGAGCATTTATGGAGGAAGCTGAAGAGCAAAAGCTCATGAGTCCCATGAAGAAATATGAAATGCAAAGTGGGAATGGCACCACTAGGCATCAAACCTTCAAGGAAAATGCCTCAAAGAAACATGATGCTGAGGTCAAAAGAGAGAGAGCTCTCGCTTATGCTTATAGCTACCAGGTCTGTGTCTACCTCAGCGAGCTCTTTTGCTCGTCTTGTGTATGATCCATTTAATTATAGGGTTTCCCTTTTGTTGTTTATCAGAAGCAGCAACAACTTCTACAACCCACTCATGATGGTACTGAATTTGGGCTCCAGCCCAATCAGAGTGAAAAGGCCCAATGGGGTTGGAATTGGCTCGAGCGTTGGATGTCATCACAACCCCACCAGGCCCGCCACTCAGGACCACGAGATACCTCTTATGGGACAAACATCACCACCACAACAACCACCGAGAACATGTCTGAGAAGACAGTTGAAATGGACACCGTCGCAGCTTCGAGCTCGCCTCACATCAATATGGGCCTACTCAATCAGGACATGATCGACTCGAACTCCTACTCAACCCGGCAGCACCGCCGACAAAGCTCGAACAACGTCCCTAGTTACATGGCCCCGACCCAATCTGCTAAGGCCAAGGCACGAGGACTAGGCTTAGGCAAGCAGCGCAGCCCGCCCACTCCTCAATGGAACCCATCAACAAAGAGAGGGTCTGTAATTGGATCGGGCTGTGATTCGTCAAGCTCAGGTGGAGGGACAGCAACCTTCCTAATCGCAAGAAGTCCAAGCCCAAAACACAATGGACCACGTGGGCAGGCTAGAGGAGGTGTGGCCTTTGGCCCAGATTCACCCCTTGGTGAGGATTGGGGCCTACCTCTTGCTGTTCATGGTTGGAGACATGATTACGACTAATGTGCTTTGAATAAGGTGTGATATGAATTTCCATGGCTGGATTTTTTTCATTAACAAAAAACAAAACAGACTTTGTATGTTATTATTTATTTAATTGTGGTATGATAAAGGATCGACGAGGCTTGTAATAAATATATAATTATCTGTGAAATATTATAGAAATGGTGCCGTTATGTTATGTGTGATCAAATATATGATAATATTTAGGTAAAATGTCCGCATTATTATCATTCAAGTAAAACTATAATTATCTATTAATTTCACTATTACTAGGTGGGGTTTTTTGCAACTTAATAACAACAAAAAGGAGGAGAAAGAAGTGAACATAGTTTCGTTTCATGTGACTCTCGGGAAAGACACAATTGTTCGAGTGCAGTTTCCAGTTGATCTGCTTTGCCAAAGCAGCTTTGGCATCATGTCACATGTGCATCTCACTTCACTTCTCATCTATTTATCACTTTCCACGTGTACCGTCCTGAATATGCCACACGTCAATCACCTGAGTAATAATCGCCTGTGTCACTATCAGACCGCCAAAACCATCCTGCCTGGCGTGATATTTTACACGGCATAAACCGACAAAATGTGTTCTTTTCTATATGACACGTGGGATTATTGGATTGGGCGAACATTTTTTACAAGGATGTGGTGTAACACTGAGGATCCATTTCCTGAGTTTGGCGCTTTTTCTGGATCTCACATATCTGATCCCCACAGGTGTACGTAGTTCCTTGTTTATGTGTGACATCTAATTTTGCTGGCTTTTCTTCGTTCTTTCAAACGTAATTCACGATACCTTCCGTCCTATATTGGACTCGGGTCTATTCTCTCTCTCTCTAGCCCTTCTGTGTCAAACAAACTCTAATGGAGTCTCTGAAATTTACTAGTTTAATCCCATGCAAAGCATCCGTAAATCTGATTCCAACTACTAAATTTGTGAATCATGAGGTGATTGGGCAAGTGGGTTTTGTTCCTCTGTGGAAAAGAAGTACAAGACCGGCTTTGAGGCTTAGAGCACAAGTTTCAGGTGGAAGTGGCGGTGCCCAAGACGGGGCTTCAGCACTTGAAGACCAGAGGGAGGAAAAAGGGGTTCTTTTGGGCGCCGAGACGGATAGCTCTGGCTCTGTTATTGGGTTTAACTTGATTCCTCCCAATGGTATGTTTGTTTGTTTGTCTTTTCAGGCTTGTTTTTCAATTTTGGCTCTGGCTCTGTTATCTGGGCAGAGACTTGTTGAATTTTTTTGTTCATACTGTTAAATTAAATGCCTTTCTCCTTCGTTTTCTTTGTTTTTCCATCTATAAATTCTTCGGCTTTTCCCTGTTTTTAAAATTGGTTTCTCACGGATTCTTCAATGAATTTTAAAGCCCTTTTGTTGAAGCAGAAGCTAACTGTCAAATCTGATCTGTGCATGCCACTTATAGATGAGAAAGTAAGGCGGAGGGAGTGTACCAAGACAATTCCCCCCTCCCCCTCTTTTTTTCTGATGGAAAATTTGACCAAAAACTTGAATGTGTAGTTAGCAGCGAGATTTAATGTGATCACATTGTATGGCGTACTGATGGAGTCACAACCTAACCTTGGCATGATGATAGATATTTGATGCACTGGTTGGTACATATGGAGTGAATGCTCTTAAAATTCTAAGTGTTGTTTAGTCCCAAAATTCATTGTTTTTTTATTTGATAAGAGATGTATGATGTGTCAATGAAGTTTCTATTTTTAGTATACTAGGGTCTTTCATAAAATTAGTGGTGGATTTTCATGGAATCTTTACTTGTCTGTGAGGCGCCCTTGGTTTTCGATGTCCACATCAATTTGCGTGTGAAGACACAGGTCCTTGCATTCCATGTGGTCTCCACCTTGGATTGTATTTTACCACTCTTGGCCCCATTCTACATTGTACTGTTCGTAACAGTATGCTGCATTTCATTGTTAGAATTCAGTGACCCTGCAAATTTTGATGAATAGTTCCAAATCCTGCATGTTGACATCTTCCTTTTCTTTTTTCCGGCTATTTAAACAAAACGAATTCATAAACACCCCAGCACATCAGTTTGCAAGAAAAAAATTGAATATGAATTTTTGTGGACCAATCTGATATTTTTTTGTGCAGGTGAACTCAAAGTCCTTGACTCTCCTCCTGAAGATGCAACTTCTGATAGAGTGGACGAAACAGAGGACATAGATGGCAAAGAAAAATCCAAAGCAAAAGTAACACGCAACATTGTGTTTGTTACTGCTGAAGCTGCACCTTATTCAAAGACAGGAGGCTTAGGAGATGTTTGTGGTTCTTTGCCTATTGTTCTAGCTGCACGTGGACACCGTGTTATGGTTGTCTCTCCTAGATATCAAAATGGTACTGCTGTAGACAAGAAATTTTCTGGTGCTCTTGATTTGGATACCCACATCAAGATCTATTGTTTTGGAGGAGACCAAGAAGTTGCTTTCTTCCATGAATACAGGGAAGGTGTTGATTGGGTAAGATATTGAGGATATTTTATTTCTTGTGTTCTAGTATATCCTACTTAAAACAGTTTGGCAGGAGATTTATAATTTTTTAGACCCCGAATCTGTTCTTTAGTAATATCTCCAGACTGGGAGGTTTCTCTTGACAATGACGATCTCTTTCCCTTGCTTCTTTAGGTATTTGTGGACCACCCATCATTCCATAGACCTGGAAATCCATATGGAGATAGTTTTGGTGCATTTGGTGATAATCAGGTATAGTTTTGAATTGAACAAGAGTAGATCATTTAAGTTGTATCCTGTTTTATTCACAAATAATGATAAGTTTTATTCTCATTTGGTTTTACAGTTTCGGTTCACTTTACTTTGCCATGCAGCATGTGAAGCACCATTGGTGCTTCCATTGGGAGGGTACACCTATGGGGAAAAATGCCTATTTATGGTCAATGACTGGCATGCAGGCCTTGTACCATTGTAAGTAGTTTCAACTAATTAATTGGTTAGCTATATGGTTTTCTTTCTTAATTCTTTTGCTATATGTTTCCTTCTTTCTTTATTTTCCTTTTTTCGAGTAAAGTTAGTTAGTTAGTGATGGTGGAGTTCTGATCATTAAATATCCTTTGATTCAGACTTTTGGCTGCCAAGTATCGTCCATATGGAGTTTATAAGGATGCCCGAAGTGTTGTTGTAATTCATAACCTTGCACATCAGGTTGATGTTTTTTCTTTCTTTTCCTGATACCAATCTTCAGTCATATGTCCTATCCAATATAAAAAGGTAGTTATTTTTAAAGTAATCTTATAAATTTTTGTCTTGTAATAAGGGAGTGGAACCTGCAGTAACATTCAAGAATTTGGGGATACCTCCAGAGTGGTATGGAGCACTAGAATGGGTGTTTCCAACATGGGCAAGGACCCATGCTCTTGACACAGGTGAAGCAGTGAACATCCTAAAGGGTGCAATTGTGACATCTGATCGAATTCTGACAGTCAGCGAGGTCAGTTGTATTTCATATATAATTTTTATGGCGTCTCATTTGATGAGATATCAAGCATTTTTCTGGTGATCAGTAATATGACCTTTATTTGGATTTTTCATCCTCGTGACGTATTTAGAATTGGAAAGCTTTAATTGATAAATGCCAGTGTGAGATAATCTTGTTCCTGTAATAATGATTATACAATGTTTAGGCCACTTGTATTGTCAAGACGATTGCGTTGCCCGAACTTTCCTGCCAGACGTGCCTTCATGCTATTCTTCTTGTAATGTTCAATTTATACCTTCTAATTGTAGGGATATTCCTGGGAAATAACAACTGTTGAAGGCGGATATGGTCTAAATGAGCTACTAAGCAGTAGAAAGAGTATTCTCACTGGTACGTCACTTGAATTTCATATCTCATTGTCTAGCTTTCAATGTGCCATGATTGAGGAGAATAACTCTTAATCAGGAGAATAACAACATCTGCTGATGGCATTTTATTTTTCTAATTTTGCTTTAATGAACAGGAATCACAAATGGCGTTGATGTGGTTGAATGGGACCCATCTTCTGATGTGCATATTGCTTCCCACTATTCTGCTGATGATCTTTCCGGAAAGGTGGCTAAGTCTATCATTTTAAGATGGTGTGTTATTATACTATAGTTCGCTTACTCCTGTTGTCTGCCAACTGCAGGTTCAATGCAAGCTTGCTTTGCAGAAGGAATTAGGTCTTCCCATTAGGCCTGATTGCCCATTGGTAAGACATAAGCCGTTAATCTCTATTTATGCTCAGGTTTGGCAGCAAAGTATACTCTGCTCCTAATATCAATTTGAGTTTTGAACTTTATAGATTGGATTCATTGGGCGACTGGACTACCAGAAAGGCATTGACCTGATTCAGTCGGGAATGCCACAGCTTATGGAAGATGATGTGCAATTTGTGAGTTTTTCTCCTTTTCATGCATTTTGATTGTATGATTTTATGTAGTTTGTTCCCGTCATTCAACAAAGAAGGTTTTTAGTTTCTACTGAAAACTTTAGTTGTGGATACTACATTTCATTGTGACTCTGTTGTTTCAAGTTTCAACTGAAGGTATGTAATATGTTTCAGGTTATGCTGGGGTCTGGGGACCCACTGTGTGAAGATTGGATGAGAGCAGCAGAAGCAACATATAAAGATAAATTCCGCGGTTGGGTTGGATTTAATGTCCCAGTTTCTCATAGAATAACTGCAGGGTAATTTAAGATCTGTGTTTCATTGTTTAGAGGTTACTATGTACGTCCATGCACTGACCCTGATCCTGGAATTACCAGCTGTGACATACTCTTGATGCCCTCAAGATTCGAGCCCTGTGGACTAAATCAGTTGTACGCAATGAGATATGGAACTGTACCAGTGGTTCATAGCACAGGAGGACTTAGAGTGAGTTTAAACACTAGGAAGATTAATTGTGGTTCTTTCATCATGTGGCTTCTTTGCCTTAGACGCTTTCTGTTATTTGTTTTCCAGGATACAGTATTGAATTTTAATCCATATGCTCAAGGTGGCCAAGGCGACGGGACAGGGTATGTTTACTTAGTCTATGGCTTGGTGCATTTTCTTGACAGTCTCTCATCATAAAAATGCATAGAATCAACCTTATTGCATCCTTGTGGAATATATTGGCAGGTGGACTTTCTCTCCACTGACAAAAGAGAGCATGTTGGCGGTAAGTCCTTTTTTAAAACCGAAGCACATACTTTCTGTGTCATATAGAAGAAGTTAAGTCCGTCTGATGCACTATATAATCTTGCAGAATTTACTGGTAGCACAATAAACTTACTATTATTATTTGTCCCCATCCTAACTTGAACGGTTAATGATCGACAGGCGCTAAGACTTGCATGTAGGACTTTCACAGAGTATAAGCCTTCTTGGGAGGGATTGATGAAAAGATGTATGGAGAGAGACTTCACATGGGAAAGTGCTGCGGTTAAGTACGAGCAGGTCTTCGAATGGGCATTTATCGACCCACCGTACGTTGGCTGAGGAAGTAAAAGACTAAGAGAAAAGAAGAAGCAAGATATGAAGAATATCCTCCAAAATTTTCCTGGTTCATTGACTCCGAGTCTTAAGTATAGGCATCCGTATCCTGTTTCCTATCCATCAGCTGAGATCCTACACACTTACACACAGAAGCTTTTGTTTTGGTTGTTTTCTTTGGTCTACACGGAAGGTGTACAGGAGAGTAATTATATTACATCATTCTGATTCATTTAGTATATAAAAAGAGGAATTCAATTCTTTTTTTTTGGGCCAACCTTATAATAGAGACGTTTTTTTGTTCTACTTTATTTAGTAAAAGAAAATGGAAACGTTTGTTTCTTTCTGAATAAAGGTATTATGCAGTAGCAGAAATAAAAAAAATACAAATTTATAAATAAATCCAATCCTAGACATGTATTTATAAAAAAAATTCAAACACTATTTAAACATATAAACACACTCAAAACCAACCTCAAAGTCAACATGACAAGACTCGCCCCGAAATTTCTCGGAATCTGGGACGGACCCCGCCTAATTACGACATCAACCCGATGCCGGGCTCACTTACTAAAGACGAGACTTTCTACCAAAAATTTGGCAGTCTCCCATGTAAATTGAACATTTCCAAATTTCAACATGTTCAAAATTTACAGCTAATTACAACCAACTGACAGATGCTTACAAGCAATAAAATAATTTACAAACAAGGCCTCCAGGCCTCACAAAATTTAAACCTCAGCGATACAGAGCATATCTACGGAATTCAAAATACAACCAAGTACCGTTTAATCTGAAAGGAAAAAGTACCAAGAGTCTCTACGAAGACTCGAGTTCCAAGATGCACCCGGTCCGCTCAATGCAGAGCTCATCGGGTCGCAAAAGTAAAGTTGTGAGTGGACAAAAATCAAGTTCAGTTTAAGTGAAATCAAAGTAGTATAACCCCCACCTTTATTAAAACATGCAATGAAACCATAAGTATAACAAAACCATCAGAAACAGTATATAAACACGTACTAACGTATATATACCGGATCTCAAATCCGTAATCCGTGAATCATGCTTCACGAAGCCCACCACTCAACTTAAGAGTCCCGAGAGGTTAGACTCTCATAAACGTTCTCAACGGTACGACCGGCGATGAAGTATCCTTCCCGAGAAATAGAACAAAAGAACATTCACATATATATATATATATAAATATATACATACTAATCATATACATACTAATCATACGATGTAACAGAATAATAATAATAATAATAGTATATAGATATAACCAATATTTAATTGTACCGGGGAAACAATCCAACCGGGGGACTGTTTGACTAGTCCACATGGTAGAGCCATTCCTTAATTCACCATGTATCTAGGGAACGAGCCGTCCAACTGGGGGACTAACTCTCGGCATCACGTAGCCGACACCAAAGCTTGTACGCTGAAATATCACCCTACGCGTAGACTACCCCAAATCCAGGGTCCACAGCAACATCCCCTCAAGGATGTTTTGAGTTCTAGTAATTTCAAAAGTATCAATATCCGTAACCAAATTCAGATCAGGGGAGGTACATAAATGAGTGCTTAACGCACTCCAATTAACAGATGAACATTACCTTTTCATAGCTCATATTAACCACCAAGTACCCCATGCATAGCTGCATGTAAATATAGCTTCTCAAAATTCAAATATCATAATAAGTTTTATGAAAACCTCGAATTCCCACTCGAGCATATATAAATCATTGATAAACATAATAAAACTATATGTCATATTTCCATGAATGAAATTATACTGAGTTTCAAAAGAAAAGTCCACTCACAAGTAGTCCCACACAACTTGACCCTTAGAAGGTCCCGCCTGCTGCGTATCTTTGGGTAGATCTGATTGAAAATACGATGAACATCAAGCTCTTCAAAACAGAACTTTAAAATAAAACCCTAGCTTCCCGGGTTTCCAGTGAGTACAAGGAAAGACGTGTTCTACGGTCTAACCACCCAATACGCACGATGAAACAGCTTCGGAAGACACTCGGTCAACCGATGGTCACAGTTCCCAATTCGGGTCAACCGAGCCCACGGGACCCACGACCTCCGTTTTTTGATCTGTCGAATCCTACACGATCCTAAGGTTGTCTAGAGTAACATACTTCAGTTTGAAAATAATCCAACGGTCAGAACATATCGAACCTGGATAACGTACAATATGCGATAATCCATTCGATAGTCAAACGACTTAGGAATCGAGATTCGTGAAATCCTACACGCTCATGACAACCTAAGGATCACACTGGAACAATTTGTAGCTCTATCACACTTGTCCACGTGCCGCCACACGCGCTGGCAACTAGCAGGTGTGCAGAGAAATTCGACGACGGAAAAACTTCACACCATAGCTCACCCTTTCTACCCTAGATACTACTCAAGGCAAGGATCATTTCATTCAACTACGGGGAGGTCCAATTTGGACAGAAACTGGCCGGAATTTCACTTTGAAATCCGGCCAAAAACCTAGATTTTCAAATCGGTTTCTACGCATTAAATCTATCCAAACCTACTCAAAGGTCAGCTAGAACAGACAAACAGAGGAAGAAACCTCACCTCAATCACCGGAAATGAGCGGTTGGAGTGGCGGCGCAACGATCGGAGAAATCCCGATTCGAACCAGTCGCAACCGTCGTCGATTCTTGAGTTTTCCGGCGGGAAAACCTGACGTCTTGACCGGGACGTCAAGACGAAGCCAACGGAACCGATGCCGATCCTTACCGTGGCTTGAGCTGTGAGAATCGAAGAGAGAAAGAATCGGGTCGGGGATAGAGAAACCGAGGAAGAGAGAGTGCGCGGGGAGAGAGAGAAGACGACGGGAAAAAAATAAAACTGAAATAAAAATCTGATTTTTTTATAAATACCATTTTCGAATTATTTACGGTTTTGCCACCGAAAGTAATTTGATCGCCAAAACTTCGTTATAATTCCTATTCAAGCCTACCGCCTGTCCACGAATTCATCTCAGAACCACCTACGCAACCAAACCACTTGTGGTCCCAAAATCCTTCCGGACAAGAAAATGACCAAAATATCCTACCCCAAGGGTAGTTTCGTAATTTCACAGTTAATTTAGTTTTACCCTTTTGAATTGGAAAATTAAATAGAGTCGGGGTGTTACACAACAATTGTATATTTTTTGGGTGTATTTGTAAATGGGTTTTGAGTGTGTGTAATGATAGGGTTTGGGTGTGTTTATAAAGTGTTTTGGGTGTTGGATTTTTTTTATAATTGTAGCTCCCATTTTGGGTGTTTTAGTGAAACTCCCATAAAAAAATGTATTAAGGGAAATCATTGCTTCAAGGTTGTTGTCAATGTCGTGTTGGTAAAAGTTGAGGCTGGCTGTAACTGGCGCGAGTAGTGGGAGTAGTCAATCTTTTGAAATTTTTTCTCATAGAAAGGAAAAAAGGAAAAAAGTCTACGCTTTCAGATAGAGACACTTTGTTTTGATCTTGACCATTCAATCTTTTGATGTCTATCATTTCAATGTTTTCAGATTTACTATCCTAAGAGCATCCACAATGGGCTCCCTAAACCACCTCCTTAGACAAATTTTATGGAGGAATGATAAAAATACAACTCCAACCACGCTCCCTATTCACCTCCTAAAATAGGGAGTCCTCTAGGAGCTCCTAAATCTGAGGAGAGAGAAAGGACTCATAGTGGCTCCCTATAATTTAATGCTGCTTTATTTAATGAGTATTTCAAACCTTTATTTAATGCTAACCATTTTTTATTTTATTTTTTAATAGGGATGGACCAATCAAAAAAGAGTTATAGTATTTATGACTCTCCAAATTATGGAGTATGGTTGGAGTTGAATTTTTTTAGAGAGCTCCTAAAATAGCTTTCTTATATTCTTAGCCAAATTTTAGCTAAAAAATAGAGAGCATCATTATGGATGCTCTAACTGTTCCAGATTAAAATTGGATTAATCAAAATGCGAAAGAAAAAACTATAAAATAAAGCAAAAAAGAATGTAATCAAACTAAGTAAAGATTAATTATTCTTGAGAGAATTTTTAGTTTGAAAACTGGCATGTTCTTCCAAGTTTCAATTCGACAATGTCTTTCTTTAATAAATCTCTAATTCTTCAACATTATATCAATGCGTTTTCAAAATCTTTTTCATCATACGATGTAAACTTATCAACTATCATTTTTTTATTATACAAGTAATATTATGGATGATTTAAACACAAGACTTTAAAAATAACTGCTCTTAATTATTTGAGCTACAAATTTCTTACATTTATCAACAATCTTTGACTTCATTCGTATAGAATAATTGCATAGACTCTTAAAATAAAGGTCGGTAGAAATTCAAACTTAATTACCAACACAAATTTACTAATGAATTGTGATTAATCAACAATCTTTGATTAACGAATTGTTTAATTTTTTTAAAACCAATGCACTTTTGCACCGCCATTGGAAATTTGCGTGACCCACGCAAGAAGAAAATAAATAAAAGATTAACATGTGCAGCACCAACAGGCCAGCGAGCACCGAGGTTGAAGCTTACACGTTGAAAATAAAAATGAAAATATCGATTTTGACCTTGCTGGCGTGCTGCAATTAGGTATTTCGGTAATAAAGCTTTCGCAAAAGGGCAAATTGGACAAAAAAACAGCCGTTATTCCCTTTCTTTTCGAGGGTTGCTTCCCATGGATCCAACTATTGATTCCTCCTTTACTTCGGAGGAGTCCAAACCCTAGGTATTGACGGAGAGATTTATATAGAGATAGTGCGGAAGATCTTCAGGGAAATGATTTGTTCTTTCTGAATCGAACACCCACGAAACCAGTCGATTTTTGCTGACAGCAAATCCCAATTACAAGCTCCGAGTTACTATGCGAATTCTCTCGGCCTCCATTCCAAATCAAAATCCCATGTCCTCCTTCAAATCCAGGCCATTAATTTGCCATTGAAGCCTCAAACTTTTTGATTTTTTTGAAGAACAATTCGATGATTTCGAATCCAAATCTCATTTACTATGCCTGCATTGCCCATAAAACCACAATTATCGGCGAGTTCTCCAAAGAACCTGGTCTCGGAGCCTTGGCTCAACAATGCATCGAGATAACCCCACCTCACCATTCCATGTACACTCACACGGTGAGAAAAAGAACCTACACCTTCTTAATCCATGACCCTTTTGTCTATTTTGCTATATTCGATGATGATCTTGATCAGTCCGAGGCTCTTTCCTTCTTAAACCGCTTAAAATGCGATTTTGAGGAGGCTAATGGAAGTGGGTCGATATTGGTTCGTGATAATTATGCCTCCCATTGCTTCCAAGCTCAGTTTGATTCGATTATCCGAAAAATAATGGCCTCGGACTTGGAGTTGCCCAATTCTCCTCCAGCCAGTCGAAATCTCAGCTTGAGTTCGAGCAAAGGGAAGAAATTGGTCTTGACACCGCTCCTTGGGAAGAAGACCAGCGAAGGGTTGAAGAAGAAGAAGAGATTGTCTGGGGAGCTTAATGGGGATGTTGGCAAAGATGTGACCACAATGGAGAAGAAGGTGGATGTTTGTGATGACGTTAATGGTGGGTTTAGAGATTTTTCATTGCAAACACAAAAGAATGGTCCTTTGCTTTCAGGTGATCGCCAAAAGGCCAAGCAAGTTTGGAGGAAACATGTTTGGGTGGTGTTGATGCTCGACTTGTTTGTCTGTGCCATATTGTTTGGGATTTGGTTGTGGGTTTGCAGGGGATTCAAGTGCATTGACATTTGAATTGGCTGATTTGGAAGGTTGTGGCGTCTTCCTGGGAGATGTTTCAGTGGTGTACTGTGTTTTTGCTATACTTTGAAAATGAATGAGAATTCTGTAACATTACAAACAAGCTCTTGGAGGGATAAGTTAGCGAAATCGATCGGGATGGGTTCGCAGGCTCTGTTTATTGTTGTACTGGTAACTTTCTTGGCCCTATCGGTGAACTTCTTGTATGTATCTTAAGCGGTATAACTTGTGTTATACAGTTAGCGATAAGCCTTTTCATGTAATGCATCAAATTGTGTATACTTATAGGTAATTACTGTGCGGGCATTGTGTTTACTTTCCTTCCATTGTTTTCAGTTGATGTTGTAATTGCTCAAATGTTTTGATATTTGGGTTTACAAATAGAAACTGTTTGTTTGCATTAATGGAAGTTGTTGATTGTTTCTGATTTTTATTTCAATTTTCTCTGCATTGTGTATTTTTTATGCGTTGCCTTCTAGAATTTACTTTTGTAGGGGTTACTTTATTTTCTCTTTTGCAGAGGTTCCATTTGATATCAAATCATGAATATCACTGTCTAGATACAGTTCTTCAATAGTCATAGTATTAATGGGGAACAGTGATACACTTTCCCGTCCATGGATAATACCTCTTTTTCATCTGCCATTTGCTCTAACATTACACAAATATATGATGTTAAGTGTAATGATGTTCTGAAAAACTTGAGGTTCATCATACACATATGCTAGATAAGTTACGCTGGATCTTTAAATTAAACCGTGGGATAATATCGTTTACTGTCTCTATCTATTAACCCTTGAGTTGATAGTGTTCTGCCATTCTTTGACTGCAGTGAAAGAGATGCACAATAAGTATTAGGGAGTATATTTCCTTGCCTAAGTTTTATTCGATCTTGTTTGTTGCATAGGTTAAACAGGGAGGGAATACATTGCATACTGGTGTCCAGCAAAAATTTCTATAGGATATGAAATTTCGACATAAGCATCTCTAGAGCATATCATAATTCTAACCCCCTGTTAGAAACCTAAGGAAGGAATTACTTTGTCAATGAACTAGGTTCTTGCACAATAATTCTGAGCTTGAACATGTGGCAAGCTAAGAAGGACCTCAGCAAGTTCCAGTCATTTAAAAGTTGTCGCCACTTCTCTAAGAATATCATTTGCAGCAACAGATTGTGTGATAGAGGCAAGTTATGAATCACTCTATGCGAAGATCTCTCATTTTAAGGTAGTTATTGTTGGGTGCCTGCATCTTGTTGACGAGGGATGCCAAGCCAAGTTCGACGATTTTGAGGTTCAGCCTATAAACCATTTTAGTCTATCAGTATCAATCAGAGCCATTTGAAGAGAAGAGGGGTGGGGAGATAACCATGCACATTTGAAGAGAAGAAAAATTCGACTTTTATTTTATTCTTTATCTCGCCAGTTCTGATAAAAGAGGTTGAAGCTAACGATGGATTGAATAGTTGTTACATTTCCACCTGCTGGTTATCACCCAATTGCATCGGAAAAGAAATCTTAAAGCTGTATACTTCGTAAAGCATAATACGGGCAATGAATTAGCTTATTTTAGAAGTTACCATATGAGCAGAAAATCGACAGCAATGCAAAAGACAACTGGATCAGAATTTCTCTGCGTGACTCATGAGAACATTTTATTCAAATAAATATCCTGGGTACTATACATAAGTTAACTCTAGACAACAAAAGAACATACAAAATACAACAAAAATTTCTAACTTTCCAGTAAATCAAAATTCTAGAAAACAATGCTTCTGTAAACCGGGATTGCTCCACTTGTCATTTTATCCACAAGGGGTGAGCTTCTTATTGCCAGCACCCCGAGGATTATCATCTTTCCAGTCATCCCATGCCCTCGCCTTATCTTGAGCAGCATCATCATCTTCATCATCCTCCTCAGGCGGTCCTGGTTTCCTACTCTCCTTGTACCATGCAGAGTTGGCTTCTTCCATAAGTTTAACATTCCTCTCTTGCCATGTGTTCATTATCTCCATCTCCTTCAGCCCAGCTTCCTCTATGCTCATGGTGGGCAACCTTGCACAGTAATTAAATTTGGCATCTCAAAGGAATGTTTAAAATGAGAAAAGAAGAAATCACAAACACAAAATCCAGATATTTCCATCATATGCTCGTGATAAATTAGACTTAGCATATCAAGTAACACAAGCATAAAGTATTTCTCCATTTTCCTTTAACGCACTTAATAGTTATTAATCAGACCCTGGAAATGTACCTATGACTGGGCTGGAAAACCTGAGCTGCCATCCTTTCCCTCTCACTTGTTGGATTTCCACCTACAAGACTCGCTGGTCCAAATATTAGTGGCTGGTGTTTATGTTCATGCATCTGGGATACACTTGATCTCCCTTCTAGAACATCTTGAGCAAAAGTTGCACATGTGATAGGCTCTGCTGGTCTGGTATACTGCACTCGAGCAGCGGCATCACGATGCCAAGCTTCTGCCCTCTTGGCTCGATCATCAAGAACATCTTGATAAAATTCCTTGTTCCCATCCTGAAATACATGACAAACAGAAAACCTTTCAGAACTCCATTCTTTCACTTTTCTTTTGACAAACCTTTCAGAAAACCCGTTCTTTCACCTAAACACTAGAACTTTACCCACTAACCATCTATTAACTACAGAAATATACTGAACAGATAGCTTTCTTCTCAAAACATTTGGTGCAATGCTTTAGCGATTTTGTCCCTCTTTTCACTTCCAATTATCACCCAAAATTGCGAATTCATGCCAGAGTAATGTTACTACAGCACAAGTCATCAATAGCACACAGATGTTGATATCAAATACCTTTGACTGCCTTTCCTTAAAAGCTCGAAGCATCTCTTCCTCTTTCTTTAGCATCTCCAGCAGATCAAAAGCCTGAACATGATTGCATGGAAGGAAGACATGAGTATGAATTGACACGTATAAAGATGATTTCATGTGGAAGATTACTTTAAAGCTATAAACTAACCTTACAAACTGCCAAAGAGATAGTAGTAAACCAAGCCTGCAAGAAAAGGGATGTGGTTAGACATTTAAACTTGTCAAAACACTGTAATGTAAAACCAAACAACAATTCAGTAACAAGGAGGTGAATGCCATTGGGACTCCACATTCACTAACAGTAATTTATGCATATTGGCACTCAAAATGGGTCCAATGAGTGCTAATGAACTGCCCTGCAAAAACATAACAAGAACTATACTAACCTCTCGCTCCTCCTCTCCATCATCATCCAGCACATCTTCCTCTCCTGCCTCAATAGGAGTTGACAAGGCAGCTGCTTTAGTTGAACGCCCTCTTCGCTCTTTCCGCTCCTTAATTTCCAACAATTTTGATTCTGCAGCTCTTTGGCGTTTGAATCGAGCAATCTGGATACAGAAACAAGTAGAATAAGTAGCATACTAACACCAAGCTTCTAATTTCACATCACATGTTAGCCACTCCAAAATGTAAACAAGTCAGCAGCACAAATAATGCAATTATACAAGCCATGAGTCCCCAAGAAATTTGAGTGAATATGATAAGAAAATTGAAGTACCTTCAGAGCTCTTCTATCAACAAGTGAATTTGGGCCATCTGGCGCAGATGTTTGTAACTCCTCTTCAGGTACAAGTTCCATTGCCTCACAAAACGATATAAATTCCTACAAGATGTCACCCCCCTAATTTAGCTTTAATAGAAACACAAACTTTGAACTATTCAACGGAACACATATACTCGTACAAATACATTGATGAACATGATATGTTCAATGATCTTATTGCGTTACTGACAAGCAACTATTGAATATGCTTCACCTTTAACTTAGCCTGGGATGCCTTAAGAATCTGTATCCTGTCATCCTGTGCAACTTTTTCAGTTAACTCACCAAGATAATATGGCACCTGTAACCAAAATACCATTAGAAGCTCATAATATTTAAACCAAAGAGAAAAGCTTTCCGAGCTATTATCTGAAATGACTGCTAAATGCAGATTGGTAGAAAACATTCATAGTTCCATAATATAAAAATTAAATAAAATTAAAAAAAAAACCCAGGAGAATTACCAGAAGATATTTGAGATTGGTGGTGCTGATATCCTCCTTGGTCTCGTTGGTTGAGAACAAGCCCAGCTTGCTTATCATTTCATCGCACTTCTCCAAAGCCTTGCATCCCTTCCTCACCACCTCCTAATATCCAAACCACCACAAACGCAATCGAATCATCCAAATCAATTACACAATAAAACATTATGATGTACCCACAAACTTGTGGTGTGAAGTAGTGTACCTGATCAACATCGCCGGAATCTGTCGCTGTTAGATGGATCTTCTGAGCTTGCTCGAAGAGAGCGGGTAGAGGCATATCCTCCATGTTAAATTCACCCATATAATCCCAAAAAGGAGCTTTCTCTCTGAGTTAAGCTGGTGATTCCTAAAATGTTCGGCGGTTGAATTGCAAATTTGAAAAATTAGGGCTTTCAGATTTGGGAATCGGATTCTCAAGAAGACGACAGAAATACAGAACTTTCCGGATACGAGATGAAGAGATATTTATAGGGGGAGATACCGCGCCTAAGGCGTAAGTTAGACTCAAGCTCTATCCAGTGTGGAGTGGTGCACGGGTTGTCTATGTGAATCTCTAGGCCTGGTTCGCCACGTCGATGAAATGATTGGATTTTAAGAATGATTCACAGAACCAAGTATAGCCGGGCGGCTATATTTTTTAAAAATGATTAACAAACGTATAGCCGATCGGCTATACTATTTTTAGAATGATTAACAAACCCACATATAGCCGGTCGGCTATACTATTTTTAGAATCATTGACAAACCAGAGTATAGCCGCTCGGCGATACTATTTTAATGATTCACAAAACCGAGTATAGCCGCCCGGCGATGCTATTAACTAAAACCGAGTATAGCCGCTCGGCTAAACTGTTTTTTTCAGTTTGTTCATCTTTGAACGACGATATATTTGTTGGCGTTGTCGTTTGTTCGAGTAAGTTTTGGTGCTGTTTGCGTGCGCGCTTTTCTTTTGGGCTTCTCTGTAAATGCCATTGGGCTATCCGTAATCTAATATCCTCCTGCCCAAAAATGAAAATGGAACTGTAAATTCCAGTTTCTTTTTATTTTCCCCTTCCTCTTTTGATCTTATTAATATTTGATAATTAATAGTTTTGGTGAAAAGTCTCAATCAAGTCAAGTTCTTTGGGACAAGGAGAGTTCGGTGTGAGTGACTCATGAGCTACTCAATTATTTCATATGCCAACACAGTGAGCTGATTGATGCAAAGCCCAGCAGCAGGCAGAGAAACAAAAAAAAAGGAAAACCAAAGACTTAATGATTTTGTGATCACACATGTTGATTTCACACATATTGAACAGAAAATGGCAAAAAATTCGTTCTTTGAAATGAAAGTTGAAGGAAAGTTTTGAACTTGAATGGCAGCATTCACTTTCCTGCTGGGCTAGCTTAGGAAGAAGAGGGAGGCTAGTAGGAGCAAACATCGTCCAGATGGGATGGGACCCAAGAAAAGCACAATAATTTATTACAAAGCCATGGTGGGAACATGGGCTGTGATCCCAAATGCCCAGACTTGACTGTGACACTAGTTTATTCGTCCTTTCTGTTTTCTTTGTTTCTTTTTTTTTTCCTTGTTTTCAGAAATGTAATGCAAGTCAGAGAGAGATTGCTTAGCATCACCAACCCCAGATTCCAAGGGCAGATCAAGAAAAATAAAATTAAAATTAAGGTGATTATTGGCTCTCTAATGTTAAAATAAGAGTAAATATGATGCTGCTTTTTTAAGTACAACGGATTTGCCTTATTTTTTCATGAACAAGTTTCCTGCTTTACAGGTCTCAGCCAAGGGAGGAACTTGAGAAGAAGCCTACCTCTCTGGACCCATGCCCTAGTTGGTTGCTTTGGTGGTTCCTTCATGATGATTTTGAACTGTTAGTGATATTCTTGTTTGCCTGCTCTCATCATTTGCAAGAGATGCTACTGCCCAGTTGCAGCTCACTTGGACCTTTCACTGGTAAGTGTTACATACATGTATTTTTCTATTTATTTATGGCATTACATTATTTGGTAAATTACTGTTACTGAATTCAATTGGATTTCTTGATGAATGTTGGAAAATTAATCACTGGGTTTTCAATGGAATTGCTCTGATTTCTGATTCTGAAGTATTCACTTGCAATAATAGTTGGCATAAGGGTATAGTGATATGAAAAATATGGTCCAAGATCGAGTTAATGAGTATGTTTGTTCATGTACTGATATTTTGACTCCAAGTTCCAACCAACAATGCAAAAGATCTTTTCAGTTTTGTTTTATGGTTACTGAAAAGCACCTTATTTTTTGTAGTCTTTTTGTATCACTTTTGTAATACTTTAGGAAATATTTTATGCAGTGTAGTTTTATACAGGTAAGCCACTCTGGAAATATACAATAATATTGTGGGACTGTTTGATTGAGATATGTTTATTGTTTTCTTGGAGTCCACTCTCTTATGAGTAATGGTGACAAACAACCAGGAATCTAGTGCTTTTGCTTCCTATAGCAGTCATCCCTCATGTCATGACTCATTTCCACTGCTAAAGAGGAAAAGGAGGATAAAAGTCGGTGAGGGGAGAAGCATGTGGGGTTTCTGTTAGGTCAGTCTTTCACAGAAAACCAGGGGGTTCTTAAAACTTTCTTTCGTTTCTTTCCTGTTCTTTTTTAGTACAATTCTTTTCAACTGATTTTGCAGTAGCAGACACGAGTAACATGACCATGCCTTTTTGGAATCTGTAGTCACATAACGTATACAGTACAAGTTGAATGCTTCAGGGTCTCCATTGAAGCTCTGCTCTTTCCGAGCTACAATTTTACTCTGCAACAAGCTCTGGTGACTGGTCTCTGGTTTTGAGCTGCAAAAGTGAGTCTCTTCTTTCCGTAAGTTCTGATACAATTTATGCAACTCATTGATAAAATGGTTCCTTTGCAGCATTTGAATTGTGATTGTTTCCCAGTCACTATGCTGGTTTATTTGCACATTTATATCTAGTTGGTATTCTAGTACTTCTGCACTGAGCGAGATGTTTGGATCTTAATGGAATTATAATCGATTCTCTTCTTTCTCCCCTCTCATCCTACTCTTCTTTTCAAAATGGATTTTTATGCGAGTTGTTTATGCTCTGCGTGATAATGCTTACATTTTCAGTTTTCCCAATCAAATTCTAAAGGAGAGGAAGAAAACTTCTGACTTCTGAGTAATGGAAGAAAAAGTGGTCTCCAATTCATACGCATTTGTCTCTGAAGAGAAGAGTGATAGTTTGTATCCTATGTATTTTGGTGTTTCTTGTGCTTTCTTTGCTCTACGGCTCCTGTCAATACCTGATATGCAAGATGAGAGGTTGTCTGAAGTACGCGATAAAATGCTTCGAGGAAGTGCGCAACTGTTGGGATTGCTTGTATGGAGAGTTCAGAAAGAAGGAAGAAGTGCGCAATATTATGAACTTCTCCATAAGCTTGAGACTGCTGAAGTAGAAATTGGAGGGTTGAAGAGACTGAGGCATGAAGATGCAAAAGCCAATGAGAAAGTTGTGAGCATCTTTGCTGCACAGGAGCAATGCTGGTTAAATGAAAGGAAGAAATTGCGGCAGCATATTGGGGCTCTAATAAATGCATTTAAGGTTCGTGAGAAAAAGGAGGATGAAACAATTTCTGACATGAATGATAAAATGAAGGATATGGAGCTTTTGGTGCAATCTAAGGACAAGGCATTGGGGGAACTGGAGCAGAAGTTGAAAGAAACAGAAGAGAAGCTAACAAAGGCTGAAAGTGTTGCAGAAGAATTGAGAGAAAATGCTCAGCGTGCAGCCCAAGAGCATTCTTCTGAGCTTTTGAAGCACAAAACTGCATTTTTGGAGCTTGTGTCAAACCAACGGCAGCTTGATGCTGATATGGGTCGAGCACTTAGGCAAGTTGAAGCTTCTAAGCGGGAGATAAATGTAGTCTTGGATCAAAAGGAGGAGTCAGTTGTGATGGTTCAAAAACTGTCTGCGGAAATTGTAAAGATGCATAAGGATTTGGAACAGAAAGACAAGATTTTGTCAGCAATGCTTAGAAAATCCAAGTTAGATACAACAGAGAAGCACATGCTTCTAAAGGAGATTAAATTATCAAAGGCAAAGAGGAAGCAAGCTGAGCTTGAAACAGAACGATGGAAGGTAGTCTCTGAGTCTAGACATGAGAGGCATTCATTGAGAAGTATGTTGGAAAAAGCAAATTCTAGGTTTGAGATTGCTTTAAATGAAAGAGGGGCGAATTCTAGTGCAACAGGTGCATCCCATTTACACATTGTAAAGGCCATACCACAGCCAGTTCATGCTCTTCTTGGGTATGAACATTCTGAGTTTATAAATGAATCGGATGGATACTCGTTTGAGGCAAAGCAGGACCTGGGTGAGACTGAACTCTTAATTGCCCTTTTGATTTAGCATATATTGTCTTCTAGTTAACCTCATTCGATTACTGCTGAAAATATATGGTCATGCTCTTCTCCCTAATCATGTTTCATTTGTCTTTTGTTCTTGCTTTTGATTGATAACAGCTGATGTTAAGCAGTTGGAAGGTTGGGTTCGCTCAGAAGCAGAGAGGTATGCAGCTGTAATTGAGCAAAGGCATCACCTAGAAATGGATGCTTTTGTAGAGCAATTAAGACTCAAAGATGAGAAATTAGAAACTTATCGATGGCGCTTGCTGAGCATGGAATTAGAATCAAAGCGGCTAGAGTCCCATGTCGAGGGACTGAACAAAGATTTGGCACATCTCAGACATAATAACATGAAATTGGAAGCCTTGCTATTGGAACGGGAAGAAGAATTAACTTCCCTGAAAGAGCAGTTTGCATCACAGTTAAGGTTTCTAAACAGCCAGAAGAACTTAAATTCAACTGCATATGATTCGTCAGTAGTCAATGATGCCCTTTGGCACAAATTCAATATCATAAGTAGGAAAGCAGATGAGGAAGATCAGAACACGAAGAGAACTTTGATGGAACAATCTCAAGAGCAAAACATTAAGAAAGAAAAGGAAACCCCGTCTTCTAGCCTGTGCAAAAATGTAATTTTGAAGATACAATCTCCTGACAAAGAGTTTGAAGTAGATAAGGATGTTGCCTATGAAGGAACAAGTCAAGAGGGAAGTGAAAGTTCAGTGGCAGTTAATGGCACTGAAAAGTTGGCATCACCAACGCATGCCTCAAGTACAAATAATTCTCTGTGGAGGATGGATCTTCAAGCTCTTGGAGTTTCTTACAAGGTGAAGAGGCTGAAGCAACAACTTCTTATGCTCGAAAGATTTACAGGAAAGCACGAAGGTGCTGAAGATCATACAGAAAGCAATGATGATGGGCAAAGTGGGATTAAAGGTTTTCTTTTGCTAATGTCCCTGCTGAATAAACAAGTCGGCCGGTACCAGTCTTTCCAAGGGAAGGTTGATGACCTCTGCCATAGGATGGTAAGCATGAATTTTTTTTATCTTGGTGAATTTTCAGAAAGAATATGATTCTCCCTTTCAATTGTTTCTTTGGCAAAATCTATGCCATCTGGCTGTAATTTTATGAAATATTAGGATATAACTGGGACCAAAAGGTCCAAAACTGAAGGTGATATTGAAATTAGAATATTCTTACTAGCTTCATTATATGATGGTCATGTTGGCCCTTCTTTTAGCAGTTGAAAATGGACACGTCATTTGATTTTGAATTCCTTATTTCTGATTTTCAGCATGACAATGGTTTAGATCAAAATGGTAGACGCGGAGATTCGGATACTGCCAGAACAAAAGACAAGACCAAAACACTAGAGCACTTTCTTGACGAAACATTTCAGCTGCAGAGATATATGGTTGCAACAGGCCAGAAACTAATGGAAATTCAACCCAAGATTGCTTCTGGACTTGTTGGTGTTGCTGAAGAGCTAGAAACATGTGCCAGCTTTGACATGAATCGCTTCACCGACTTTATTAGAACTCTCTTCCAGGAAGTTCAAAGAGGTCTAGAGGTTCGGATAGCTCGAATTATTGGAGACCTTGAGGGGACCTTGGCTTGTGATGGGATGATACAGTTGAGGAGGTTATGATGAAAAACCATAAGATGAGGTTCAATTAATAACGGTAGTTTCGACTGATTTATATACTCAGATATGTATAGGGCTGGCTATAGGCAAATAACGTATATAATTTTAATGCAGAAGAAATGCCATGAGTTTAACTTTTACCTGCTCTCTACTTTTGATTGTGCAAATCATCAATCAACAATAAAAACGTGGCAAAATTATTTGCACATACATAACCAATGTAACCTCGTCTTACAACAATCAAGAAGATAAACGATCTCACACAGTTTATTACTACACCAAGCAAGGACCCTTTTTTACTATCACAGCCCTGCAGATCCAGCTTCTGATGGGGTAACAAAAAATGATCAACACATAGGTTAATTACACTTAATTTTTTTCGACTGACTGACTATCGTTTACATTTTACAATTAACCTGTCAAAACATTGATCATCCTCCAAACTACGTACTCTGTTTCCTCCAAATTCAACGTGGGGCCTTGTAAGAGCTTCCTTTATTTTCAGTCGCCAAATTGGTTGAATGTGGTTAAATGTCAAATTGAAAGACTAGTTTTGTTGGGTTTTGAATGGTACTATTGCTACGAGTAGTCAAAGCAAATAATAGCAGAAGAAAAACGAAAAAAGAAACTTGTTGATTTTGTAACTAGGCTTAACCCTTCAGATGCAAGTTATAGCCCTGTGCCCTTAAAATTACGAGGTCAATACTCAATCTGATAGCTTCGATGATCCCTGGGGCAAATTGAAGGTCTATATCCCAAATGGTTTAATGCTGGCTCATGCAAAAGCCATTAACGGCTGTGATGGGGTTGCATGTCTTAGTCACTGTGAATGATTTAACATCTGCAGGTGTTCCCAATTTCCCCAACAGATTTCAATTGGGGTGGTTGTGTTGGGGCTCTGGTGATTGAAACATTTCTGATAAAAAGGAGAAGGTTGCTGCCCTGTTGTCAATGACGTGCTATTATTGCTATGTTTCAATATCTGTTTACCAATATAAAACTTTAAACAAGAAGCACATGGTTCTTCTTCCTGGCAGGCAAATGAATGAGTTAAAAATGTCAAAGGATTTGGTGGCTCGTTACTCATTCATTAGGGAGATTTTCTAATAAGTGTTTAAGTTAATGATTAGTTATATATTTTTAATTTCAGGCGTTAGATTGCATCTAAGAGACTATCAACAAATTTAATAAATATAATCCAACGCCCAAGATTAAAAGTATATAACCAATTCTTAACATAAAATACTTATTAAAAAATCTCCCGATTAATTATAGGTCTATATTATATATGTGCAATCATTTTTAAAATTTATAATGAGCGCCACCTTTTAAAGCAAAGAAACAAAGTATTAAAGAAGAAAGTAATAGAAACATCCTTAATTAAAATATTGGAAAAAAGAAAAAGAAAAAGACCTCGCGGGTACGTAGTGGTTTGGCATTGTCCCCCCTCAGCCTTAAAAAACTATGGAAAAACACTATCATCATATTTAGGCACACACTTCAAATTGGAGTCGGAATTATCTTCCTTTCCCTGCTGGGAGAAATGAGAAATGACTTTACTTTGTGGGGGCCCAACCAAAGAAGTATTGAAAATGAATTGTATGAGGACTTTTTGTTTTATTCCTGGCCCTTACAAGACTAGTTCAACTTCACAGCTAGCTAGGCTACCCAAGTATTTATCTATTTTAATGCAGAACAAGTTGCCTAACAAATACAAGAATAATCAAGTCAAATTATGCATGTATCAACAAAAATCATATCTGTATTCATATATAGCTACAGCAGATGAATCACTACCATCTGTTTTGTTTCTGCAGTATTGATCAAATATTCTCTTTTTCTTTTGTCTGCACCAAAATGTTCACAGCAGCTTTGTGTAACTTTTGACTGATTAAAGTTCATAAGAATATCAGTAAAGAGCTCTTCAAAATACCGGTGCGTAGTTTTTGAAATTTGATCTGTCATCAAACCAAACAGAGAGACTCTAACCAAATCACCAAATTTGCTAGTCAAAATATTTGAAGAAAAGAGTGAGTTCCTTTCCGTTCCCTTCCCTTCCCTTCCCACCCAACCCTGTTCAAAATTTAAGTACCCTTTCTTCATTTTCTTCATTTTTTGTGTGTGTGTGTGACAAAGAAAGAAAGAAAAAGGAAGCGGAACAAGGAAAAAGGACTAGGCGGAGCAGCAGGAGGCCGTCTCTTATACCATTTGGCATTGGCATGATAAACCAAGCAAGCAAGCACGCATATTTAAATAGTGCTTGAGTAATTGGAATATAATTAATACCAATACGAAGATTAAAATCTTATTTTCCCATTTCATCAATTACGACTTTTCTGACCGACCCAATTGAGAAATGACAGTTGATGGTCGTTATCCACATCGATCGTGACCATCAGATTTCCACAGGGGGACCCACACCTCATTGACCCAAAGGGCATTTTCGTCCTATCTTAACCCCCCATTTCACTTAAACACAAAAAGAAATAATATATAGAAACTGGCATTTTCTCGTGAAGAATAAGCGCCAGGAGCGTTTGCTGCGACCCTCGCAATTCACATTCACCACCACCACCAATTCCTCACTCCTCTCTCTCTAAAAACTCCTCATAGACCAAGTCATCTCTCTCTCTCTCTCTCTCTCTCTCTCTCTCTCTCTATAAAAACGTACACACCAATCTCACCAACCGATTAGAATATGAACAGGGTCGCTCTATTTTCTCTGTTTTGAGAAATCGTTGTGAGAGAGAGATAAAGGCTGAAGAAGAGCATGGGGTCTGAACCAGTGAAGGAAGCATGCGTCTGCGCCACACCAAAGCTGTCTTTGTTCTCACTTCCGAACCAGCCACCCGAGCCTCCGGGGATGCTTACCCCACCACTCCAAACTTCAGTCTCTGTTCCCTTCCAGTGGGAGGAAGCACCAGGGAAGCCTAGGCACTGCTCCACCACAGAATCCAAGGCCAAGTGCGCAAGATCCTTGGAACTGCCTCCGAGGTTGCTCAATGAGGCCGCCAAAATTACCAACATGCCCTCCCCAACCACCGTTCTGGACGGGCCTGACGTCGGCAGGACTCTGTCTTTTTCGTTTAGAGTTAGGAACCCCGATAGTTTGGGGAGCAAGAGGATAGGCAAGGAGAGTGGTAGAGGTGGTGGTTTTGGGTCTATGAGGTGGGGGAGTTTCAGGAAGAACAAGGAGGTTGTTGACCATGGCGGCTTTGACTTTTTGCCTGCGGCTGGTGGCAGCGGCGGTGAAACAAAGGTGAAGATCACAAGAGTTAGGAGGAGAGATAGCTTCATGAGTGTTACTCACACAAAGTCACATACGTGGGTGAGTGTTTAATATACTTACAAGCTCTCAAACTCAATTTTTTTAATTTTTTTTTCCACCTTTAATTTCATCAGATTTTTGCATAAACTTAATTGTTTTGAGAAGGATTAAGTTCATACTACATAATGTTTGATGTGAATTTCAATATAAATTTTGGCATCCTGGTTCATGTGGCTTTCCACAAATACCCAAAAAAATAAAAATAAAAGAGAAACATAGCGAAATGATTAACAAAATGTTTTTTTTGTTGTCGAAGAAAATCAATAGGTCAAAATTAGCATAACTCTGTGGACATATATTAATTTCGGAACCAGTGTTGTTAAATTAAAATGTGATTAATTTTGTGCTCAGCTCAAATAGTTAATTATTATTATTATTTTTTAAATAATTGCAGGCAAGCATTTATGAAAGCTTTAAGCAGGTGGTCCCATGGAGACGCAGGCAAGAAAAATTGAGAAAAATGGCATCGTAAAGTCTTGCAACTGTTGGATGGTTCATTTTCCTACTTGTTGAATTTGTGTATATATAGCAGAACCAGATCATGAAAAAATAGTCAATTAGTCTAATATATATATATATATATATATATATATTATAAGCTTCATCATCTTATGTGATGAAATGAAGCACCCCCCCAACCCACCATTCAAATTGTTGTCAGCGTGCCAACTTGTTCCCATTGTCTAAAATTCCTAGATATTATTTCTCATCTACTCTGATTTTTCTTTATTTTATTAAATTCCTGAACTTTTACTCATACAAAAGCAAGTTGATCAGTCTTTAACAGTTAATAAAGAAAATGGATAACTGATAAAAACAAGAGAAAATCCGTAATGGAGACGAAAACACATTCAACAAGCTTTGATCACAGTATCAGGCAAGGAGATGGATGATTGATCAAAAATAGTAACATCAATCTGACCGTTCCTACCATATACGCGTCCTGATTTTCTCATCTGTTTAATGTTTGTGTGGATATTAACTAAACATGTGTGGTCTTAATAGTCTGCTAACAGAGAAAAGAGATTTCTGTTTGACATTGACATATTTGAGTGATAATAAAGTCATGGACGAGCAGTGGTCAAAGACCTCTTCATCTTGTAATTGGCTTTGAAAGAAGCCTGCCTCAGCTTTTTGGCTCTCTCTGTTAGCTCCATATCTGGCAGTTGCTCTAGAAGCCTTTTCTGCTCCTCCAGCATCTTTAGCTCATTGGTCAATCCCAAACCCTGCATTTCAACAGTCAATCCTACACACTGTCTTCCTAAAAACAAAGATTGAAAACCAATCACCTTCGTGTATAACATGTCATACTTTTTTTTACCGAGCAATATTGTGGGAGGGGGAATCGAAAGTAAGACCTTGAGCATGCATAGCTAAAATGCTCTTAATCACTAGAGCTACAAGCCCTTTGCATAGATATATAATACAGTAGAATAGTCATTCATGGTAGCCCCTTATAATACTTGGTCCATAAGTAGTCATGCATCCTTGGTCACAAAGCAAAGTCATGGGCTTGACAATGAAACAAACCTACTCCTACATATCCTCCCCACTTGTTATTCACAGATCCTTATTTTAAGGGGAAATTATCAGTCGGCAGTAGACAAAAAAGGCACTACTTGGCCTTTAATTTCAATCATGAGCATAGAGTATTTAACATATATAATTCAGATTTTCTATTCATTAAGTGGGGGGTAGTTGCAATGGAAACGTAATCTCTCATCACTGTCAACAACATGCACACGTACCTTAACATTTTCAATCAGAGCCTTCAAGCTCTTAATCTTTCTGTGTGGCCACCTCATGATCTTTAGTTCCCTGCACCTCCTCTTCAGAACAGTCAATCCCACGTTCAATTTCTTGGCTGCTTGAGTGATGGGGAGGTCAAAGTACTTTTGTATCTCATCCAATTCCAATGCAGCAGACTTCTTCTTATTATAAATCCCATTACTTCCCCAGTCAGCCATTCTTGAAGCTTCATCCAAATCACTTGTAGGGTTTTTAGAGTAATCAAAAGAATCCACCATGGTGGTCACAGGCTTTTCATCAACCACAACATAATCACAAGGTGATGTGAAATCAGTATTGTCCAACATGAAATCCCAGCTGCCTAAATCTTCAAAGCCTTGGAAACCCATGTGGGGATGTTGGTTCTGGTCCCATTCCAAAGGGATTGAATTGAACTCAAATAAATTGTCCAGCTGTAGATGTTCTTCTAATGAAACACTGCAAAAGTAAAGTAACCCATATAATAAAACTTGTGTAATAACAAAATAAAAGATGTATAGAGGAGCATAGCATTCTTCAATTCTTGAACAAATTTTGGGGTTTGGAGAAGCAGAGTTGATAAGCAAATGTGATCAAAGAAACCAAAAAGTAAAAAGCATTTATCAGAAGAAAAAAAAGGCAATGGTGCAGCAAAAGAGGGATTTTTTTATCTTACTTCTCATGGAATGGGTCTTGATAGTACTGTAGGGAGTCGAAGCCGTGTGGGTTAATCTCAATCTTTGGAACCTGAAGTTGGATAGAATCCATTTGGGAGAAAATGGGTATGAGAGAAACGTCAAAGTAAGAGTGAAAGTTGGAAACTTTGGGAATTAGAGAATGAAAACATAATGAAGAAAGCAGCATAAAAGAGAGTGAGGCTAATCCTTGAATTAATCTGGGGAAGGAGAGAATGGGATTTGAAGTTCGTGCACACGCTCTGTGTAGGGGGTTACAATTCCCCTGTGACACTTAATTGGTGAACGATTACCAATCACAAAAGGGGGCCGCACCATTCCTTAATTATGATCTTAATGCATCTATAATTGTATTTTTTTTCTTTAATTAAACACCCACAAATGCATATGCATCCATGATAGGAAGAGAAGAGTGATGATGATGGTTGCTTAAGCATCATGGACATGACACATACAACTCCATGATACCATCTCGTCAATTCAGATATTGAAAGATATTTTAAGTTCAAATTTTTCTTACAACGAATATATTTAATTTTTTTAATAATGCATCCATATGCATGTCAAAGGCATGGAGCAACACATGACCAACATGGAGAAAAGTTGATGAGATGAGGTGGCTATTGAAGGATTAACGA
The DNA here is from genome assembly GCF_029339155.1 of Prunus mume. NCBI lineage: Eukaryota > Viridiplantae > Streptophyta > Magnoliopsida > Rosales > Rosaceae > Prunus > Prunus mume. The sequence continues at coordinate 29,459,392 of NC_142702.1, read as the reverse complement.
GGTTGAGGACATAAATTGACATAAAAATATGATTAATTACGATACGCATTACTATAGTATATATCCTCATCCATACTCAGCATTCATTTGATGGTTGGTAATCATTAATAATTTGGGGGTTTGTAATTTTGTTTATGCCGGATAATTAATTAATTAATCAATTAATTACATGAGAGGTAGCCGTCATAACCTGACATCGGCTCCCATCACAGGGGGAGACACGTGCACTACCCTGAAGACGGCTGAAACGGTAGAAAAATAAAACATGTAATGGGATTGACTGTTTCATTGTCCTGGCCCTGTCCGTTAACATAATGGGTAGGTATGTTCAATTCGAAGCCTATTTCCTTGGGTTAGAGAAAGTCCTATTAGGCCCCCTCATTTGGTGGCTTAGGATGTCTGCAACAAAACACAGTCCCTTCATGGCTACTTAGCTTTGATTTACTTAATTTCTTCTGGCTACTTAGCTTTGAATTCAATGTTCGAAATATCGCTAGGCGGTGGGTAGAGTCTAGGCCCTAGAGGAGTAATCGGGCTTAAGTGAGGGCCTAGGAGTTTCTTTTTTATATATATAATTATTTAGTATTATATATTATAAATTTATACGAAAATCATGCAAAATAAAAATTAAAAAAGATTATAAAATGCCATAATACATATATATATTAAACAAATAGTATAATATTTATTTGTTATTTGTTACTTATTAGTGGTTGTTTTAGTGATTTCATAATGCAAAATCCATTTAATGTTGTATTTTCTAAGGCCAATTCCAATCAAAATAATATATCTAAATAGGGCATTTGGTTTTATTAGTGTCTGAAGCCCAGGCCCAATTGAAAGCCCACCTCTCCTTTTACATATAAATACAAGTTTCCTTTTGAAACTCTACAAGTCTAACACGAGCTGTCTCCTCTGTCTTACTCGGGCATAAGCGGTGACCTATCTTCTTCAATCATCATCTCTCTCTCTCTCTCTTTCTCGCTCATAGCATCATCATCTCATCAAGTCTCTTTTTTTTTAGTCAAACCCGCCCAAACCCACCCAAGTCACCTAGGCGGACGCCCACTACCTAGCTCCTAGGTCGATTTTTGGAACACTGGCTAGTTAAATGAGCAGGGAGTCTGAAACAAAATAGCTTGATAACAATGTTGAAGCTGTAACTTAACATGTGAATCTAAAATTATCAAAACATGAGAAATAAAAGGGCCACCATAAAAAACCTCTGGGCGCCCGCCTAGGCGTTGCCTAGGCCGATTTTTGGAACATTTGCTGGTTAAATGAGCAGGGAGTCTGAAACAAAATGCCTTGATAACAATGTTGAAGTTGTAGATTAACATGTTTGGTCAGCAGTGTCCTCCCGCCATGCTGTTTGCAAAACACAAGTTGCCCTTCGTTCCCATTGCTGCAAACCAAAGCAGTTACTCAGCTCCATGCTTGAACAACCATTGCTGTATTTTCTGCTTCCTCCGCTACATCTAACATTGGAAGCTGTTAGAGTTACTTGGACGAATACTGATAATGGACATTGCAATGGTTGTTCATTGCTGCAAACCAAAGCTGTTACAGACTTGTCGCCAACATGCTGCTTTTTTTTCTATAGAGAACAAGTACCAAAAGGCTCCAACAACCTGCAGGGCCTGAAGAACCCTCGAAGGTCACTACTAAGTACTAACACTGTGGAAACAACACAAATTAATATGGATTAAAGGGAACCAAGTTTATAAATTCCCTCTGTAAATACTCCTCATCATATTTAGTTTCTTATGTTTTGCCTGCAACCTTCTTAAAGTGCGTGCATGTGTGAAAGTGTATCCACTATCAGCTTTGTTTAGCATCAGAAACTCTCCAGTGCCAAACACTGGTTTCAAAAATTTGGTATTCTTATCTCTTTTTTGAATTTGTGAGCAAGAATATGAGTATATCGTTCTTGGCTCATTGTATGAGAATCATTTGGGTTTGGATTATACTGAGATTAGAATTTTTTGTTATTACTAGAATTTCTTCGAATTAAATTGCGAATTCCTACTATAATTTACAGATTTATTATTCAAATTAAATTTGTAATTGAATATTTTGTTATTGAGTGAGTAGGATTGAAGAAGCTAACAAGAAAGTTACTCTTGGCGGACCTACCCAACGACATCATTCTCAACATTCTCACGAGACTCCCCACACAATAAATTTGTCGCATCCAGTGTATTTCGAAGTCATTTTTCAACCTAGTTGACTGCTCATTCTTTGCTACACTTCACACATCACGTTGCATCAACAACTCCAGTGTTGTTCAAGCACACCTCAGCTTATGCTTATTACTAGCTCTCGTACTCGACATGACAAATTCACTATGGTCTTTTGGTCATTGAAATACAGTGGAGACTGCGTCTTAAGAGAAATCAAATATAGTTTTCTGTCTCAAAGATTCTAAGTCATGGAAATCGTCTCGAGCTAGATTGTGTTTTTAGCAACTTTTTTTTCTTCAAAAGTAGATTTGGATGCAAAGATCCATGCTTCATAGTTAACCCTCTTAGGATGGAAGTTCTAAAGTTTCCACTCATGCCACTCCCCCAACGAGTAACATGGCATTCGATGTTTGGTATGATATGAGATTTTATAATATAAGCAACACCCTTAAGATTGTTTATGTTGCCAGAAATCATGAACTCAATTTTGAGGTGGCACACATTTATGTATTGGGCACAAGCTCGTCATAGAGTGAGAAAGACTGAATTCCTTGTTGTGGTCTAAGCACATGATGGAGACATGCATTGGTTGATTCGCGAAAATAAAGAAGAAAGCTTGCATGGAAATCATATAATTTCTTTTGATTTCATGAAACAGAAATTTAATTGGACACCTCATCCCAAATTGGATGGTTTTTTCCCTTTTTATGACATGCATTTGCTTAATATAAGGGGGTGTTTGGCAATTGTGGATCTTTCATTTTCATCATCACGGAGCATCAATATATGGGTGTTGAAAAATCATAGTAAAAAAGAGTGGATTTTAGATTACAAAATAGCAACCCCCATGTTCAGAACTTTTGTTCGGCCCTGTGGAGAATGGGAGCATGACATATTTTTTAGGAAAAACAAGGATTATGTTTACTGCTTTATGGATCTAATATGCGGTTCCATCAAACAAGTAACACTAGAAACTTTATTCCCAAGCGTCTCCAGTTTTATTTATTGGGAAGCTACCATACAGTGCTAAGCACTCGATGATTTATAGTTATACTGCAAGTCTCATCTCCTCACAACACTATCACTATGGCAATTTGGTTGAAGCTTAAAAAGCAGGAGGTGATATCTTCATGTGATTGTTATTGAACAAGCATAAACATGCAAGCCTCATCTCTTATATATCGCTATGTATGTATGATATTTGGGTTTTTTATTTTATTTTTTCTGCAGAATTTTGTATTTCCATTACAATATTTTCTTAGAATTTTGCTTATCAAATAATACAGTCGAGATTGAACGACAATCATCATATGAATAAAATCAAAGCTAAGTAGCCAGAAGAAATTAATTAAATCAAAGCTAAAAGAGAATAAATTACGTGAAATAAATAATAGAATTTCAGCGCCAATACTCAGTTTTTTTTCCCCATTTTTAATATATATTTTTTTTAATGACAAAATAAGGGACTTACTAAATCCTTAAAGCTACGGAATGGAGTTGATGTGATCAAACATTTTGCTTAAGTTAGCTATGTAGGTTATTATATCAAATTCTCATGATTTTTAGTTGTTATTGTCAGTTTATTATATATTGGCTTCTGATTGTTTGCAATGACTATATGCAATGCAGTTTGTTGGTAGCCATATTATAGCAATCGAAGGGTACCAGTTGGAGAAAATATCTCGATGTAAAGAAACTTACATGAAGTAAATTAACAAGCATATAGCAAATACATCAATGCTTTAACAGTTTATTAGCCATACCTACTTATGCTGTGTTTCTGAGACAGCAGGGTGATCAGCGGCAGAATGACTGCCCTCTTGAGCCAACCTGGGAGACTTTTGAAGTTTTTCTCTTTTATGGTGGCGCCATGCTGTTTGCAAAACACAAGCTGCCCTTGGTTGCCATTGCTGCAAACCAAAGCTGTTAGAGTTCCTTAGCTCCTTGCTGAAAAGCCACCAGAATTTAGAGACCACATGTTTCAAATCATTGGCTTTGAGAGCAAACAATTCCACTTTCGTCTCAGCTCGGACTGTTTTGGTTGAGATGGGGAGGTTGGATAACGTGGGAGCCGGACAAGTCTTGAGCACCCAATCCAGAAGTTCTTCTCCATAGAAATCACCCTTTTCGAGATAATTAGCGCCTTCACCGCAAGTACTGCTGGAGTAAGCCAAGACCTTCCCACGCGTGATAAACAGCATCTCATCAAGTGGATCTTCCTTTCGAAATATGAAGCTATGCTCTATGTAAAGCACTGGCTTCAGAAGCTCACAGATTGCATCCAGCAGTCGTTTGTTCATATTTTGAAGCACTGGCACCTACATCAAATCAAATAAGTTCAGAAAAGCCTAGGCCTACCAAAATATCATCACATCATCATCATGTACAAGACTTCTTGAAAAACTTCAACAAGAATTATAGGGACAAATTCAACAAGTCTCACTTTGCTGAGTGGACCTGAGCAAAGATGCCTCTTTGTATCCCTCCTGAGGTCCCTGGGAAGATTGTGCAGAAAATTCTCCACATCGACGCCTCTGGTTTCTTGCCATTTGTATTTCTCATATTGCCATATCCGCTTCTTAAGCTTCCGAGGAAGGGAATGGAAAGCCATCCACAATTCTATCTCTTGCCCCTTCAATCTCATTTCCTCCAATCTTGCAGTTTTTGACTGCAAATATGTCTGTTCCACAACAGAACACAGTTCATCATGTGATGTCTCAAAGGACTTAAACATTCTTGTCAAAGAAGTCTAGTTTCCAAGTATTATCCAACAACAATGCATTCAGATGAATGGATATAAGATTTAGCAGCAGAGGAACTGAGAGCTCTGAAATAAACGTATTCATAACACCAACCTGCATATTTCCAATAAGAAATGCAAATAATACCAAGCCAGAAATTGAAACCACAACTGAAAAGTAGATTTCCCACACATAGGTACTTGTTTTGAGGCTTTGACCCAGGGAGCTGCAGAATATGAATAGAAATATATCACAAGTTAGTAAACAAATGCGCAAGAAGAAAATTCTACAATACTTAAAACTATTCTGTTCAACAATTATTTATATGATTTGGTTTAATTTGACAGGATGGATTTGATGTGGACAAACCTCAGATTTTGCAGTCCCCACCAAAAGCAGTAAGATATCTTTTGTACAAAATCTGCTGAATTGATGACGCCAGATTTCAGGGCATCTGAGTATATTCCAAAATCAAATAGTGTGGAATTTGGTGTCTTTGCAGAGCAAGAGTCATTCAGAAGTGTGGTGGCTCCAAATGTGTCATCACCACAATATAAAGAACAGTATTCACTACCAGCATGATTTTTACAGACTTGTCGCCAACATGCTGTTTTTCTTTCTATAGAGAACAAGTACCAAAAGGCTCCAACAACCTGCAGGGCCAGAAGAACCCTCAGACTCTCAGAATTTATTCCAAGAAAATCATATTTAGTTTCTTAATAAGTTTCTTATGTTTTGCCTGCAGCCTCCACATCACTCTTTAGTCTTAGATATCAGAAATAGACAACTAGAAATGGTAAACTTACATGACTGGCAAGCATATAAAGAAAGAGATTAAATGCAGCTTTAGCCCCTGCAGTTTCAGCAAGGATGCCAGAAGTCCTTGTAGCTTTCTTCAACCATGAGCTGATTCGAAGAACCCTTAGCACATATTGAAGGATAACTATAAAGTTCAATGACTTTGTTGCGTTGAAAACCCTTGAATCATTTAATCTTGGAATGATGAAAATAACTACCACCTGGACAGATCCAACATAGTGAATCTTTAACCAATCCCTTGTGCAATAAAATTCTATAAAACGAGCTCCTCCTCGTAGGCTCATACCGTCATGTAAAGTTTAAGTAGTTCAACATGAAAATTAAAAATCTTATAAGTTGAACAAACACTCAAGCTTATAACCGGACAATACAAATACATTTTAAGCAGGGTGGCTTTCCTTACCTGTGGAAGTGGAAGAATTACTAGTATGTCCAGTAGGAACCACAACAACAGATATATCCCTACTAATGCTGGAGGCTCTGTAACTGATTCGTTTCTTCCAGTTCCAGATGCTTGAGAAGGAGTGATAATAGTAATACTAGCACGGAACTGAAAGATGATGCGAAATAGATGAAAGAAATCAATGACGGATCGCAAAAGAATAGCTATGTTCCCCAATCTTGTATCCAATCTAAGGCACTTGTTCTCATCATTGACGATAAGGAGATAACAGAACAAAGGATCCAGTGAAAGTGAGACAACAAACAGAACTTGAAGTATCTTATTCCACCGTTGCAGCAGGACTAGTTCCTGGGGATTAACAAATTTATTCTTGAAACCCAACCCAAAAGCCAAAACTCCATAACAAGATTCAATGCTTCTCTGATAATCATAATCCATTCAAAACCATGTCCTAAAAGTTTATGCAACTTATCTGCAACCAAGTCCACTGCTGGAAAACTTTTCCCTGAACAATATATGCCATTAGCATTAGATGTGGGAAATTTTTCTTCAGCATTTTCTTCTAAATCGCAACCCTGTACCCTGAATGGAACATGTAATTTAACAAACAAGAATGAGCTTACAACTCTACTGCTAACTGTTCTAGCTCAAGCAAGCTTATGGAGTTCATAGACAATATGATCAATGCTTCATATCATGAATTACATACAATTTTAAAAAAAAATTACAAAATTTCACTTACCGTGGAATTTCAACTTCCATTAGAAAGAAGCAAAAAGCTGAAATTGCCGAAAGATTTCATAAAAATCAAAGCGCCACTCTAAAAAGTGGAGCTCTATCGAACAAGTCCACGGGGTATCTTCCAAGTCCTTACATTTATAATTTTTCAATCCTCCAGTCAAGAAGAAGGAGACTGTAAAAGTCAACCAGTTTGCTGGTTCACACTCTCACTCTGGGTTGAAAACTGTAACGTTAGTGAAACTCCCGGAGATGATGTTTTGATGCAAATAATAATATAGATATATGAAGCATGCGGGCCCAGGGGAGACAAAAGGTGGACGTGTGCTGGCGCGGAAAAATTGGAGGGCTTTAGCTCACTCGCGCATGACTCGCAGCTAAGATATACTCGCCCAACACAAAGCAGATGCCAGTAGTGGCGCTGACATCACATCACAGAGGCCATCATCTAACGGCATCGATTCGAACATTTTTTTAAATCAACGGCCAGATTTATCCAAAAATAACAAAAATTTTCAAGTTCTCGTTAAAACCAGGAAACAATCAGGCATTGCCATATACGAATCGGATAATTTACACAACTGGTACGGATCCAACACAACAAAATGTGACACTCTACAATTATGCAATTACATTTTTCTTCCTTTTTTTTCCAGTTAAATGATTTCATGTTACATTTTACGCAACAAACCAAAGCTTGCACTCTATCAAAACCTCTATATACCCCTATTATTGTTCTTCAGCAGTAAAATCAGGCTCCGCTGGCTTCTGAAGTAGCATGGCCGGTAATCTCTCTGGCACCCTTGCCTTCCGCGTACCACTACGCCGTATAGTACGGAGTATATTAGCAGCAAAACGTGAGGCATATATGGTGGCACCAAGACTTGGGGAGCTAGCCCCAGCCTTGGCCAGTGCATCTTGCAACCTATTCTCCTCTTCCAGCAGAGACGTTTCTAGCTTCTTTTTACAATGACGTCGCCACGCTGCTTGTATAAAACAAGCTGCCCAAGTCCTCCACTGCTGTGAGTACAACCTGAATGTGTGGCGGAGCTGCTTGCTGTGAAGCCTCCTGAATTGAGAGGCTACAAACTTCAAGTCATCTGCTTTTAAAGCAAAGGCTTCAACTTCACTAAGGGCTTGGACAGTTCTGGTCGAGATGGGAAGATTAGATGATGAGTGGGGATCAAGAGCCCATGTGAGAAGTTCTTCACCACAGAAGTCACCGGCCTTGAGATATTCAGAGTTAAAGAAACCAGTTCTTCCACCATTTGTGGTCATAGTCAAAAGCCTGCCTCGCATTATGAAGAGCATCTCATCAACTGGGTCTCCCTCCCGAACAATGTAGCTTTCCTCTGTATAGAGTACTGGCTTGAGACGATCACACATTGCATCCAGCAGTTGTTCATCCATTTTCTCAAACATTGGTACCTTAAATGCATTCAAGGACATAGTAAGAATCAATATCTAGTGGTTTGATGTAAGGATTTGAAAAATGAATAAGACCTGAAGTGAACGCACTAACAAGATTGTTCACGATCACCAACAATACAATACCACCATTACTCCATTCACATACAAAGGCATACTAATTAAGAAGACAATAATGGTGGGCAAACTCACTCTCATAAGCAGAGCCAAGCAGAGATGGCGCTTTATGTCCCTTCTAAGATCCTTGGGAAGATTACATATCAAATTCTCTTCATCAACACCTCTGGTTTCTTGCCATTTATACTGTTCATACCGCCTGATGCGCTCTCTCAAATTCTCAGGGAGCAAGCGGTGGGACATCCACTGTTCTGCATCTCTCCTTTTTACTCTCATTTCCTCCAATCTCGTGGTTGTAGACTGCAAATACGTCTGTTTCAAAGAAATTGAGGAAGTGTCAATTTTACGTCAGAACCTCAAAACATAAATAGAAATGAGGAAGTGTCAATTCCTAAAACTACATGCACAACATTTATTTAAAATATTACACCAATTCAGAACAGCTATTATCCAAATACACTAAGTACCAACCTGCATATTTCCGATAAGAAATGAAAATAGCACCAAGCCAGCGATAGAAATGAAGACTGCAAAGCAGATTTCCCAAACATATGTACTGGTTCCAAGGTTTTGACCAAGCGAACTACAGAATGAAAATACCAAGGATAAATAACCAAATACCAATACTGGTTTTGAGAGTTAACTCTATAGGTTTTGAGCTCAGCATCAGATAACCCTAAGAGTGCACACTACAACAAGTTGTATAAACACACCTTAGATTTCGTAGGCCCCACCAAAAACAGTAAAAGAATTTCTGGGGAAAATGTGTGCTTGACTCAACAATACCAGATTGAAGGGCATCAAGGAATATTCCAAAATCAAATTGTGATTTATCTTCTTCTTGTATTGGGCATGAAGAATTTAAAAGGAATGTGGTCTTATTAAAATCCTTCGCGGTATCACAGTATAAATCCTCACGGGAGCATATGGTAGTATTGTTCCCACAGGCTGCTTTCCAGCATGTGGTTTCACGTTCAATGGAAACCAAGTACCAAAAGGCTCCAAGTACCTAAGAGCACAACATATTACTTGAAAATCAGAATATTCAAAGAAGGGCAATTATATTGCAGTTTGCACATCATGATCAAACTTACATGACTGGCAAGCATGTAAAGGAAAAGATTAAATGCAGCTCCTGCCCAAGCAGTTTCGGTCAGTATGCCGGAAGCCCTTGTGACTTCTCTATAGAGTGGATATATTCGTATAACCCTTGGCACGTACTGGAATAGAACAATAAACTTCAGCAAATTCTTTGTATTCAAGTATTCAGAGCCTCCCAATTTTGGAATGAAAATTATAACCACCTGGGAATATTTCATAGATAATTATTAGTGGTCCAAGGTAAAATCAAAATATGCATAACATTCAAATCGAAACAAGACATTCACTACAATTAAGCGCACTACACACAGAATTCAAAGTATCAGATACCAGATACAATTTAGGAATAAATGCAACACCAAAAAGTACACCCAATTAGGCAAACATGAGTATCCATCCTGTGCAGAGCACATATGTGGACATAAAAATCCTGTGCAGAGAGCGTACGGGGCATAAAGACCCTCCTCAACCTGTTATATTAGATGAGTAACCGAACACCAAATGAATGCAACTCATGATATGAAGCCCTGATCAATTCAAGTATGTGACTAATTGATTTCTGACATAGGAAGTTTAGCCTTACCTGTGGGAGTGGGAGGACTGCAAGAATGTCAATTAGGAAGTATGACGATAGATACCTCCTTGCAATAGACCAAGCATCTTCAACTAAAACACCTCTTCCAAAAACTCGAGAAGAAGGAGCAACAAATCCAGTACGAAACTGGAAAATTATGTGAACAATATAAAATATATCTGTAAATGAACGCAAAACGCTAGCTGTTATCTTCATCTTTTTGTCCAAGCCAAGGCACTTATTCTTATCATCGATCACAGGGATGTAAAAGAACAAGGGATCAAGGGAGACGGCAATTAGACATGCCAATACAAATATCTTATTCCACTTTTGAAGGAAAGGCCCTTGTGGATCAAGAATTCTAGAACCAAAGCTTTTAGCAACAACTCCGTCAAATGAATAGGATTTCCATGACTTCTTAATCCTCTCAGAACCAGATTCCAACCCTCTTTGGAATTTCATTGACACCGAGTGGATTGTCCTTCTGAATTTTCCTGGATGTATTTCATCATCTGGAGAATATAGTGGCTCAACCTTTTTCTCTGAGGTCCAATCCTGAAACCTGAATTTCAAAAATATATAAATAAACACATCCAATTTAGTTAACCCGTCAGAAGATTTCCAAGTATCTAACATACGCAAAAGTTAAACATAAGTCCAAAAAACATAATGGTGTAATACTTGTGGTAAATACTACTTTTTTTCTTTTTCTTCTTTGTCAAACGTGGTAAGTACTTTCAGAGTAAGCATAGCAGGCAAAGAAGCATCTAAAATTCTAACTTGTTTGGTTCTGGAAGCGAGAAAGTTATATGGATGCAAAACAGTGAACATGATATCACATAAGGTTAGGACTATTGTTGAACTAACCTGACGAACTTCTCTTGATGAAAATTCATGACTATAACCCGCTTTCGATAAAATCTCCAAATGGAAGTTCAACCTCTGAACGTTTGGAGAACCCAAAGAACTTCTTTATGCACCACGAAGTTCCCAAAGTCCGTCCCCCTAAAGAAATATTCAGAGTAGTTCATGAAAAAGAAAAAAAAAATCATGAGCAAAATAAACTGAACTGAAAATAGAAGCTTTCATTTTTTGTCAAATAAATCAAAGCCTCCATTTTGGGGGACAAAGAAATAAGGATTATAATTTCACAGACCGGGGGAAAAGGAAAAGAAAAAACAAAATGAGTCCTAAAATTACTAACGAAAGGGGGAACTTTTCGGGTCGAACAGTCAAGTCTCAAAGTGCCATTTGCCACAATTCAAAAGGCAGACGTCGCACCAAAACTTAATCTGTACCAACATATTTTCATTTAAGGAAGAGCCCATCAAAACAGCAGGCATTCATCCATACAACATTCACAAATTCATTGTTAAGACACATAACACATACAAAACTACATAAATATGCAAGAACACAAAAAACAAATTTATAATCTTCATCAGAGAGGAAACTACAGAATAATTTCCCGCTTAACAATATTGTCAAATGGACCAACAGGACCTCTTACATTTCAAATTTTAAAACAAAAATAAAATCATTACAACAAACATGAGTTGGGATTGGGGAGAAAGCAAAGATATTTATATCCTAAACTCTCGAAAGACTTGGAAGTTCAATCGTATCTTCGTCCACCAAAGGTCACGAACTTAAATTCAAAAGAACAAACATTCCAACAGACAAAAAAAGAACCAATATTGGGGGAAAAACTATGTCACTGAAACCAAAAATAATTATTTGTATAAAAAACCAAAAAATAATTAAGATATTGAAAATAGGAGAAAACCCAACAAAAAGAAAAAAGGATGAAGGAACATAACCTACCAAACAACGAAGTCTGAGTGATTAAACGAACAGGTTGTCCATGGTTGAAAACTGAAAGTCCCCCCTTTGATTATCTATCAAAAACCCAGATAGCTTTTTGTGCTTGAAATTCAATCAGTGAGAGAGAGAGAGAGAGGAAGAAGGTTCGCGGAAATGTCAAGGGCAATGAGAGAGGGAAAGAGGAGTGGGTCTCCGAGTCTATGAGTCTGTGAGTCTGACTCAGCGTTGGCCTCGTGATTAAATTATATGCTAAAAGTTTCGGTTCTAAGACAGACACACTCAGACAGAGAGGAAGGATAGTCCAACGAACGACGATTGACGATTCTGATTTAGGCAAACAAAGTCTTCTGTTCTGGGGCCCACTCTGTGCTGATGAAAACAATTTAAAAAAGAATACCATTTTATACGTTTCGCTCTCTGCGGTTACTTTTCGGTCCGGTGCGTACGCTGGCCGGTGTGTGAAAAAAGTGGACTTCAACTTGTGCCCGCGCACTTCCCGGGGATATAGCAGTTTTTTTTTTTTTTTTAATATACCTTTTAAAGAAATCAGAATTTCCCTTTTTTCGAAATTGGAAAAGAAATCCCACCTGAATTATCTGCTGTGCTCAGTCAGCTTTTGTCTTTTTGAACCCAAAATTGTTTTCTTTAGAGCAATTATCACAGATGTAAAATTATTTTAGAACCCACTTGCTAAAGTTGTGGTATTTTAAAAGTATGGCGTGATGATGTTATTAAAAATAAATTATAATAATCATTGTTTTTAGTTGGAATTATCGACAATTTGTCCAAGAGAGAGAGCCACAAACAATAACTCACAAAATGTACGAGGAAAAAAAGAAGAAAATCGTCATCGAAAACGAAAAAAATAAAAAATAAGATATGTATACATGTAATGAAGTCTAAAAAGGATGTGTGTGCTTCCTATTTCATAACACTAATAGGAAAGCATCATGATCGTTTGTTGTAAATAAAAAATATATATACAAATTTTGATTAATAGATTGATAGATAGATAGTATTTTTCTGTAATTTTATATGAATTTCTGATAAAATAACAATTTCAGATAGTAAATGGACAGGTATGGAAGATTGTGAGCTGGCGGCAATTTGATTGGAATTGGAAATACCGGACGGTATTATTTTTGACGCCCGTGACCGTGAGTGGTACTGTGATGTGAATGAGCGTCATACTTTTTTTTTTTTAAAGTCAACAGTCAACAACACCACAACGACTCCACCCGGGATTCATCTCAAAAGTACCAGCCTCATATATTTTTCAGAAACCACGGAGGTAAAAAGTAAAAAACATAATTACGTTGTCGTAAAACAACAGTGAATGTGACATATTAGGAGGAAATTGAATTAAATTAAAGATTATTGATTAGGAATATGAAATGAAATTTTTGAAGAGGTGACGTATAGTTAGGGTAAGTTCCGTTGGTTGGCTGAGGAGCGCCAGTTTCCCTGTTTGGAACATTTGAGCCAAAAATAGTCCTCATAGGAATAGCATTTTCCCACTTATGAGAAGCCGCCATCCATTCATTGATTTTTTTGTTAGGTTGGCTCAAGTTTCGTTTAGAGATTTCTTTCTTGTTTGGCTAGCGTACGAAAATATGCCAAACGAGTCTAAAATTTGTTTCAAGTTTACCATCTATGCAAGGCTTTAACTAAGGTAATGTGATACAGTTAGGAAATAAATGAAAGTAAACAATTTTTTTCGATAAAATAAACCATATCATGATAACTTATCTTAAAACAAGGGGTGTGATAATTAGGCCTACTATTAGTTGGTTCGAGGAACCATCAGATTTTCTTGTTGATGTTTTATTTGAAGATTTTAACCAGTAGTTTTTACGAACACGATCTTAATGGGACGAATGGAGTATTCCATCAGTGGCAAGGTTCTTACTCCTCCTTGTGGTTGAGCCGGTAAGCTTACCTAGTTACACCGACAATTGAGCCTGAATGTGTAGAGAAACTCATTTAATACTCGACGACTCAGTTTTTATACTTGTTGTTTGTTCTTGTATCATAAAAATACTATCGCCTTTTTCTTCCCCAAAGTTTGTGATTTTAATTGGAGAGGAGAAAGAGATCAGACGGGGAGGGGGGAGAGTGGCAATTTTTCTTTTTTCTTTTCTTTATTTTAGTTTTCTAAGTTGTGTAGATTTCAAATGTTAAAACCATTTTTTCAAAGTAATTTTTTATTTAGACCCACGTGGCATTATCTCATTGGATACATGGGCACTACATACGTGCCATATCATCAATTTAACAGAAATTTTGACAAAACCTGAACGGCAGGACCAAATTAATGTGTAATGTGTAACATAAAAGACCAATAGTGCCCAAACAAAAAAAAAACATAAAATACCAAAGTTGATAATTTCACAAACCTCAAAGACCATTTGAGATAAAAGCTCTTTATTTAAACACAAACAAATGCACAAGTTATAATTTAACTGTAATGATACTTGAATTTATACTTGAGTTTTATAGTCAAAGAGAAGGAGGAGAGGAAGGGGAGAGTGTGTGTGGGAGAGATAGATGACGGGGGCTCGTATAAGTTTAGAAAGAAAAAAAAAATATTAACAAAACTAAAATTTATATGTTAAGTTTGATGTTGTTATATTTTAAGTCGTTAGATTATTATAAGGGCTCAGATGAAGCGAAATGCGGAGAAATATGTGGACTTTAAATACAAAAGCTCGGAATCCCTAGCCTGGCATATATGAATAGGATTTTATTTTCCTATAAAATCAATGATTAGATGGAAATTATGTGTGGGTTGTGACTTGTTTTTGGTTGGAGAAAGCAATTTTTTTCTTCGAACATTTGATACGTCTCAATCTGATGCCATTGCCACGTTTAGCAAAAACACTTAATTTTTAGGTTGTGAATGCACTTTATCTCACATTCTGACATGTGATCCATCCATAATCAACACATGATTTTCAAGTAAATTAAGATATAAGACTATTTATAACTATGCTCTTTATTTTTTAGTTAAAATTTAGTGAAAAATATATAAAAGCTATTTTAGGAGCTCTTTATAAAATTTTAACTCCTATCATACTCTTTAGTTTAGGCCATAAAGTCATAAATGCTATAACTCTTTTTTAATTAGTTTATCTATATTAAGAAATAATATAAAAAATAGCTATCATTAATTAAAAGATTAAAATATTCATATTTTAGGTGAATAGTGAGCATGATTGGAGTTGTATTTTTCCAATTTCTCCCCAAAATTTATATAAGAAGATAGTTTAGAGAGCCCGACTCTAACCCGAATTTGAGGCAGACACATCAAATTAAGAAAAATCGTATGTACAGTAAGATTACCAAAACAACCCCAACCTCGAATGGCCTACCCTTTTAAACGCCAGAGATGAGGAACACGCGGCATCTACCATTAGCGGTCTAAAAAAGTATTGTGAACGCGGGTTCACCGTATAATTGCTAAAGTGGATGCATGAAAAGCGCCACGTTGCCATCTCTCTTCGGTGGCAAGGTCTCTCTCTCTCTCTCTCTCAACCTTCGCTTAGTGTCTCACTGTATTTATCCACCTCCTGAATCTTACTCAGTCTCTCTATCTCTAGGGTTTCAGATGCTATCAGGTTTTGGAGTGCGAAAAGTGTATCTTGTACATATATGTATGTACGTATGGCGCTGATTGGATTACGCTATTAGATTCGGATCCTCCACTTGCTTCAACCCGAACCGTTTCGTTTGAGCCCGGTATATTCTATCCGATCCGATCCGACTCTTTTCGGGGCTCAAACACGAAGATTTCCAGCGACAATTTTGTTATCAAATTCAAGTATTTTTCGTTAATTTAATCGCAAAATTTGATCTGATTTAGCTCTTGATCTGGTTTTCTTTGTCTCTGTGGATGCGTATGTGTTTTGCTGCCTGTAAACTTATCAATTTTTCCTGTTTGATTTTGTGAAAAGCTGAGGAAAGTAATAGAAACAGGAAATGTGTTTGCATGTTTCATCATTTTGTTGATTGCGTCTTAGATAAACTTTAGCTCAATGATGCTTAGGTGGTTATATACTTGTAGCAGACTCAATTTACTGGAATTTTATTTTTAAGAAGTTATTTTTGTGTGTGGACAATTTGCAAAGAAAAGGGATCATTTTGAGTTACATTGGTATCTTTGAGTGATTTTCATTTTTTTTGCTGGGCATTATTTACAGAAGATTTGGCACCGAAAGCCAGACGGGTCTATTTAGATGATATGCAAAATTTGCATAAGGAGTGTGATTGCTCAAGCTGGCCATATAGTAACGTTCACAAAAGCAAGGGTGCATTTGAACAATTTTGAGAGAGTTCGCAAGTGTGCCAATCCGTGGAACCGAGCATTTAGGACGAGTGTAAGGATGATGGTTGATGCAGGTGAGATGGAAAAACGGGGCTCCATTCTTGATGTGCTGCCAGACAAAAATGAAGATGGTGAATATACCAGCGGGGGTTTGAAAAGGTTTATATGGATTCTCCTTATTTTTCCTGTTCTTTTAGGTGAAATATATGGGCAAAATCAATATTCTTATTGAACAATAAGTAGAAGCATTTTGATACTGAATGATCTAACTAGTAGTAGCTGTGAAAGAAATACGATTTGGATTAACTTCATGTTCCTTTTTGTCTCATTCACAGTGAAGGCGGAAAACTGAGTTGCGGCTATTCAAGTTTCAGGGGAAAAAGAGCAACCATGGAGGATTTTTATGACATTAAAATGTCCAAAATCGATGGGCAAACAGTTTGCCTGTTTGGAATATTCGATGGTTAGATTCTCCTTATCATCTTTATCTTAGAGAAAGGGAAAATTTCTGATTACTTTAGTATAATGCTCCATGTCATTACTTAGAAGGTGTGTGAAATGGCATCCAGAGTGTGGACACGTGGAATGAACTTTGGTTTTATATTTTATTTTTTATAACATAGTTGCAACCATTTAGTGGCTGACACCTTGGGAAATTGCAGTGGCAAAAGGTGAGCGAATCTGATAATGGTTGCTACTTTAGATGCCACGCATGGTAATTGTCCTAGGAAATGAAATAATAAAAGCTTTTTATTATTTCAATCATGGAGTAGGTTGATATTACTTGCGTATTTCTGAGGGTTATGAACTTTGCAAACAAGTTCGACCTTATTCCTAGGATCTACTTGTCCTGACACTTCAATCAAATATAAGGATTTGCCTGTTGGCTGAAGCAGAAAGTACTTTGCCTATGAGTATGATTCAAGATTTTCTAATTATTGTGTGTCTTTACAGGTCATGGTGGTTCTCGTGCTGCTGAATATTTGAAGGAGCATCTATTTGAGAATCTCATGAAGCATCCACAATTTATTACAGACACTAAGTTAGCTATTAGTGCGTCCAAGTTCTTTGATGCCTCGAATTTGTGCAGTACTTATAATGAAGAATTAGGGCTATACGATTGTAGCATATCCCCTTTTCTGATGCAGGATCCCATATGGGTGAAAATAATGTTTTACACCTACATTTCATCAAGGTGTGGGATCCTGCATCAAACACTTTTTCACCTTGTGACATGGGTCTGTTTGGTTGTTTGGTTCTGTTGGGTAACTTGGGTGAGCTTGCAGGTGAATCGTATCAACAGACGGATGCAGATTTCTTGGCTTCTGAAAGAGATACATACCGTGATGATGGTTCTACTGCTTCAACAGCAGTCTTGGTTGGTAACCATCTATATGTTGCCAATGTTGGAGATTCACGTACAATAATATCAAAGGCAGGAAGAGGTAATAATTGCATTAGGAGTAATTTAAAAGTGGTTAAAATTTTGATAGTACTTAACTGAAGTCGTCATGAAGTATATTGGACATCTTTTTCCAACTTTAATATGCTGAAAATGTTGTATATAGAATGTTAAGAATTTAAATACTTTGATATGCTGGATTTTTAAATTAGGACTTTTTCCCCCGTTTTTGGCAGCAATTCCTTTATCTGAGGATCACAAACCAAATCGAAGTGATGAGAGGAAAAGAATTGAAAGTGCCGGGGGTGTTGTAATGTGGGCAGGTAAGACTCTCTAATTGAAGCATGGAAACTACATTTTCTATATGTTGGCTGTCATGATGAATTTATAGAAACAGATAATGTCTTACTCAGGTCTCACTTCTGGTGTGCTCATGCGGTGCACATTCATAATTTGATGTTATGAACTTCAAAATTACTGCATGGTTTCAGTCCATCCAAACACAGTTGTAGACCTGCATTTTTCATTCTTTGACCGCAATTCCATAAATTTAGTTCACCTATTTTTGTGTTATGTTCTCAGGCACTTGGAGGGTAGGGGGTGTGCTGGCTATGTCTCGGGCTTTTGGGAACCGCATGTTGAAACAATTTGTTGTTGCAGAACCTGAGATCCAGGTGACCATTGATATTCTTGTGTGATCCTGGCTTAATTACCGAGTATTTGATCTATCCATTTGGTGAATCAGTCTTTTCCTCTTATCTTTGTAGTCATGGTATAGGAGCCAAGTAGCGAATGTGGTGAACAGTAATTTGTTAGTATGTTGTATCTGAGGAGTATTGTCTTGATTGTATGTGTAACGAGGATTATATTGGTTAATCATATATGTATTCTCTATATATGATGGATGTGCGTAATCCATAGATTGGAAGCTAAAGAAAATAAGTTTTCATTAGATTTTCTCTTTTCTTTTCAGGACCAAGAGGTGGATGAAGAATTTGAATTTATCGTGCTTGCTAGTGATGGGTTATGGGACGTGGTACCAAATGAGGTAAACCTACCCCACCCTAACCGTCAATTTTGACACGTACATAGACCCACTCAAGGGCATGCACCTTCCCGGTCATGCTCAGACTCTGACATGGGCGAGTTCTGTTTTTGTACATAAACAGGTGTCTTGCCAATTGCCTGTTGCAATGATAAGATCTCGTTCCATTTGCGACTAATTTTTGGGTTTCTGGTTAAATAAACCCCAGCACCCTGCTTATCTATTTATGCCTTGTGTCAGGTTGCTGTTGAAGTGGCCCAAACAGAAGAACAACCTGAGGCAGCAGCTCGAAAGTTAACGGCGGTTGCATTTTGCCGCGGTAGTGCAGACAATATAACATGCATTGTGGTGAAGTTCCACCACGACAAAGCAGAGCCAGCCAGTGAACACCGTGTTTAGAAACTTTATATTGCATGTGTGGATTTATCAACATTTTTTAAGTAATCGATTTTTAAACTTGCACATGCAAGTGGCTGAGTGCTTTATAGAAATGAAAGCAATTTGTTTATTCATCGGTTTTGTTTCCTAATTGCTCTTGTAATGGGATGGGTTTCATTCCGAACCTTCTCCTTTCATGTCTGTATTGTATGATGCCCTATCTGCTAAGGTATTCAGTTTGGGTATCCTAGTTTAATAAATTTAATAAATCTAATACGCATAACGATTTGGCCCCAAGGTATTTGTAGGTTGTTTCTATGAACTCTTCTCGCAAAGTTATAGTGAGTTTTCGAAAAGATCACAAAATTTGAACGGCGCCCTCATTTGCTTATGCTTGGAAAATTATAGCTATCAATTAACATCAAAATTAACATCAATTTTGTTTCTATTTTCTTTGCTGGAACAACTCGAGATTCAAAATTTACATGGAAATCAGATGTTATATTGCTCAAAGAGTACCATATATGTATTGAGAATCAGGACTTCGAGGTTGATAGAGCTATCTGATCCTAAACACCAGAGAGGTCCTCCAAATACTTCCACAAGACCTCTCTCACCTTGGCGCAGAAGAAGTCTACTCTGATTGAGAGCCTTGACCTGAGCCAGCGTCGGCAAAGAACTCCTCAACTGCCACAATAATGTGCAATACTTATTAGTTTTAGCTGTCTTAACACATAATATAATATGGAAGGAACCATCTAATTCAATTTTACCCATGTCATTTTGCTCTGGTGAATCAAGAACATCCGACTCAGGAGGCAGAAAGGGTGAACCCGAATAGTTACCCAGTGCTCCAAGATCTGTTCATGCAAACAATAAATAAATGAAAAATGACAAGAGCATGATAACTACAGTAACAGTCAAATACTGAAAATTTATGCAATAAAACTCTGCCTGGATAATGGACCACTTCCCATGTCTTCAAAATAGGATTGTGAATCAATAAAAACTGCATCTTACCTTGCAAGTTTGGCCATTCGGCGGTAGAATCAAAGAGGCCAAAATTCCAAGTAGACTGCCCCGATGATCGAAGGGTCTCCTTAGGCCATCTGGTCCCACCATCTGGTCCAATACCCAACCTTTCTAAATTTGCTAAATGAGAAGTAAATGCAGAGTCAAGCGCTGATGTGTCCACACCTAGCCCTGATATTTCTGATGGAGTGAAAGGAAATTGTCCATTGGATGCCACTGATACAGGACTTGAAAGCATCTCTGTCTTGATACCACTGGCAGGGATGATAGATGGTGCATCAGCTAGGCTTCTGTCCACATCAGTCAACAAGGAGCCAAACAATAAGGCTATATAAAGAACACATCATAAATGGAGGAAGAGGACTGTGCATGAAAATCCTTCATTGAAGTTTAAATGAATGCAACACAACATGCAAATGTTGAACATTAGCAAGAAAATTAGCAGAATAAGATTTTGAATGCGATTTCATTAGGAAAAATGTAGCTATCACCATACAAGATAAACCATATGGAAAGTAATGAAAAAAGTGGATATGAGATAGAAGCCTCACTCGTTACCACAATTTAGTGGCATATGGTGGAAATGTCCTTGAGCATGGATTCCATTTACCACATGACAACTAGATGTAGTGCCCATGTTACTAATTTGGCGATGACGGTTAGATGGAACTGGAGGCTGCTGCATGATGGGGTACCCCATAGATGAACTGTGAACTGCGCTAAATATAAACAAAAGAGAAATAAGGCATTGCTTTACAATGATATTTACGGCATATTATTCAATTAGAAATAGCCACCAACATTCAAAGAAATCAACAACAAAACTGAGAAGGATTTTGAATACAAGAAGATACAGACCAGAAAAAAACACTTCATAA
This sequence comes from Prunus mume, assembly GCF_029339155.1. Taxonomy (NCBI): domain Eukaryota; kingdom Viridiplantae; phylum Streptophyta; class Magnoliopsida; order Rosales; family Rosaceae; genus Prunus; species Prunus mume. The sequence continues at coordinate 29,438,405 of NC_142702.1, read as the reverse complement.
TCATCAGTTATGAAGTACTTCAAATCAACTGTAGTTAAAAGCAGTCTAATTGAAAACATCTACATCCTTTTATGCGTTTTTCTTTCCCATAGATGAGAACTCATAAAAACAAGAAAACATACGGAGATTAACCTATCATGTACTCAACAAATCAACCAAATAAGGTGTAACCAAATTAAGAGCGAATTCCCCGCAATTATTTTTCTGATTTGAAGTTGTAATTTTCTTTTTTTAACAAAGTTGGAACTCAAAAACTGATCATTGGTATTGAAAGAAAAGAAAACGGAATGCAGCCTCTTTTCTTCAATAAGAATTTAGAGTGCTAGAGTGTCCCTGGAACAATCAGGAAGTTCTATAAGAAGGAAATACCAGGCATGTAATGCATTCCATTTTGCATAGGAGGCAATGGAACCTCTGGAGGGACTTGGTCTTTCATCAGATGGTATTGTTGCTCTAGCAAACGGTTATACAGAACAATTTGATTTTTCAGCTTTAGCCTTATGTAGTAGGCCTTGAAAAATTCTGCATTTTCTTCTTCCAATTTCTGCAGTACTAAGTTATCAAAAAAACAAAAAAGAGGCCCATTAGAGCAGTTGAAAAAAGATCATGATAATAAAATGTGCTCTAATTTCTGGTTTCATTGACCAAAACAACATATGTGATTTTTCCTACCAACCTTTGGTCGCGTGGTAGGATGCAGTATTTTCCTTATAATTAGCAGAATGGTGAACAACATGCCATCTATTAAGTGGAATGAATTGGAAAAAAGAAATTACAGGAAAACTACCAAAAATGACCCCAGATAGCTAAAATGATACGTTTGCAAGAACACAAATGAATAATGCAGTAGGGATAACAGTTAAATGGCTTCTCAATCAAATTTAGCTGTTCAAACTAAATACCTACGAGTTTCAGGTCAAATGAGTGAATGGCCTCCATTCCATGAAGAGAAGAAATGAGAAGTTCTAAATCCAAAATCAAATTATAATGTCACTGTTATTATTGTAAAGACAATTCAAATATGATGAATATCAACTAACGTGATTAGCTTTGAAACCAAGTTTATGGATTAACCTAAGGAACATCAAAGATTTTGAACTAGCAGCAATATAACTACAAAGTCAAACTCTTCTTGGCACCATTGACTAATGATACTTATGATGCATATGGAACAATGAAAAATTATGAAGATGTAAAAGAAAAGGCAGAGGTCAGAGGTAGGCTTTATTCCCATGTATCCAGAGGAAAAAAAACAAAGGAATTATGTGGAATAATATAGTGGCATACCCAAGCTTGTGAAGCCAGGCTCAATCCTAGCACGATCTAAGAGGGTATTGATGACTTCATTTCTGTTCATATACAACTGCAAACACCTCTCAATCAAATTCTGGACCTACAACATTCATTATTGTACCAAAGCAAAATAATGTAATTAAGTTTCATCCTTTGAACAAATCATACTCAAGCTCAAACAGATATAAGTTAGAAAATGTCTTACAACTTCAATATCTCCACGTGTGATTTTTCTGCTCTTGTTGCTTGGAACCTCAGTGATGCTATTCTGTTGGTCACTCTGGGGGTCATTTGATATTTTCTTTGAGAACTGCTTTTCTGTTGACTTCTGTGGATCCTGTGAAATTCCTTTCAATTAGTGATATAAAGCCCAAAAAAGCAAACAAGACTTATGAAATAGATGTATTGCATTCAACTCATGACGATAGCTAGAAGGAGGGGGTAAACAAATCAGTCATATGGTAAATGTCATGGCTAAATTTTCCCCCTTCTTTTGATACGTAGGCCAAAATAGAAATCATTTGTGAAAACAAACAACCAAGAGCTCTGCATTGGCTTGTCAACATGAAAAAAGAAACCAAACCAACTTCTCCCAACTTTTTTCAATGTGAGAAACTTAAGGATCCTTGTAAAGAATAATAGCATGTCCTACTCATCCTGGTGGCCGTGGTACCATAAAGAAACTCAGGTGCTATCATTGTCTACCGCATTAACAAAGTCTACTATGACTCACAGATTGCAAAGGTAAGTAAATTATGCTAAAACCTGAACCATCTTCATTTCACTTCAACGCATGTGAACTGTGCCCTTTTGTTTGATTAGAGATCTTCCCTTCAGCTTTCTTGGATGGCTAATTCAGAGAGTCCAATATAAACGAATGATGACCTGAAATATCAGAAAATGAGTACAGATGAGGATGAAGCAACAGGAATAGCATGTTGTTCAAGCGTTTAGAAGCCAAAATAATTTTCAAACACACTTTTTCAACTAAGCCTAGTATGTCACACAAGAAAAGAGTATAATTTCACCAGTTCTACTCATCCATTATCTAAAAGAACTATTTTGTTTTTTGGTTGCTGAATAACTAAAAAGAACAAGAAAAATCAACCAACTGCATTAGGCGAATATAAAACTTACAATTCCTTCTCTTTTTCCCATTTATTCTTGGCACCTAAATAGAACATAAACCTCAGAAACCAACACCCAGTGATCACTTCGCCTTGACCCTTTCTTTCGTTACCAAGAAAACCCCCCACGGAAAATAAATAAAAAATTAAAAAATAACATCTTGCACCCAAAGCCAATCTTGAAGCTAATTTTCTTCCTTTCTTTACATCATTTCTTAGCAACCAAACATGACACCAAGATATCATTAAGAATTTTGAAAAGATACCTCAAAGGAAGTATCTTGAAGCAGTAACAAACAGAGTAAGAACAAAGAAAACACTTAAAAGTAGGGGGGTGGGGGAGAAAGAGAACGTTTTTGAATTACCATAAAACGAAAGGCTTTGAAGGACTGCTAGGGTTTCCGGAGCTAACAAGAAGCCAGGGTTTAATGAAGCTTAGCAGAAGAAATTTAAAACCAAGTGGGAAAAAGAGTGAAATTGTAGTTATCGCTCAGTCTCAGGTATTTGTAGTTTTTGTATTTTTATAGGGGTGAAATACTTCTATAAGCTGGGTGTACCCTGTGCTGTTGAATGTTGTACACTGCTTGTGGCTGGGGATGTTGATTTTTTTGTTACAGTTCTTATTCCACTTCTGTGATGCCCTTATAATATATACATATCAAGTTCTTAAAAAAAAAAGAAAAAAAAAAAGTTAATACTAGTAATAATATATATATCAAGTTCTCAACATCAATATTTTATGAATATATAAGTTTTAACACATTATTTTTGTCAATATTTAAAATTCAATATTTTCACTCTTCATATCATACATATATAGGTACATGTGACTTTTACACTCATATGAATTGCCTTGAAATTTTACTATAAATAATAATAAAGCATATTAGAAAAGATAATTTGTTTTGCCCTACTATTACATATAAAATACTATGTGTACCCTCTTTGCATTTGAAAATGTTACAAACTTTAGAATAAGGATGACATGGTAGTCACATATTTTATTAGTTCAATCAACTACGTAAAATTCAAGATTGTCTTGTTTTTTATGTTTGTAATATAGGTATGGCGCTAAGTCTCCCCGGTTTCTTTTTGGATATTAATAAAAGTTCTCTTGTACCATCGAGATTCTCTCAAAACAATCAAATTATCCAACACATATGTTATATTTTTATTTTATTTTATAGATCTACGAAAGAGTGAATTAAATTCGGAATCTCTCTTAATTTGTTATTTTTAATTTCCTTACATAGCATACGCAGTCCAACTAAGATATTAGAGTGTAAACCTAATCTCAAGTTAAAATTTAACCCTAATTAATTTTTTTGGGTTGAAATCAGACCCATATATATACAAACAATACTAGAGGCACCAAACCCATTCTTACTTTTTCCCTAATTTTCAATTTTTAAGTCGAGCAATTAAGAATTTTCTCATGTCCCTTTAGGGGCCTTTGCCTAATAGGCCAGTGTACCTGGTGACGGTCCTCTCAGATTCAAATTCAAGTCAGACTTCTCTTTGTTGTATGCGGTGCGGGTAATCACTATTTCTCTTTAATTCAGTTTTGCTTAGAAAGTCGCTTGCTTTTCTGGTTTTTTTGTATGTTCAATTTCGTAAAATGCCACAGAGATAGGGTTTGTATTTTGAAGTACTGAATTTCAGAACTTTCCGACCCAAAAAAAAGTTCAGAAGTTCAGACGGTTGTTGGTACCGAAACTTGACCGGTAAAACCTCTACTTCTGTGAAGCCACAGCAAACTTCTTGTTATAAAATTAAAAACTTCGAGTCTACCCAGTTGATAAGTTCTTATAATTATTCTCTTGGGCCTTTCGCCTTCTTGTGGTTTTGGGATTATGTTGAAGGGTTTATTATAAAATGATGGGCTTCTAATTCGTTGCATTTTGTGGCCATGTCTCTCTGTGAGATATGCCTTCATAATATATTACTATAAGAAATGTGCACTCGTTGAAGATAGTTAATGTATTTATTGTCTTTTTCCCTGTTGGTTATTGTATTTATCACAGTATCACGGCATAAATTATCTGGTAATAAGGTTTCAAGCTTTAGAAGGATGTTTTAATAATGTCTTATGGCTTGAACTTCAAGCAGTACACAAGTTGCTTAGATTAGATCTGTTGAGAAGTGTGGGGGAAATGTTGTGTTAGGAAGTACTACTGTTGTAGGTCTAAGTGTCTTGATGAAAACGCATGTTTATCCTTTGTAATGAAGTGGAACCTTTTGTTCCGTTACAAGGGGAAGTGTGTGGCTCAAGTGGAAAGGGAGGGATTTTGGAGGAGAATTGAGCTCCACAATCTTATAATTTGCTGTTCTGTTTCCATCAGCTTAAGAATCTCTGGTAGTTTTGAAGCTAATTTGGCCCATCATCTGTTTCTGCCTATAAAAGTGACATACTTTTGTTCTGTGTTGCCGGGGGAGGGTTCAAAAACTCAGGGTTCAAATGATGCTTTTTTTTATTATATAATTTCTGGTTTTTAACATAATTGTCTTGGGCAATGTTTTGTTATTGATCTAGTTACAGAATTTGAGGAGATCTATTTGTTTTCTCTTTGGATCAGGTACTTAACATCTGTAGGCATGACCACTTTCTCGTAGTATGCTTACTATTCCAGTCAAGTAAGGAAGAACTGAGACTCTTACGTAAGGAAAATATGGAGTGCAATAAAGATGATGCAGTCAGGGCTAAGGCACTTGCTGAGAGGAAGTTTATAGAAAAAAATTATGCTATTTCCAAGAAGTTTGCCTTGAAGGCTCAAAATTTATATCCTGAGCTTGAGGGTCTCTCCCAAATGTTGACAATACTGGATGTTTACGTCGCTGCAGAGAATAAAATTAATGGGGAAGTGGATTGGTATGGAATACTTAGTGTTACTCCTTTTGCGGATTATGAGATGATTAGGAAACAGTATAGGAAATTGGCCCTCATGCTTCATCCTGATAAAAACAAGTCTCTTGGTGCAGAAGGCGCATTTAAGTTGGTTTCAGAGGCGTGGAGTTTTTTATCAGACGAGTCTAAGAGACTAGCATATAACCACAAGAGAGGTTTTCAACATGAAGTTCTATCCCGTAATAGGGGTCCTTCAGTGCAACCCAGTGCAAATACCTGTCAAAATGTTATGAATAGTGCCGCCTCAAATGCTAGGGCGCAGCGTGGTCCTACCCTGTCACCTTCATATGGAAACACCGCTACTTTTTGGACTTTTTGCAATCGGTGCCAAACACATTATCAGTATCTCAGGATTTATCTAAATCACATTCTAGTCTGCCCTAATTGTCAGAAGACTTTCATGGCTATAGAACAAGCTCCACCTCCGAGTGTCTTTAAGTCATCCAGTACCTCTTCTTCCCAGCAGCATCAGAATTCAAGACACCATGCAGCTGGTGGTAACTCATTCAGTTCTGGAAGAAACTGCACTGTACCTCAAAATTTGGGAGCTGGGAATTCTTTAGGTCCTAATTCGTTCAATAAGACAAACTTCAAACAGGGCTTTTTCTCCAAAATGAATGGTGTTGGTAGCCCGGTTGCATCAGGTCAAGCTGCTGCTCCAGCTGTGAGTGCGGCCCAACAGGCTAGTGAGAAAATGAAGAGAGACCGAGAGCGGAGACAATCAATCGCTGAATGGGAGAGGAGTAAAAATTTGATGGGAAATCCTTCTTTGAAAAAGAAAAGAACGGATGATAAACATTTGAATGGATATCAAGGAGGCATGGCTAATCAAATGTCCAAGGGAAGTGATGGTGCTGACTTGGGAGGTGTATCTGAATTAAGTACAGGTAATGTTGGAACAAAAAGAATTTATGGTTTATCTAGTACATACGATAGGCCTAATGTCGCAAGAGAGTTGCCATATCCTGAAATGAAAAAAATTCTGATTTGGAAGGCACGAACTGAAATTTGCAAGATGCTCAACAGGCAGAGCTCAGCAACTAAAGCAGAGAAGGTGAAAGTAAATAAGAAACAGAAGACTGTGGTAAATGTTGACACAGCAAACAAGAGTGGTACTGGTGAAGAGGCCACGCCACCAGTGTCAATCAATGTGCCAGATCCTGATTTTCATAATTTTGACTTGGATCGAACTGAAAGGTCCTTTGGAGATGACCAAGTCTGGGCTGCATATGATGACGATGGGATGCCTCGTTATTATGCTCGAATTCACAAGGTGATTTCCTTGAAGCCATTTAAGATGCGGATTAGTTGGCTCAACTCAAGAAGCAACAGTGAATTGGGTCCGATGGACTGGGTGGGTTCTGGTTTTACTAAAACCTGCGGGGATTTCAGGGCTGGCAGACATGAAATTTATGACACTTTAAATTCTTTCTCAAACAAGGTTAGTTGGACAAAAAGCACACGAGGAGTGATTCGCATATTTCCTACGAGGAGTGAAGTTTGGGCACTATATACAAATTGGTCGCCAGATTGGAATCAGCACACCCCTGATGCAGTGATACACAAATATGACATGGTGGAAGTACTGGATGATTTTGCTGAGGAACGCGGTGTGTGTGTTGTTCCTCTATGTAAGGTTGCTGGTTTTAAAACAGTGTTCCGTAAGCACATGGACCCCAAGGAAGTGAGGTGGATTCCTAAAGAAGAGATGTTCCGTTTCTCTCATCAGGTCCCTAGTCATTTGCTTACAGGTGAAGAAGCACCCAATGCTCCAAAGGGTTGTTGGGAATTGGATCCAGCAGCTACCCCGTCTGAACTCCTTCAGGTGATAACAGAAGCTGATGAGGCACCAATGGCAGAGAATGGCGGGAAAACAAAGGGAGGGATATTTCAAAGTGCCTCAGCAAGAGAAGTAGATGGAGGGATGGAGAAAGAAATGTTTCAGGAAGTGGTGCATACCAAGTTAGCCAAGGAAACTAATGCTATAACCCACCAGTAAATTGTGGACGTTGCAGAAGATAATACCCCATCATCCAGATAGGTTGTGCATTATGTTTTGCTAACCCTTTTTGTTTTTGCTAAGCCTGTTGCAAGTGTACATGCTTTGTAGCAATTGTCTAGCAGGTGATACCAGAGTTTTTTGTGATTTTGTGGAAAGTGAAGAAGGTTCGTGGGTCTCAGGACAGTTAAACTTTTGTATACTCATGACTGGTCTCGCTGAAGATCAGTTTTATAATATAGCTTTTGAAAAATGAAGGGAATGTTCATGGTTCTTCCTTGGCATCATGTGGATGGATGGTTCAACAGTTACATATTTCATTCTAGAGTAACATTTACTACATGTTTAGTTTTGTGATCCTAAACTAGTTATGATTTGGCAAAGAGGATAATTTCATCTTTCTCTGTTTCTGTGGAAATATCTTTCCTTACACCCAAACATTTTCTGGTGTTGCACATTCGCATAGCAGGTGTTTCTCTTGAAAAGCCCAATACGCGTTGAGCTAAATTATTTGTTCAGGAGACCAAGTAAAGATCTGCCAAGCAGAAAAAGACACCTGTGCCATCTACAATAATAGAAGTCACCTCGAATGCTGCTCTGCTTCTTAAACAAAATGAAAAAGAAAAAGAAAAAGAAAAACCCCTACCAACCCCATCTAGATGTTGACTGAATGCAGCAGCAGCACATATTCTTTCATCTGCTATTCAAATACACGGTGTGCTGAATTCATGGGAAATTATCAATTTTCTAGAACAGAGGACAAAAGCAAGAGAACAAAAAAAATAGAGTGTGGTTGTGTCAAGGTGTGTGAGGAAGGAAGGAGACTGAGACTAACATGCAAGGAGTCAACACGAAGGAGTTTGTTTGAATGAGACGGGGAATCTTTATATTATTAGGACCAATTTAATTGTGGGTTGATTTTCATCAGCATGTGGCTCGAACGCCATGCAATACGCGCAACTTGAGAAACATAAAGTCCAAGGAAGTTTCATACGAAAATTCCACCATGTGCAGGTTTCAAATTCAAAGAACTTTGCTTATATTCTCTTCCCTTCTAGAACAAAATAGAGAGAGAGGAGGAGACAAGCCACTGATCAACAGTTTGCCAAAGTACATTCTGGTTTCTTTACAAATCAAATCAAATCTATTAGTATTAGGTCAGTCAGTCTACTACTGTGAGAGACACTAGGTATCCCATAGCCCATAGGGCTGTTTCTGTAATTATATATGTATGTACGATCATATCAGTATTTATTAACATTTTCCTCTGTTTAATTCTGGTGTCGACAATGAACAAGCCACCACGGTGAATGCCAAAATTAATCTTCTAAATTATACATACATATATTTATCATGAATATATATATATATTCTTTTAAAAAGAATCATATATGCATCATGAAATATTAATTAATTAGTCAATGTGCATGCATTTGCTTTCAATTGATTGCCACCTCAGTTGTTTGAGTCTGGATCAATAGAGAGAGAGAGAGAGAGAGAGAGAGAGAGAGGAGGGGAGATGGGTTCACCATGAGCATGACTTGAACTTTCTGAAAGTCGCTAGTTCACACATAGAAGTTAGACCACATGGTCATGGTGGTGACATTAATCATTAATGCATCAATCAATCAAGACAATAATCACCGCTTTAGAAATTATGGTGAGCAATGGCACTTTATTATCACATTTTATTAAGAGGAATGTTCATTTCCATATATACACAATGAATACGTTTCATTCATTAGTTAAGTTTTACCAAAAAAAAGAAAAGATTACCATTGATTTTTATTTTTATATTTGTGTGTATGCCATTGCGAGCTAGCCTTGTTAATTTCTATAGGCGTCTAAACAAACGAGCCTTCTCTCTCTAATCTACCTCGTGATTTTTCTTTTATTTATGTGTAAATAAAGGACTTTATTGAGTAAAATTTTAACATTAATAACTTACTGATCTTGGTAGTTTTCGGAATCAAACAGAAACATGAGCTAATAAGTACATATTTTTATGATACAAACGATTCGTCTAAATTACCTTAAATTAAAAGATCATTCAAACTTGGTTGCAAAGGAATGCGCTCGTTATACTCTTGACCAATTGACTAAATTCAAACATGTAATTTTTTACTAAAAGAAAAGAAAAAGATATAATGGAAGGACAGTCATAGCAATATAAAAAAACAAATTGGGCCGGTTTTGGTCCATGCAGGTAATTTGTTTCTGTTTGAGTAACTAGAGAAAAGTTGTAATGCGATGGGAGACTTGTTAATCCATGTATGGCATGTGGCAAACATCCACGTCTCCTTACAATTAAACCACTTCCTTCTCTCCCTCTATAAATTAAACCCCCTCCTCCCTCACTTCTCCTCTCCCTCTCTCACTCTCTCTCTCAAAATCTCTCACATTAGTCCTTCAAGTTTCAACCCTCTCTCTCTCTCTCTCTCTCTCTCTCCAGCTTTCCCAACTCTTTTTATTTCTTCACTAAGCTTCAAGGCAGGCAGCCACGTCCAATCCATTTTCTGGTAAGTTCCCCTTTTGTTTTGCTTACATTATTTCCACTACTTTAATTTCATTACATATTTTAGATTGCACCAAATTTTTGTGCCCCTTAATGAAAATATTTCTTACCAAATTCATTATTACATGTTTGTCTTTTGCTGCCATGTGAACAATCTCCTCTTGCCTCCTGCCTCCTGCCTCCTGCACTTTCTTTCTTTTCCCCATTTTTTTTTCTGCTTAATAAATTAATTTGTTATTAAATAAAAATATTCGGCTTTTACGGGTATTTAATGAAAAGCGGTTGGTGGTCGTTCGTTTATTTCTAATTGAATTTATTATTTTTAACGCGACACATGACAGGTGACTTCGATTCAGTTTAGCTCGTGTGGGCTCCGTAGGCGGTGCACGTGACGCTCACGCGCCCTTTTAGTTTGCTTATTGTCGAAACAGCTAGAAAATCATTGTTTGACCCACACGTGTCCCGACATGGGCCCACGAGTTGACTGGGCCTCTAGGCCCACTTCACCGAACTATACGTATGAAACTGGGTCACCGTTTCACACAGATCTGGATCACAACCATCCACCGAGTTGACTGAGCCTCTGGACCCGCGGTTTCGACACGTATACGACGTCGGTGCGGTCTGCCACGTCGACGGTGGACATTCGAAGGTTCACCGACTTTCTGTTAGGGTGGGGCCCCTTTAGCGAGTCTTTTTGCCATTTTTTCCCATGAAATGACTCGTACCTGAAAAACAGTTAACCTCTGTTGTTTTTTTGTTTTGGTCGACCGGTCACAGTTTTTATTGGGGGATCAATTTCCTGCCTTATAAACAATAGAATTAGGTTGGTCGGTCCATTATCTCTTAATTATTCGACAGTTAACACAGGCGAAGTTTCTAGTTTGAATGGTAGAATATTTAATTTCAGTTAACCCATTGTTGTGATTACTGTTGTCTTTCATTTTCCTCTCACTAAAAAACAAGAAACACACAGATCATATGACCTTCACAAAAAGGGTTACTCACAAAGTCATATGAATTGACCAGTGCTTTTTCACTTTAACAACCCTGCTTTTGCTTTTGCTTTTGCTTTTGTCGTCTAAGTATGATTTATGTGATTAAACATTATTATACCGCACTTAATTTCACTTCGTGGTACTTTCTTCGTGGTACCTTTTCCTCTCTAATCCAAACTGTGCCTCTAGACGTGTCGTGTCTTGTGTACACAAACAAAGCTTGTCCATCAACTACTTCCCCAATCGACACGTTATATTTGTTCGTTTGTACTTTTTTCTATAATATTTTATTTTAGTTCCTATCAAACTATTAATTACACTTCTTTTTTTGTATCCTTGGCTTTCCCCAAATTTCTAATCTTTCGGTTGAGAAAGTCAAGGGCTCAAGGTTTTTCAAAAAATTGCCATATGGTTTTTCTTAATTTGTCATGAAAGTTTTAAATGACAGGTCAATTTGTGGCTTCTTTGGATACACGTGTGCCACTGGTATCTGTGGGCTGTTTCCCATTGTTTTAATTTCTGCTGCCATGGAAATTAATGGAGAAGTACAGGTACAATCCAACAACCTCCGTTGCTTGTTTTAACATAGGAGGAGGAGTTGGTCTTATTTTGCAAAAGAAGCAAAGAAATAATTTATGCATGTTCTTTTTAATTATATTCATGCATGCATGTTCTTTCACGGGTAACATTAGTACTGTTCTCTCTCTCTCTCTCTCTATGAAGCTTTCACTGTTGAATTGAAGTTTACGTTGGTTGTCTTGTTCTTTAGGGCCATGTATGTTGGTTGGTTCAGGTTGTGTGTTGTTGTTGAGAGAGCGTAATTGTATTATGATTAGATAATTAAAAATTAGGTTTCAGTTTCATTGATTAGTTGTTTAGTGATCAGTTGGAATGAGGCTAGATGGGTAGTTAGGGTAGGGGCAGAAAAGCCAACCATATGTTTTATATAATAATTGTTATAATTAAGTTTGACATTGTAGGCCCAGAAAAACAGGTCTGTCGTTGCTAGAGATAGCGATGTCTTTGTCTTCTGAATCAGCCTGATTGATGACTCCCCCCTGAGACAAACCATCGTAGATTGTACATGTAATGTCGAGTCACCAAATCTAATATTACTCACTAATTAAATGGCGAAGTGTCCTTTGTTCTTGTTTTGTTGTTGCTTCTGTCAACCATTGCACTCTGAAATATACCTGGAAAAGTACATTATCTCCTTTTGAAAAGAAAAAAGTTGTTTTATCGGAAAACGACCTTAAATTTTGATATTCATCGGATCCTGATTCCTCTGTTTGTTCCATCATGCTTAATTAATTCACTAAAATACTTAATTCTTCAAAGTCTATGGCCTAATCATATAAGAATACAGTTTTCACCAATTTTACAATCGCAGTTTTATTTTATCTGTGAAAATGACAATTCCTAATGTTTTAGTGAGTCATATGAAAACAATGAATTCAAAGTTTCAAACATTGAATCTTAGAATGTTTTAGTGAGTCCATTTTACCGACCAAACCACATACAACATCATTTGCTATGAACTGCATTAAAAAAGTGAAAAGAAAAAGCTTTTAATTAGTTGATTGATAAACCGGAGGGGCCAGGGTAGTGTCAAGTCCTGTCATATGTCAAAATAAATAAATAAAGAGGGAGGATAACGTGAATGACTTTGACTTAATAATGCTATTGGAAGCTAAGCTAATGGGTTCAGGGCCCAGAAGCAGAGCTTATCAGGTAGACTGGAACAGTGTTACCGTGGATTTAAACGTTATTTTATTTCTTCAATTTAAAATTGTAAGAATTGATCAAGTTTTTGTTTACATATACGTTGCAGGGAAGGGAAGTTTTATTAATTTGAAGCAGCACAAGGACAAGGTGACAAGTTGCTGATCATGACAAACTTTGCAAGGCTGAACCAGGCAATGGGACTCCAAAGATCATCAGCTTCTAGTAAGCAAAAGGTGCAACCCATGACAGGAGTAGTAAAAAACGACGAGAACAGTGGTGATCTTTCCTTAGCATCGATCACCTCAGATCTGCATGATATTTCTAACCCTAATAAACCTATCCCTTCAGATTTAGCTTATAATTCATGGGTGGTACGTTCTTTTTCACTTTCCATAAATTTTATCATTTACAAAAAACCATATTCACATTTTGGACTTGGCTTATCTGTATGACCATGCATAGTAAGTATAAATCACTGTCCTTGTTTTTATTAACGTCCTTGTTTCTTTCGGGGTTTATAAATGTTTAGGTCGAGCACCCTTCTGCATTAGGCTCATTTGATCGGATGATGAAAGCAGCAAAATGGAAGAGGACTGTTGTCTTTCTAGACTACGATGGGACCCTTTCACCAATTGTTGATGATCCTGACCGTGCCTTCATGTCTGATGAGGTAATACAGTTTTTGATTTCTCAATCACAACTAGATTTCTACATAACACATATACAGACCCAATTAATCCCCCTTATATTTACAATACGGTACTGCAGATGCGTGCAGCGGTACGGGAAGTTGCCAAGTATTTTCCAACAGCAGTGATCAGTGGAAGGAGTAGAGATAAGGTAATGAAAAAAGTTCATCATCGATAATCAATTATCAATGTGTTGAGCTCAGGGTAATTTTTATTTAATTTTTAATAATCATTTTAATTTGGTGATAAATTAAATATGCAGGTTAAAGAATTTGTACAGTTAAGTAATGTATATTACGCTGGCAGCCATGGGATGGACATAATGGTCCCTCCAAGGCCACTAAGGCCCTGTGATGCCAACAACCACACCACTGCCATGGATATAAAGGTCAATTGCTCTTCTATTATCAGGGGTACTTTATATTAATATATATATATATATATATATATATATATGGCCTGAATTAATAATGACAAATTAATCTTGCAGGGCAGTGACGTTCTCTTTCAACCTGCTAAAAGATTTCTTCCTGCAATCCAAGAGGTTAGCTTTCATGTTTTTGCAATGTATGTGCGAGTGTTCAGATGAGCCTTAGTTTTGAAAAGATTGACTTAATGTGGTTAATTGGCACTGCAGATAAGAACACTGTTGGAGGAAATAACCAGAAAAGTAGAAGGTGCAAGGGTAGAGGACAATAGATTCTGTATCTCTGTACATTTTCGCAAGGTCCGGGAAGAGGTAATATTTACGAATAATCTTTGAAATTCTAATTTATTTTAGGATTAAGCTAATCACTTGAGACATTTTCCCAAGGTCCAGCTAAGCTAATCAGTAATTAAGGACTGTTCATTTAATTATATGGATCGGATCCGATCTGCAGGATTATGGGATGTTAGAAGAGAAGGTGAAGTCTGTTGTTGGAAAGTATCCGGAATTTCACCTGACGTTGGGTAAAAAGGTGTTGGAAATACGACCATCCATAGAATGGAACAAAGGTCATGCGCTAGAATATTTGCTTGACACTCTAGGCTTCAGCAATTCCAGCGATGTCCTCCCATTGTACATCGGGGACGATCGAACTGATGAAGATGCTTTCAAGGTATAATAAATTAATTTAATTTTCATCCTTGATTAATTATGTGGATAATCAAATAATTAATTAGTTGTCTATGCATGCAGGTGATACGAAGTAGAGGACAAGGGTTTCCAATAATTGTGTCTTCAACCCCAAAGGAGGACACCAAAGCTTGTTATTCTTTGCATGACCCTTCGGAAGTATTAACTTTCTTGTTGAGGCTCGCCCGGTGGAGAAAAGCCTCTTCTTCAAGCAGGTCACTCGCTCAAATTTGGTGTGTTGGTAGTAACTTACCTAGATCAGTTTAGCTAGCTAGCTCTAGCTAGCTTTTGTGCATAAATAATAATTAAGAATTATTAGGGAAATTAATTAAGGCCAGTATTTGTTATGGCCTTACGGCAGTACCTCTCTCTCTCTCTCTGTCTGTGTATATATATATATATATAGTTAGAGGTTGGTGGGGATGAAGAAGGAAGAAAACGAATGCATAGAGAGAGTTTCACTGTTATCTTGTTTCTAGCTATAGACATTATACATAATGTAAAAGAAAGACAGTTTGTGTTTGGTGCCCAGCAATTTCAATTATGGGGCTTGCATAAAGCCCATTTGCTACTTTCGACATTGTTGATGTGGATATGTGATATTTGTTTTGTAAATTGAGTTGGGCTTGGAGATTTGAAGTCCTTGATTTGAGAGGTTTATTGGGCTTCATAAACAAGCAAGAAGCAGTGAATATTGAATTTAATCAACAGGAATTTTGCTTTTAAAACCCAAACTCATAACAATAATACCAGAAAATGAGAAAAGCATATTTGTTTTTGTTTCTTTAATTTGAGAGCTGCTCATCATTCATGAGTCAATAGTAGCAGCAGATGATTCAATTCCAAGCAGCTCTGTTCTGTTCCGTGTCCAAAGTTTGAAGGTCACGGGCCAATACCAAAAGCTAGCAGAAGATAAGATGGAATCACAAGATCAGACTTAATTTGAAGATAGATGGAGAAACGTGTTGTAGATCATCTATCTATCTATCTATCTATTCTCAACCACACATCTATCTATTTACTCCGCATTTACCTGCAGCTGCATATATATATATATATAATTATTATGTTCCAATGAATATTCAACATTATGAATTAATAATAATGCCAATATTAATTGTATGTCCAGATCAACCGAGGGGCTGCTCAATAGTCAAGAGTCAACACTCCTCGTCAATGATCAAGTGCCGTGTAGATGAGGATTTGAGTTTGTTTTGTTTCGCCTTTTTCCATTTTGGGCAACGCAGATCAATCAAGGGATGAAAAAAAAAGCCTTCATTCTTGAAGAAGATGCATGCATGCAATCCGCCACAATTCTCTACTTCATTATTTTCCCCATTATATATATGTAGTTTGTGTTTGGTCTGTAGCTGCTAATCAGTCAGTAACCACACACACAACTTATCTAATTTCTCAGAAATTGTCACGTCAATTGGCGCTAGATTCTCGGATACATTAATGTTGCTGCAGCCTTATAGCATCTGTTTATACCATATCTTATCAAGCAATTAGAAGCAAATTTATGCAAGACAAAGAGTCCCACATTGGAATATTATAAGAAGTGTAGACTCTCCCTCATCTATAAGAGCAACTTAGCCATGGCAAGAGAAAGCAGACTATTCACGTGAATAGTAATTGCCTTGCAAATAGTATTTTGTGTTTCCACCATGGCTAAGAAGCGATTATTTATTTTTTGTTTATTCACAAATTTTTTTACCTCAATAATTAATTTGAATAATATTTTCGGATAAGATTTCCGGATTCCTACGTGTCAAGACTATTCATAATCGGATAAAATTTTCGGATAAGATTTTTGGATTCAAATTTCAGATAAATTTCAGAATAAATTTTTCCGGATAAAATTCAAAATGTTGAGTAATAGTAGAATTAGAATAAAATGTATGAGAATTGGTGTTGAAAGTAAAGGGTATTGATAGGTATTTATAGGAAAAAAAAAAAAAAAACAGATTTTTAAAGTATTTTTATTTTTAAAAAAATAGATTTTTTTCATAATTTTATTGCTAGAAAAACAGTTGGATGAAGGTCAGAGAACCAAATCGGGAGCGTGCCACGTGGCTTCTAGACGTTGGCTGCGTCGCTACCGCAACAAGATGTCGGTTCAAATTTTTTTTACGCGTGCAATGCATTGCACTCGCCACGTAAAAATTGATTGCGTGCTCGATGTTAGCGACGTCGAGTTGACATCACCCCGCATTTTGGACCTCAGCGGAGTAGTTTTGGGCCAGCCGGTTAGTGGGTCCCACACCCCAGCTGTCATGAATGCAAATTTTTTCCCCACCTCGGGCTTGACCTGGAGTAGCTTTAAAAGGAGACCACTCTCTACTTAGGAAAGGATCTTTGGGCTGGACTTGACCTTTAGTCATGGCCTTCTCATTTCTTACTTTTATTTTGGGTCCAACCCCATGTACAAATGTAAATACACAATATTATAATAATGAGAATATACTTCTCCGTGGACGTAACCCATTCATTAAGGGTGAACCACGTATATCTTGTCTTCTATATGTTTATCGCTTGCTCAAATCCTCACACACTTGGTGAAGGTCCTCACCTTCACCCATCATCTATCACACCTCATCACTAAGTTGAGCTAAAAGCGCCGAACTATTTTTGAGCGTCAATAGTTTGGCGCCGTCTGTGGGAATCGACACAAAAAGCTTCGTCATTCTCCCATTCTTGAGTGCCTTTCGGCACCCCTACAATCATCATCTCCTAACTTGCCGAACGGCAATCCCATGCTGGAGCAACCATGAATACTAAGGCAACAAATTGCAGAAGATGATATTTCAAGGAAAAACCAATCAGAATGTGGATACCATTTTACATGGCT
This sequence comes from Prunus mume, assembly GCF_029339155.1. Taxonomy (NCBI): domain Eukaryota; kingdom Viridiplantae; phylum Streptophyta; class Magnoliopsida; order Rosales; family Rosaceae; genus Prunus; species Prunus mume. The sequence continues at coordinate 29,421,186 of NC_142702.1, read as the reverse complement.
TGCATGACCAAACCACCATCTCAATTCGAAGTGCCGTTTGGCACCCTCTTTGAAGAGAAAGTTTGGCACCCTTATAATCAACATCATCTAATTGTCATTCGGCAATACCCGTAGTAAGGCAACTTTGAGTCACAAGGCACCAAGATGCCGAAGACATCACTCTTGCCGAAGCCTCTATCAGATAAGTGGCATACTCATTACTTTTACAAATTATCTAATACTTCGAATATTAGATAAAACACATTTGCATATCTTATCTTATATTTTAATATATTTATAAGTATGCAATTCAGCGGTTTCATATATTATTCAAGTGGCTGACATAAACCATGGGATCAATCGGTGGCCTAGCCACACCTTCAATCTTCTCATTTTAATACTATTTTGTCCTATTTGTCATATAGGAAAGTGTGGAGCAATTTGAATGGACATGCCAAACGGCACCCACCCATCTCAGATGTTTAATCACCATCTGATGGAAGCCACTCAAACCGCACTGCAAGTTCAAAATCATGATGGAAAACTCCAAAGGAGCGATTATAACATCCTCCAAACAAATCGATTGGCCAAACCAAAAGGAAATCATATGCTTAAAGCTCGAAAGCCAGTGAAGCAATACAGAGCGATCAACACCGGTGCACATCTCCAATCATTTAGCTTCAACTAGCCAATGGCTTTCGAAGCCACATCCGACTCCAAAATTATGCCCACTGTCACCCATAGTCCTTCTCAACCAAACTAACAGAGGACTTGACTTACAAAAGCTTTGGAAAACTCTGGCAAACCAAAGCCTGCCAAACGGTACCTTAAAGATTGGGGAAGACCAGAGATTGCAGTATCGCACGACACACCCATCCAAGCCAAACGGCACCCAACCCAACATGCATATCGAGGATACAAAAGTACCGTTCGGCACCCAATATTAGGCTTTTTCCTCTACACACCCACGGTGTCTTCAACAGAGGAAAGAAAAGGATTCAACATGCTAAAGTCGTCATACTTCCCAAGAGGATGCATGTAAGCTTCGGTGACTGATCCACCTTAGGCGCAAGCTCAATTACCTATCGACACCTCTGCTTTAATCTCCAACCATTACACACGGATGCCCATCTCAAACTCAAACTTGGGATGGTTTACCACATACAGAAGGCCGCATGTGTTCAAATAACACCGAATGTGGCAAGCTCAAAGCAACAGAGGGCAACCCTAAGCCCACGGAAACTGATTGGCGACACCCTTGCATATCGGTAGGTCGACGATGGAAGGAAAAAGACAATGCCTAGACTATAAAAAAAACAGATGCCATCTCTCACCTCTTGCTAAACCTCTCAAGACACCCATAGTGTCGCACCAGCAAGGTGCGGATCAGCAAATTGTAGTTATCCTGCGGCACCCAACCACCAATTTTATCAAGACACCAAATATTATTGCAAGCAGAAGCTCCCGGGGCCTATGAACGTATAGCCTCCTTCCGTATAGATCTTGCCAAACGCAGATCTCTCCTTAGATCCCTACGCTCACCTTACCAATCACGGTTTCAACAGGCACCAAGCTTGCGAATGACAACAACCATTCAGATCCTAGCCTACAAATCACGCTTTGCTGAAAATGGAATGGGATGCCTCCGAGACGCTCGAAAGTGGAGCTTCCTTCCAAAAAAGGGACTTGTTGCACATAAACCTTTTTTTTTTTTTGAAACCTTGCCGATCGGTAAAGCGGACCGTTCTTGGCGACCCTTCTCCTTCGGAACGAGCCTTGCCAAAGACTTCAAGAACTCTCCAAGGCCATCCTTGCCGAAAGGCAAGGGCCTGCGAAATTGAAAGAGGCCCTCGAAATCACAGCTCTAATAGTTCTGCCGAATGGTAAAGACCGTGAGCAACTCTCTCGGCTTCACAAAAATAAACACGGCTCGGGTACCCAGACTACCCAACTTGAGAAGCTCCAAAATTTCCCAAAACACCCTTTGAGCGGCAAGAGCTGTAGAGGCGCCACGACAACGAACACTAACCCCAAGCTCCCTTGCCAAAGGTCCAAACTCAAATATAATCAGTCTTCAAAATCCCAGCTCCAAGAAGCCATCTTTCATGAAAAACCCACCCTTGCCGAACGGCAAGGGCTGAGCAAAGGCAATTGGCAGCTCTTGAAAAGTCTTACCGAATGTACCTTGAACCCGGTGACGTCGAAGCTTATCTTTCCAACAACGAAAATCATTCTCACCAACCTTGCCGAATAGCAAGGTTCAGATCAAGTGTTCTAAGGTCTCGCCAATAGTCCGCCCTTGTAGAAGTTCTTAGGACCCAACCCGTGCGTACAAGACTTCCGAGTCTGCCTTCCAAAAGTTATAGATGCAGGCCTTGAAGACAAAGGTGGGCTTAGCCTACTTGTTGACAATTACACACAAACAAACGGGTTCGCCATAGGGGATGAAGGTTCAAGGCACCCTTGCCGAACGGCAAGGCCCTAGAAAAGACAACGGGGCAAATTTCACCAGACCACCCTTGCCGAACGGCAATAGCCATGCGAAATTGATTGGAGGATCAAAACCTCAACTCCCCAAGCCAAGTACCTGCCGAAGGTAACCATTCATCAAGAAGGCCAACTTATGGCACTTGGCATTCATGCCAACACAACAAAAAACAAAAGAAAAACCCAAGACTATTAGCCATCGGCAATAACCATTGGTAAGCTTGTTCTACAAGCTTCATCATTAGACGAGAGCAATGTCTTCGGCACCCCGTCATCATTTGACAAGAGTGAAATGCCTTCGCCACCCTGTCAAATGTTTGACAAAAGTGATGCCTTCGGCACCTTGTTATTATATGACAAGAGAGATGCCTTCGGCACATTGTCATCATTTGACAAGAGTGATGCTTTCGGCACCCCCATCATCATTTGACAAGTGAAATGCCTTCGGCATCCTGTCAAATGTTTGACAAAAGCGATGCCTTCGACACCTTGTTATTATATGACAAGAGAGATGCCTTTGGCACCTTGTCATCATTTCACAAAAGTGATGCCTTCGGCACCCTGTCATTATTTTACAAGAGTGATGCCTTCAGCACCTGTCATTATTTGACGAGAGCGATGCCTTTGGCACCCGTCATCATTTGGTGAGAGCGACGCCTTCAGCACCCCTATGAAAGTAAAAATGGGGACTTAAGCTTGTTCTACAAGCTCCATAATTTGACGAGAATGATGCCTTCGGCACCGTCATCATTCGAGAGTGCGATGCCTTCGCACCCCATCATCATTCGGCGCAAGGAATGCCTTCGGCACCCTGTCATCATTAGGCGCAGGAGATGCCTTCGCATCCCATCATCATTCGGCGAGTGCAATGCCCTCGCACCCGCCAGTTAGCGAGTGCGATGTCTTTGACATCCCGTCATCATTCGGCGAGTGCGATGCCTCCGCACCCGTTATCGTTCGGCGAGTGCGATGCCTTCAGCACCCCGCCATCATTCGGCATCATCAAGACCACACTACTTGGAAGAAGACTAAGGTGTTGCTCAGTCAGTGCATTGAAAATTATAAGTCCTCAACCAAGAAGTACCTTATTGCTTAAGAACTTAGGGGACTTCTGTTTATACCATATATGACCAAGCAACTAGAAGCAAATCTATGCAAGGCAAAGAGTCTCACATTGGAATATTACAAGAAGTGTAGACTCCCTCTCATCTATAAAAGAAGACCACTCTCCACTTATGAAAGGATCCTTGGGCTGGGCTTGACCTTTAGTCATGACCTTCTCCTTTCTTACTTTTATTTTGTCCAACCCTATATACAAATGTAAATACACAATATTATAATAATGAGAATATACTTCTCCGTGGACGTACATTCATTAAGGGTGAACCACGTATATCTTGTTTTCTATATGTTTATCGCTTGCTCAAATCCTCACACACTTGGTGAAGGTCCTCATCTTCACCCATCATCTATCACACCTCATCGCTAAGTTGGCTCAAAAGTGCCGAACCATTTTTGAGCGTCAACAGCATCTTCTCATCAAGTCGTTATCCACATAACTCAGAGTACCTTACATCTATGGTTTCTTTTCTTTATTATAAGGCAGCCAACATTAATGTTGTTCTAATGGTATAATTGGATGAATAATGTAAAACTTTTGAACTAATGATCCAATTAATAGTTTGGATTAACTTTATCCGACAAATTAAGCTTCTTTCTTGCAGAAAGAATTATTAGCTGATTTAAATTGTAGCATCCAAATTGCCAAGTTTTCTATGTCGACAAACTTACTTTTGGCTGATGTTTCTTAGACATTGATGTTGGACAGGTCACAGGGGACCCGACTTAGCAGTCCTAGATCATGAGCCACACCAAACCCTATTTTTCTTTTTCTTTTTCTTTGATGACATATATAAAGAGAGAGAAATAAAAAGTGTGTGCAACTTTTCTTGGGAAAACTGATTTAAGTTAGAAAAGCAAGCTCCTATCCTATATTAAAATTGAGTTGAGTTAGAAAAGGTCTCAGCCTTGCACTTTGCACCAATAGGCATTCATATGAATACCTATATAAAATTATTATCTATGTCTTAGTGGTGGGCTGGTGGCAGTGGAGAGAAGCTGCCTTGATGCACTTGTGTGACTGGTTAATTATATAATTTATTATTAATTGTCACTCTGCATATATATAATATACACCAATAATTCCTCATTAACAATTCATAATTGGATATTATAAAAATCCAAGAATTGATACTCCACCTTTGTGAGAGTACGGATCGCTTCAACCATGGTTGATTTTCATTGGCTGCAGCTACAACATATTCATGTTATATATTATTGCTGCTGGGTCGGGGTGTACACACACAACGTACGTAATCTTATATTCCACCTTCTTTATTTGCCTAAATTGAATTAGTTTTGTAAAACTAGCTCTGCCGATAAGCATCTAGATATGTTGGTCACCTTCGTGGAGCTATATATTATATATGCATGTAAAAAAGTTATCTTTTGTAGACGTGAATTAGGTTAGTTAACTAAAACGTATGTGTCCATTTCTTGTATATATCGAAGTTTGATTCCTCATTCCATGCAAGAATTAATAATATAGCACATAACGGATCCATCTCACAGCATAATTTGTGTTGCTCAATATTATTATTATAGGTAGGCTAGCTAGTGCCGAGTGAGTGAATAGAAATTATTCCTTGCGTTGCTCAATAATTGATGCAATATTGCTGCATGCTTGACAGATGTCCTAGTAGAAGATGAATCCCGGCAACGCTACTACTATGGAATTTAGAACCTTGACAGATGTACCAATATGTTGGCCTAACTAGCTAGCTAGAAAGCAGGAAGGAAGGAGGATACTAACAACATATTTTAAGTCGCTTTGCATCTGGATACTAAGAACACCATTTTATATAGGATAGGGTTTTGTTTGCACAAGTTGCTTAGACCACATTGGCAACAAGAAGACAATAATTACATGAAAATAATGACCATAAATTTATCCCCTTTGCTAAACCTGATTTGGGCATCTTTTATTTTTTCAATAATTGCACACCTTAGCAACCAACCGCGAACCGCCAACTGCCAACTAACTTCAAAGCATCTCAAATCTCTCTCTCTCTTAATGAATCCTTTTGTTTACCGCCTTATCATTTTGTGTCAAAGTCATTTTCATACAAAAATTTAAAATTAAGCCTAATTAAGAACGACATGGGGAGTTCAAAAAGTCAGACGACGTCGTTTTAGTTTCTACCGACAAAAACAAAAGGGTTGAATTGAAGAGAATAAGCCAGCCAAGAGCCAACCCAATAAATTTTCATGCCAAATAATAATAAAACACTGTCGCTTTTCTTTTCTTCTCTTTTCCATATGATCCATAACCCATGGCCCATGACCCATCTTCAACACTTGACTACTTTTTTCACGTAAATTAAATAGAGAGTTGGCTTTTTTTCTACTCTGCTCACGTGCACGTGCATAGGATGCAGCTGACCTTCTACGCGCACTTTCCCGACCCCGAGTAACGAGAAAGAAAACCTTCCGCATTCTCTTCGTGAGCGCGTCAGTGTTACTCTCGAATCTTTGTTTAGGGGCATGCTGCCCTCTTTCTTTTGCGCTTTGCCGTTTCCAGACAGACTCCACAGTCCCCGCCCTTTTCAGGTAAGTCTGCGCTGTACGCTATATGAATCCCACGTGCACTTATATCTACAAATTCGGCTTCGCGGGGACCGCCATTTTAGAGTGTCTTGCACGCCTGCTACCAAGCGCGTGCGAAAGGACCGGCCTTCCTTGGGCCCCGCGGGACCCATCTCATTTATTAACAAATAACGATAATACAGAAGATTCCAGAGCAACTACTTAAATAAATAAAAACACCTCGAAAGAGAAAAAAAAAGAAAAAGTCTTAATACTGCTCTTAAGCGTACCTTGACTTTCAAGTATTTCTTTTGAGTTTTGATTACTCCAGAAAAGAAACCGCAAAAATATTTTTCCAAAGTCAAACTCCCCTGTAGAAATAAAAAAAAGTCAAAATTAACTCATCTAATGGTTAATTATTTTGAAACAAACAGAAATTGTGATGTTAAAAACAAAAAAAGAAGAAGATCATGGCTAGTGTTGAGCATGTACTAATATGTTGTATAATACTATATAAACATTATTCATTCAAGGCCATGTGACCCTAACTCTCTAGGGATCGTAGGCTAATGAAAGCTAAACCAAATAAAAAATATATTTGAAAATAAATAGAAATATAAGTATTTGTACGCTAAATTTTATTTATTTATTATAAAGTATGTGATTATTATTTATCTTTGTGTGTAGTTAATAGATAATAAATTTTTTGGGCTAACATGTTTACAGGTCAAAGAATCAAATAATGCTACTAACCAAACTGTCATTAAGAGCTTAGATATGCAGATAGCAAGGTATGCATAATAGTCTCAGAGTTTTATTCTTCCATAATATTAGTAAGTTATTGTACATGTCTTCTTATTAAAGGGAATTGTAGGGTAATAGTAGAATAGGAAAGAGAAATAACAAAAGAGAACAAAATTGATTAAAAAGCATTAAAATGCAAAAGAGAGTGTAAGTGGAGAAAAAAGTAGTTGGAAAATCACCTCTTTTAATTAATTATAGAATTGAACAGTAAGCATTAATTTAACTTAAGATGAATTGAATCAGGAGAGAGGTGATTGAATTATTGAAACTTTAAATGTTGTATAAATACTATTTTGCCCTTCACATTTAGGACATTAACCAACGACAAATCATTAAATTCATAGCACTCCAAAATGAACAAGAGAATTGTAACTCAAGCGGTCAAGAATGCACGTATGACAAAATCCCCTCTCTAATCCAAACGGTTGTGTGGGTGGTAGGTGTAAAATGAAGCAGCAGCGGAGTGACAATTTAGAAAAAAACGCAAAATCCGCAGAAACAGACAGGTGAATGGCATGTTCATAGTTATGGTTCAAAAGAAAGGGCATTTGTTAGACAGGAAAAATATATTTTATTGCAGCAAATTGCAATAACAAACAAAAGTAAATACAAATTGCAAATTAATTAATTAATTAATGGGGAGTGTTTTTGTTTATTTATTTTTTTGGTTGAAGTAATAATAAATTATTAAAGGTGAGATAGGTGATGAGGATGATAGGGAGGCCTGAGGTGAGGTGCTTCTTCTATGGCAGTGAGTCTCATACACTTCTCTCTCTCAGAGACCTAACTCTCTCTTTCACACTTACAAGGTTTGACCGAGTCGAACCGAGTTGACTCTCTTCGAATCAATCCGTATTCAGCTGTACTCTTCCTTGTTGTTGTTGTTGCTCCTAATTGCAGAGCGCAGACGGAAAACGAAAGGTGGAGCTAAGTCTGCGCTTGATTGGTCAGTTTATTTCTGATTGATTTTTTTTTGTTGGCAAGGTCGTTCATTTTTGTGTGTTTTAATTGAATGTATTGTTATCGTTTCAGAAGAAGCAGAGGAAGAAGAAAATGAATGGGAATAAGAATGGAGGAGGAGCAGGGTTTGGTGGGATTGTGGGTGAATACATTCGAAGGCATCACAAGCACGACCCCAAAGACCATCAGTGTACCTCTACGCTCGTCAGGCACATCAAAGCCCCTGTTCATCTTGTACCCCTCTCTCTCTCTCTCTCTCTCTCTCTCTCTCTCTACATATATATATGTATGGGATATATGCGTTTGTACATTTATATGTGGGTCTATGAAGCTCCAGTCTTTTGATTTATTGTATTCGTTTGATCTGAGATTGGTCGTTTGGTGATATGTTAATATCATATATGTCACGTATAGGGAGGAGGTGTGTGTGTATTTGTGTGTTTATATACGTATGTATCTGTTGATTTTCGTATATATAGGGATTTGTGGTTTCAGTTAGATGTGGGTAATCTGTACGCTGAATTGGGAGTATGCTGATTTTGTTCTTTAAAGTTTGTCTATGACATGTGTGATTGGATTCGAGTGTATCTGATTTTGATCTGTGGTATTTCTTTTGGTCATTAATGTGTGTGCCTACACTAATCCATGGTGTAGATCGATGAGGTCACTGTCTCTAACTGTACGCAGTTGCAGAGAAACTTGAGGAGAAAATAGAAACAAGAAAGAAAACTTGAATTGCTTGTTATCACTGTTCCTGATGTTTGTTATTATTAACATGCAATAGTTGGCTTACTTAGAGAAAGCTTAGAAATGTTTATTACTATTCTCCTTAATGTTCTGTTTCCAACCAAATGGACAAATAGGGTGTGCCCCAGAGGCATCCTCACTGAGAATTAGTTTGCGAAACAAGGGATAACTGAAAGTGAAATTTATTTATTTATTTTTTTTTTTTCGTAAGAGATCTTGGGTGCAAATGCTACTTCTTTGGAGATTTGACATGTAAATATTTATTAGCAGTATATTCGTGCAGTTTTTGCCCCTTTTTAGAATGTGAGTTAAATTTTTTTTTTTTCTTCTCTCATCAGGTTTGGTCATTGGTAAGACGATTTGATCAACCGCAAAAGTATAAGCCATTTGTCAGCAGGTGTGTGGTGCAGGGGAATCTTGAGATTGGAAGTCTCAGAGAAGTTGATGTTAAGTCTGGGCTTCCTGCCACTACTAGTACTGAAAGATTGGAACTTCTTGATGATGATGAACATATTCTTAGCATTAAAATTATTGGTGGGGATCACAGACTTAGGGTATGGAGACTCTTCCTTGTTATAATCTTGCACATAGTTCTCTTTTCCTTTTATTCAATTGCATGCGTCTGAGCAGATAATTTTACAGATTATCTCATTCTCAAACTTTTAATATGAAGTTTCTGGCCCTGTCGGACTTAATCAGATCAAACTTTTCAGGGAAAAAGAGAAAAAAAGAGATTTCCAAAAACCAGGCTTCAATTTTGGTGCTGCAAGATTAAAATTAACATGTATCTTGATCATTTCATTTATCGATCTCAAAGTTCTGAAAATTGGTACCTAGCATCCAGTTATTGACATTAATCCTACTGATTCAAGTATCTTGTCCTATTCGGGAATCATCACCTTTCTCTTTTTTGTGCACTTTATGGTGGTCATACAAGTTAACTATTTTTCAGATAATCAAAAGTAAATATGATTAGTTGAGAAGTAATGTTATTAGCTCGATGAATGACATTTAAAAGATGTTTATGGATTTTAGTTCCGATACTTATAATTATAGGGCTTAACCATTCCATCCTCACGATATGTGCAATGAGGGCACTGCCATGTTGACTAAAGTTGGCTTGTTGACAAGCCTATGAGGCAAATGCTGATCCTGCTATCAGCAGATCTCCTGACTTGACATGACTGAAGTCCTTGTCTTTGGAGTTTAGTAGGCAGATATCGAGTTTTCTTCCTGGCTGTTGATTGTTTTGTTCTGTTTTTATACAATCAGCATAAACATACTTTATCCTGTCTTTGAATTCTTATTCGGGTTTTTTTTCCTCAGAACTACTCTTCCATCATCTCCCTCCATCCAGAGATCATTGATGGAAGACCAGGGACCGTGGTGATCGAGTCATTCGTGGTTGACGTGCCTGAAGGGAACACTAAGGATGAGACCTGCTACTTTGTGGAAGCCTTGATCCAGTGCAATCTCAAATCACTTTGTGATGTCTCAGAGCGGCTTGCAGTGCAGGACCGCACTGAGCCAATCGATCGGCTCTGAAAACTAGAACTGAGAACATATGGTGGAAGCCAGAGGCTGCCATGGATGAAGCTTCCGAGGCTTTCGTATCTCGGAGGTTTTGGAGACGGACAGGCAGTAGTACAGTTCCATTTTCACATACATTTACATGCTCATGTTTCATTTTTGTTTGCCTTTTTCTCTGTCAGTCCAAAATTATGTTGTTAAGTTTCCTGTCTTAAGGAGCTCTAAAACCACAGCTGTCATAAATGTTCTGTAACCCTTTCAGGAATGAAAAAGTAGTGAAAAAAAAAGGGAGGGACTAGGTTCTATTCAATGTGAATCCGTGGGTTTTGTTCTTGGTGATGTGAGTTTGGTTTTGTGTATATGTGCATAGAGAGATTGTGTTTGTATATTTGCTTCTAGTTGCATTTATTCAAGTTCACTTCTCTTCACCATCTTATTTTGAATTAGCTAATACGTCTCAATTCTTATATCAACTAGACAATTTACATTAAGAATTAGAAATCCAAAAATCTTCAATATGAAATCCCATATCCGAATGCAATATCAGTTTTTCTTAATCTCTCTCAGCTTCTGCTGCTTTGCTTTTCTTAATCTCTCCTGCTTCTCTTCTTCTTCAAGCCGGAGACGCTCTATTTCATCCTCCTTCCTAGCAATTTTTGCACTGTGAAAACGGAGCCGCATTGAATTAGGGTTTGCACTTAAACATGCCAAAACATGACTATTGTACATATATTGACATGAGCGTGACCAAATCTAATTACATATATACGACATAATTTTAATGGGAAATTTGTAAACAGCAGATAAACTTGATCAGTGACTCACCTCTTCCTCTCTTCTCTCATAATATCAGCAAAGCTGGAGACCATGCCACTGCCATCGTCGTCGTCATCATCTTCTCTGTGTTTGCGTTTAGGTCTGAAAAATCACGACCATCATATTATGTTAGATAAATGAAAGTGGCCTATTTTTTGTTGAATTGATAAAGCAAATCAAAGCTTAAAGAGAGAAGAAATCTAACCCAAACATTTTGATCACAGAGGAAATGTCAAGATTGTCATCATCATAACTATCCTCCACATGGCGTTTGGTCTACATAAATTCAAAGGAAACAAAGGCAATGTATTCATTAGTTGCAGAGCTTCGTAACAGAGAAAATGGAAAGAAATATAATTAAGTGGACAATTAATGTTAAATGCATGTGAGCGAGCGAGGAAGAACCTGATTTTTAAAGAAATAGCTTTTCTGTTTTGGCATTACTTTTGTGTTCTCGGGCTCAACACATTGCTTTGCTGGTTTTATGTTTTGCTTTGTTGAAGATTGTGATCTTTTCAAGGAAGAGCTTTTCTGTTCTGGCTTTACTTCTGTGTTCTCGGGCTCAAGACAATGCTTTGCTTGTTTTATGTTCGGCTTTGTTGAAGATTGTGATGTTTTCAAGGCTGTTTTGCAACTGTCTGCAATCAGTTTTGCTTTCTTAGGTGGATGCAATTTCTTCGGTTGTTCTAATTTTTTCCTTGTTGCAGGCAGTGACTGAACTTTCTCTTCCAAATGTTGCCTCTTTACGGATTTCAAATTTGTTGAAGAAGCTCTGTGTATAACAGAAACCGGATTTCGTTTATTGCTTGAATTGGAGAGAGAATTTTTCACAAGTCGAGGCTCTCCTCCTTTTGAAGTTGAAGGAATTTCTGCATTGTCCGATAGTAAGAAGGAATAATCCCGGGACTCCTTAAGGTTTTTACATCTCAAACCAGACTTTGCGTTGGTCGTGCTTAAGACAGGGCTCTTGAGCTCCTTGTTACCCTGGAAAAAAAGAAAAAGAAAAACCACACATGAAACGTGGTTTTACAGGTTTTTGAATAATATTAATGTGGCCATCAGTTTCTCTATTACACATACCTTATCATGGGAATTTCCGACCTTAGATGCCAAATTCCTCAACTCTGGCATGAATGCTTTGCTTTCTTCAATCACTCTTTGCGCAATAACAGATTGCGATGGGCCAAAGAAATATCCAAAACTACAAAGATAAATGGACCATATGCATAAATTTAAAAGGAAAAAAAAAGGCATCGTATTGAATCGAAATATAGAACTAAACCTGAAACTTACTCGTCGGAAAGTAATTTGTTCTTATTAACCGAGGATTCAGAAGCATAACCCAAATCCTTCATATGATTGTTTCTGATGCGTTGTTTCAGTTGTTGCCTTAGTTGAAGAAAGTCCAATTCGTCACTGAGCGCTCCCATCTTTCCCAAACTGCTAATTAATATTGAACTTAAACTTGTTTAAAAACCACTATTTCACTTCACACACCTGCAAGCCAAATGTGAAAAGAAATGTTAGCCTGGATTGTGATGCAAGCTAAACGTGAACATAATTAATAATCACTTAGAAGTTGTTGCTTGATGCATTCTTCCAGAATGTCTGAAAACACAAATTTTCCTCGAATTTAATCTGTTCGATAATATATATACCAACAGATTTTATAAAGAATGGTGGAAGCACAATTAGAAGGCGAAAAATTTACACACAAGAAGAGAATCAAAACATATTATACTAGCCTCCATTGTACTAAAAAGAAAAATAAAACCATGGAGATTTCTGACTAATAGTTTCAACAGTTGAAAACCTAATGACGAAGGCTAAAATTAAAGACACAAGTGGAGGAAACAAAAAAATCCCTCCAAACCATGTAGTAACAAAAACAAGTAAATGAAAAACAAACATACAAGAAAAGCATCAAAGAAGTAGAAAATTGATGTATCAGTTTCTTGGTCTCCAAGGTAACCAACCATTAACGTAGTATTTTATACAGAAAGTAAGTTTCTTGTGAACATCAAGACAAGAACCAATACAACTAAAGATAAACGAAAAGAAGAGAGCAAATTGAAGGCCTAGATTGATCTAGAGAGCTTCATTAATAACTTACAGAGATGAAAGGCCGCAGAAGGGGTTGGTATATGGTATGCGTTGTTGCATGCAAACTGCAAAGCAAAGAAAGCTCCAAGCCTCTATTTATACATAAGCGCCTCTGTTCTCTTTTTCTAATAGGAAATAGAAGCTAATAGCCTTTTTTTTTTTTTTTGGTAACGGTCGGTGTTTAAGCTTAATCCTAGTGCGGACTGGAGATGGAGATCTTTGCCACGTCAGTTAAATAAAGATAAATGCCAATTCTCGATTGAAAAACAAAAAGAAAAGTAAACAATTTGTGAAAAAAATTAATAAAGAAAAGATGTCTTCCCTTCTTCTATAACATCAGTCTAATTTTAAGACGAAAAATTCAGAACTAAAATACGCGATAAAAGACGATGCACTACGCCAAGAAAAACTGTAAATATATATATATATATATTTTTTCGTTTGCAGAAAAATTGTTTTCATGAACAACCAAATTAAAACTAATAAGTTATATTATTTCAGAGTGCCATAAGTGACCGAGAGTAAGCAACAGAGTCATGGGACTAAATCAAGTATTAGAAGATAATTAATTTTACAGAATCTCACTATCAAAATTTCAAGAAAATGAAAAGGGGCTGCTGCTTTTACAGATGAGCAGTTCCCTCATTCAAATGCTCCTTGTATATGCAGGGGCGTGTTCCATTGAACGGTGAGATGACAACTAAGACAGCGAATTCCAAAATTCAATACACGAGGATACGTTATTGCACATGACCACGGTGATAGGGAGGCAAAGTTGCAGGCGGTGCACCACTCTGCATCATGCCAGGGCCCATTTGAGAAGGTAGAGGTAAAGTTCCAGGTGGCATGTAAGGTTGATTATGCATCTGAAGGGGCACAGACTGAGGAACTGCTGGAACCGTCGGTCCCCACCCTGCAGAAGGTTGAGGCATCACAGCCTGATCGGTTGGAGCAAATTGAGCTCCATTATACTGAGGCACTGCGGGAGCTATCATCTGAACAGGCTGTTGCCCTAGAATTGAGGGTTGTGGGTTCACAATTGGAATGTTAGGGATTGTATAGTCTCTGCTCCGATCATTGTTGATCTGTAATCAGCACAGTAAGCACAGAACATCAGGCAGAGCTTGTCTCTCGGAATCATGGGGAAAGTTGAAGGAAAAAAGAAAACCCTAAGAGAAGTGGAATATAATATAGAAGTGCAAATGACTAATCAAATAACTTGCCTTTATGCTGAGATCAGTATGGCGTGAATATGAGATGTGAAGCTTGCAAAACCCTCCATCGTAAATGCAATGCCCTTCCAAGGCTTCCTTGGCAACTACAGCTGTCTGAACATCTGCACGCCATAACATAATTATTACCTAAATTACTATCTAGTTGAATATATCATCGGCAGTTACTTTTATAGGAATTGTACAACACAGTACCATGCAGATATGGCACCATGTACATTGGTGATAAACAACCTTATATTTAATCAGTAAGCCTTAGGTTTGATATCAGTACGGCTTAAAAATAGGTTTGAAATCATCAAGGCCTAAATTCGAAATCAGTAAGGCTTAAGTTCAACCATGGACGTGCCAGCTGGCTGGTTACCGATCAACCAGGTAAGACCAGCCCATCCAGTCCAATTTTGAAAACCATGAAATAGAGTAATCAGAAAGGTACCTGGATACTGAATCAAAGCCTGAACCCCTCCGTTCTTATCAAACATGGCAATCTTTTGAACGGGCCCAAAAGCAGAAAAGACCTAATGGCAGGAAAAAGAAAATAAAGATCAGTTTTTAACTAAATGAGCATGGTCAACTAAGAAAACAATCAATTGAGAAAATTAATCGGATATACCATGTGTAAAACGTCCAAGGTGACAGCATACTGCATGTTTTCAATGGATGCAAGAAGCACATTACTCTCAGGTTCTAGCTTTTTCCCATCCAAGCCCACGCTAATCTGCAATGATAAATCAATAAGTACAAAAACACCTCATACAAATACAAAGCATTACTACGTTACATGCATGCCAAGGTTGGGAAGTGGCTACTCAATCAATAAGGGGGCCTTGGTACATAAATGTCTGCCTGCCACATGAATAATCTAATAAGAGTTTTCTTCCCCCTCAATGCATTACCTGACCACTTCCATCTATGGCTGATGGAGCAACAGGCAGGTAAGGATTAGTGTAGTCCCTGAATCAGAAAAAAGTGAGAACAGTAGTCGCCAACAAAGAGACAAAGACAGTCTAAAAAGTAAAACTTAAAAAGCAGATTTTTTAATTTTCTTGATAGAAAGGAACTCATGGTTTTACTAATAACCAACAAGAGAGGAAATATAACAAATACAAACATAGACGGTTGCAACATAACATTAGGTATAATTCCCAAGGAAAAGAACAAAGAACATGTGATTACCTGCTTCGGTGGCTCTGAAATTTCACACTCAAATCTGTGTGTCCAGAATATGTTATCCTGAGAGTACACGGTCCCACATGGTCAGGTAGAAGATACCTATACCGAATGAACAAAAGTTAGAAGATCATTATGCATGCGCATTGCACGCATATAAAAACGAATACAAGCAGAAAGTGTGCCATCATCACCAAATATCATCTAACGGCCTAACTTAGAAGTATCACGCAACAAGGCATTAGTTGCGAGAACTATTTTGCTTTATTTTTAAAAATTATAGTACAAGAACATGCATTTCAAGTTTAAATTTCTGTCAAAATTCTTACAGAACACTCATGCCCTAATAACCAACAGGTGCCTAGCTCCTACATATGCGAACAACTTAATCTTAGACTTGAAACCATGCCAAGCAACTAATACAACTGTCACCTGGGGATGCTTCTTGAATCCAGTGCAGTTTTTGCAGAAGTGGCAGTTTCTGCATCTGAAAATTGCACCAATGCCTGAAGAATAATACAAAATGAGATTGTCTCCAAAGGCCAATGGAAGCCAGTTAGAAATTCAGAACTAGATTAACTGATATAGACCTGGAATCCTGCTGTCTTCTCAAAAGTAGTTATCTTGTGCACAAACCCAAAAGCTGAAAATACCTGCATCGCTAGTAAACATTCAGAAAGATACACAGAAGCCATACATTTTACAAACTTAAGAAAAAAACTTTCAAACATAATCCCTCTACGAATCATTATGGATAATAATAGACCTCCAAATTTCATTTTCCAGGAACTACGGAAACATCTAACAGAAACAGATTACATTATCTTTGAAAAACATCTTTTACATGTGAATGAAGAAGAATGGAAGCTACAAATTAACATTAAAGATACAACATACTAATGGAATATACTAACTAAAAATTTCAGAGCCACTAGGGAGATACTTAGACTATCCTGCTCGAGATCAACCACACTTGTGCTGAGTTAATGTGAAATGTGTATCCCCACTCACAGAAGACATAGGACTAGTAGAAAATTATATAAATAAACTAAAGAGACCCAAAAAAAAGGCCCAAAAATCCGACAGAATATCCAAAGACTTAAATATTCCAACCACATCCTGCTTGTTAGGACTTCCTATTGGGGTGAAAAGGGTGTCCCCAAACGAAGAATACACAGGATTATTAGAAAAACTTGTTTTCTAGCTATTAAAAAGCAAGAATGATATTTGATTTTATGGAGGCACCTTAATCTTTCAACCAACGTATCTGTAAAACCATTATCCTATCTGCAAAATATAATTAATATAATTACTGAGGAATCCTATATGGATAACTATGGGGTCGTATAATTCCAGTTTTTAGTTTAAAGGAATAAGAACCATTTCATTAATCTTCTAATTGGCATCATTAAACCATGTATCCACTTTTCTATAAAGACTTAAAAGTATCCATGCCGGACAGACTTACACTCAGAGTGCAATTAAACACTTGAGACGTAGTATAACATAAAAGTGTGAGACAATCATGCTGATGAAACAAAGCAACAGAAAATTTTAAAAAGGGATAGAAGGATGCACAAGAGAAGAAATGAAAACATTCTAAACTATTAGAGTGGTAGGATCAGGATCATGAGGAGGAAGATTAGGGAAGAAAGAGGCAGTGTTAAGAAAGGAGAAAGGAGACAAACACACATGTGCTCTTTCTCCCGATGCACTAAGCTGCCATTGAAGATTTTCTCTTGAAATGGGCCTGCTGATCCATTCACATTTATGTCAAACAAAAACATCCCAGAACAAGACAAATTACAACCCAAACACAATACCTTAACGCTAACATATTTATACTGACAAATTTACGTCTTTAACTAAAACAGGGAAGCTGGCACATTGCTTACCAGGTGTAAAACATCTATGCTGACAAGGCGGGCATCATCACCTTCAATTGTTACCAACAGTACATTTCCAGCAACATCCGCAGCAGTTTTGTTGTTGACTATTTCTTGCCTATTGGAGTACTGTAGGTAAACTGTTTTCCCCCTTACTTGAGCAGGTTCTGAAGATGAGGCATAATATGATATCATCGCAATAGCTTGATTTAAATCCGCCTAAAAACATTCATGAAACAAGCATTGAAGGAAAATGTCTATCAGTAAAATATATGACAAATGTGCAAAATGGACCCAAAAAAAAAAAAACTGAATTACACTCACAAATTCAATAAAAGCTTGATTACGGTTTGCTCCAACATTGCACTTTGTGTTCACAACTTTACCAAATGGCTTTCCCAGTTCAATCAGTTCTTCCTCTGTGCACTCCCACGGCAAGTTCCTCAAATGAAGAACCTTCGATGGTGGCTGAGTGTAACGGAACTGTGGCTGACTGGACACAGAAGCCATTCTGTAAACCAACCCTTCACCTACAGAACAACACCATACAAATATTCAGTCCCTCAATCTACCACACTTCCACAAGAGCACAAACTCAATATATCTTCATCTTAATTACACACAACGGAAACCTACACTTCATGCCCATATTATTGTTTACGACATAAATATGATGAATATATTATTATATATATTGAATGCACGTAATACGAATAGGCAAGTTTTAATTTGTGTACACAATGCATACAAATAAGTATGCGTAAGCAAATCAAAGTAGGGAAATTGCCGTCATGAGAATGACACCTATGTCTTCAAAAAAATTACGAGAAAATGTAAAAAATAAGTGTAAATTTTTCCGAAAGATACAGCAATTTAGCGCATAAATATCCTAGAAAAGCAAATAATCATATAAATATATACGTTTCTGCAATACAGAGAGGGAAGGAGATCGAAGACGCAATAGAGAATTGAAACAAAATGGACAGAAGCATATTACAGACAGAAAATTAAAATTTGGGGCAAATAGGTGCCAAAATCGAAAGGATTATGGGTGAGGAAATGGTTACCTGAAAAATTCAAAGGAAGTAAAACCTCGATTGTTTGAGACGAACGTTGTGATTGTGAATAAGAAAATTAGGGCTGACAGAGACAGACGACAAAAGGCTCGCTCTCCTCTTATCACCGTAAGGGCCGTAAGGGCTCCTGAGACTGAGCACGCGTGTTACGCAGTCCGCTTAAAATTAGTACAACGTACAAATAAAATATAAAATAAAAAATAAAAAAGGAGAAGGAAGATAGATATACAGAGAACCGAAAACTCGATATATTACCTCGAGAAATATAGTAAATTTTTATGGTAAAGTTATTGGTAAGAGCATTGAGAAAAACAAAAAGTGTGGGGGCTATTTGAGATTTTGGCCCATAAGATATAACCCAAAGTTTTAAATATGTTCATAGCCCATTCCGGATTGCCAAAATTTTAGTTGGGCCTTGGCTTCAAGCAGCCCATTCATTACTTTTAGGTTTTTGTATAAATAGAAATGATAATCTAAATTATAAAAGAGGAGACGAATTTTACACACTACACACTACTAAAGTGTCATGAGTTGGAATATTGGTCTGCTCATTTTCCATCAGGCTAGATTCTGTTAGCAGTAACCTCTCATTTGACATTTTCAAAACTCATACATTCCTAAACATTCCTACTAATAATAATAGTGTGACGTGTGTGAAAAAAAAATTATTTTTGTGTTTTTGATGAGTTATTTTTACATGTATTTTGTGTCAAAATGTGATTCATATAAAGAGAGTATTTACAAGTTGTGATTCACATGAAGAAAGAGTATTTACAAGGAATGAGGTAGGCATTATCCTTTTCACTTTTCACTGAATTTATGCAGTTTCTGTGCACAAGATATGACATAAAAAGTAGGGTAAGAAAAGAAAAAACTTTGAAGCACAAGAGCCAACATGTACTATAAAGTATTAAGTATGTATTCAAGCGGTGGGACCAACAAGACCATCTTTGTACGGGGTGGGAGGTACTGGTGGTTCTACACTTGGTTCCACATGACGATGGTCATCATCGTGATAAGGTGGTCTGTTTGATCTCCTCCGTTGATCTTCTAGGATCAGGGGAACATGGCCTTCCCTTTCATAAACTAGCCGCTCTTGTGCCCCTCCCCTCAGCTTCTCAAGCCTCAGCCCATCACTCATCTGTTGCATCTTGAACACCTTCACCACATTTGCCAATCCTCCAATCAGGAACATCAGGCTGCCACCGGTCCCCAACCACACCCAATTCCTACCCTGCCCACACGCACAAACACACAAATTAATGAATTAACCTATTTAGGCGTGCTTCTATAATGGTTAAAAGCGCTTTTTAACTACCAAAAGTGTTTTTTGGGAATCCCTTTAATTTTAACAAAAATTTCAAGGTTGGTTGCAACTCAAGTGCTCGCAAAAGTGCTTCCTAAAAAAAGCAATCCCAAACCGGCCCAATTTCATAACCGCAATTTACTTAGACATAACAATGATTAATGGATTAATGACGAGGTTAAACAATTACCAGTAGCTGCAGGCCATGACGAAACAAACCATGTTGCTCTCGGGTGTTGAGAATTGCACCGACTGTGAACAGCACACTGCCAATCAAGAAGGGGATGTGCACGCTCTGTTGCAGGATTTGGACATGCCCATCCGCTCTCTCATAGATTTGGCACGAGTTGTGGATCGAACCCAGCAACCACAAAACAGGGCCAGCAATAAGCATGTTCTTCGCATGCCTCTCAAGCTTAGAGTAGCCATACCCTTTCTCTGCCTGCAACATTTCTCTGCACTCTTAATGCCACATCACATTCTTAATTAAATGATTAACAATTCATTAATATATGTATAAACCTGAATTAGAAGGAAAAAAATGCCCAAGAATGAGAGGACGGTGCCCAGAGCCTGAATCACAGGAACAGCGAACTCTACGAGCGCCAGCTGCTGGTCCAGCTCCATCAACGGCATCGAGTAGTCGAACATGGCAAGGTGGGCCACCAGATCATGCAAATTCACCACCAAGATTATGACCAAGGCTATGAGCATCAGAACCAGGCCTGACTTGGGCTCCTTGGACAGCTGAGCCACAAACCCACCAAGCAGCACCACCGTCGCGAACACGTAGAGCCCGGCGTTTATGTACTCGGCTCGGTTCCGGTCCATCCGGGGCCCGTACATTCGGACCTCCCGAGCCGACGCCAGCTTCACCATTTTAACTATGGAAATTAATTAAAAGAAGTAATAAAATATATAAATATATGAAGAAAAGAAATTCGTGTGATGTGAGAAAAAAGAGTCTTCGTCTCTGTTTGTTCTTCTGCTGCTTCTTGTTTTCTGGGTTGAGAGACTCAGAGAACGAGTGAGTGAAAGATTCGAGAGCGAAACTGTTTAAGTGGTAAGATCACAAGGGGGCACGTGTCTTCGTGCATGAAGCGCTTGCATTTGGAATTTCTAATATAATGCATCAATGACACGTGGCTGCTGGGGACTGAACTTAGATCGACACGAGGTTCTCATACGAATCATGCAATCACTTACTGATCATTATCATTAGAAAAAAAATGAAAAACAGAGAGAGAACGTGAGAAGAGTTACAGTATAACGACGTCGTCGAGCTTCATTCACCTCTCTCTCAACTGAAAATGTTGATGGTGGGAACATGGAAGCGCAGCCGATGGAAGCCGAACGTTAAACAGTTGTCGACCCTTTATCAACCTGCGAAAACTCTAGTCTCCGACATAGTTTCCACCAACGTCTGCATAACTCGGTACAGCAAATGCGGGCAGCTAGATGTTGCTCGGAAGGTGTTCGACGAAATGCCCATCCGAACCGTCGTCTCATGGAACGCCATGGTTTCGGGGTATTCAAAGTGGGGAAGATTCAGTGAGGCTCTATCTTTGGTTTCAATTATGCATCATGGCAATGTGAGACTCAATGAAACGACCTTTTTGACAACTCTTAGCGTCTGCGCGCGTTCAGGGTCTTTGAGTGAGGGAAGAGAGTTGCATTGCTCGGTGCTGAAAACTGGGACGGAGTGTTTTGAGCTAGTGGGGAGTTCTCTGTTGCATTTCTACTCTAATTGCCTTAAAATTGAGGACGCTAAGCGGGTTTTTGATGAGCTGCGTGGTGGAAATGAGTTGTTGTGGAGCTTAATGCTCGTGGGATACGTGCAATGTAATTTGATGGGTGATGCTATGGAATTGTTTCTAAAAATGCCGAAACGGGATGTTGTGGCATGGACTACGTTGATTTCCGGGTACGCTAAGAATGAAGGATGGGTGTGAGAGAGCCTTGGAGTTGTTTCAATGGATGAGGGGGAGTGGTGAGGTGGTTCCTAATGAGTTTACGTTGGATTGTGTTATAAGGGCTTATGGGAGATTGGGAGTGCTGTGTGCAGGGAAGGCTGTGCATGGACTTTTGATTAAGTATGGTTTTGAATCTGAAGAATCCATTGGTGGTGCTTTGATAGAATTTTATTGTAATAGTGAGGCTGTTCATTGTGCCAAGAGAGTTTATGATCGACTAGAAAACCCATGTTTAAATGCTTCAAATTCGCTTATCGGGGGCTTGTATTGATGGATAGGATTGAAGATGCAGAAAGAATTTTTAGTAGACTAAAAGAAAAGGATCCAGTTTCATATAATTTGATGATCAAAGGTTATGCGATGAGTGGTCAAGTTGATCAGTCAAAGAGGTTGTTTAAGAATATGAAGCATAGAACTATAATCTCTTCAAATACCATGATTTCTGTGTATTCTAGGATTGGGGACATTGATAAGGCTTTTAAGCTTTTTGAAGAAACGAAAAGGGAAGGGATCCTGTAACATGGAATGCCATGATCTCTGGTCACATTCAAAATCATCAGCATGAGGAGGCTTTGGAACTATATGTGACAATGCACAGATTATCAATTGACCGTACAAGATCAACATTCTCTGCTCTGTTTCATGCCTGTTCATGCCATTGGATCTCTTCAATTGGGACAAGTATTTCATGCCCAGTTGATTAAGACACCATTCGAATTGAATGTGTATGTTGGAACATCCCTAATAGATATGTACTCAAAATGTGGAAGCATCACTGATGCTGAAACATCATTTATCTGCATTCATTCACCAAATGTGGCAGCTTTGACAGCTCTCATTAACGGGTATGCGCAGTATGGGCTTGGCTCTGAGGCAATGTTGCTGTTTGAGCAAATGTTAAAGCAAGGAGTCATCCCTAATGCTGCTACTTTTGTGGGGATTCTGTCTGCCTGCAGTCATGCTGGTCTGGTCGACGAAGGGATGAGAATTTTCCACATGATGGAAGGAAGTTATGGAGTAAACCCAACTCTTGAACACTATGCATGCATAGTGGATCTTCTTGGTAGGTCTGGTCATCTACGAGAAGCTATGGAGTTTATCGATGAGATGCCGATGGAACCGGATGGGGTTATCTGGGGAGCTCTGCTACATGCTTGTTGGTTCCGGATGGACATGGAACTGGGTGAGAAGGTGGCTGATAAAATGTTTAGCTTGGATCCCAAGCCAATATCCGCTTATATAATTTTGTCTAACATATATGCAGTAATGGGAAAGTGGGGGGCAAAGATGAATGCAAGGAAGAGATTGAGAAGCTTGGAAGTGAAAAAGGATCCTGGATGTAGTTGGATTGAGTTGAACAGGAAAGTTCATGTGTTCTCTGTAGAAGACAATACCCATCCTCATTGTAATCTGATTTATGAAACGTTGGAGTTTCTGACAGCAAATATAAACTCTATTGTTCAGTTCGATTGTCTTTATGAAACATACTCTCATTGACCAAACTCACACTGTTTATCCTTTTTCTTTCGTTGCTTAACTTTAAATTGGATCCTTGAAAACAATAAAAAGTAAAATTAAATGACTAGCTAAAGTCTCAGTTATAATTTTAGATGTTCTTCAAGTGATACAGGACATGATTTAGAGGGGCTTAGATAAGAAAAGAAATTCATCAGTATCTTCTCAAGATACTGCATAAACAGTTGACACACTTCGTATGAATTCAAAAGAATTTGTGTGGCAACAATTAAGAGCTCTGTTTTGCAACACCTGCCGCTTTCACCACCCCTCGGAGTCGGAGTGTTATTGACGTTAATGGTAATTGCTGTGCAAAACAGTGATTTAATTTTGAAGAACCTGTGGCAATTTCTTTCATTGTCCTGCTTACTGCTGATTATGTAATGTCTGCCTATTCTCTTGTTCATTGGTGTTTGCCTTTTAATGTGCTACTAAGAAACAGGCAAATTCCCAAACAAAACAAACCCAGAAGCTAGTCTAGAATTTGTTTCCAATTTTAGAAAGAAGATAAAACAAACCTTGCTGCTGTTGTGGGCTGTGGTTGGGCCCAAACCCACAAAACTTTGGGCTCAATGACCAATCAACCCAACTCACACTTGGCTTGAGCTTTGACCCTTTTGACTCAAAATTGAAAGGGAATAATAAGTCACTTTTGATCAACAGGTATGAACATTAGAAAGGGGTTTAGTTAGTTTTGGTCGGAATTGTTGTCGTAGAATAGATGGATGTTGATGCTGGTCTACACTGTCGTATATAGTACGAAGTGCACAGTATGGAAACTTGGAAGCAAGCAAGTAGCAAGTACCTTTGCCTTTCTTTGATAACCATTCGAAATTCCCTCGTGTTATACTTTATATATAGTAGTGTAGGGACAAAAGTTGAAAATTCCTCTGTGCACAATAAGTCACGGGAAGAAGATGCATGTGACCCAAAAACAAACAACATTATTGTGAGGACTAAAATACCATTGAAGTGACCTCTGGGTGCTTATGTACTTTTCATGTCAAAATTTTCAAATGCACACTGCTCTTAATTAAATGATGGTATTTTATTGGGCCCAATATATCTTGCTATGGAATGGATCCAAGGATAGAATAGTAAATCTACTTTTCTATTTTTCAGAAAGGAATTTTAAAAAGGATAAACTACAGTAAACTCCTCAACCTATAGGGTCATTTACGAGTCCATACCCGATTTTGGGGACATTTATAAGTATATCTCAACGTCGCGGAAAATCTACAATTTGCCCTCCGTTAGCGAAATCGTCGGACAATCCGTTATCTGCCTATGTGGCATTTATGGAATTCATTTTTAATTGATTCCACTTCGGAGTCTACAGACTCTCCCATGGTGAAACTACGGAGAAGCCACCCAATATTGAAAGTGATCACGAAGAAGAGCAGACGTTCG
Organism: Prunus mume; assembly: GCF_029339155.1. Lineage (NCBI taxonomy): Eukaryota > Viridiplantae > Streptophyta > Magnoliopsida > Rosales > Rosaceae > Prunus > Prunus mume. The sequence continues at coordinate 29,396,547 of NC_142702.1, read as the reverse complement.
AAAGCCTCGAATTTGATGCTCGTCTAATTCGTGCCTTAAACAAGAAGAAAATTTCTTGTTCAGATCGAGCAAAGCCACATAAAGATCCTCCTTTGATCGAGCGAAGCCTGAAATTGAGGCTTTTTAGTGTTTTGCAACCTTAGGGTTTAGATTCAAATTCGAATTTGATCAATAAATTGACCAAGTACAAATTAGGTTTTGAAATTGATTTGAGTTTGGTGCGTTATGGTGATTGGCCTGGTTTTTTTTTGTTTTTTTTTTTTTTTGTAGGGGTTTTAAAAGTCTCAAGCGTAATTTAAGAGGGCATGTCTCTTTGGCTTGTGATACCTCTTTTCATCATTTACAGAGCTTACATATTTCTGAAAATTTAGTTAATCAATCTTCATCCTTCAATTTGTAGATTCCAATGCATGTGTTTGATTTTAATAACGAACTGGTTCCTGGATTGTTTTTGCACTTTGGTGTAGTTAACGTGCTCTTCTCCCTTTTTAATTATTGTTTTCATAATTTTGGAGCCTCAGCGAAGTTCATGGGGTTGGCTGGGTGTGTGGCGTTGGTTCCTAGAGGAGGGTGGGTGTTGGATGTCGGGGCTCAGAGACTTGGGGGTGGTGTTAGGTGGGGTGGGCTAAGAGATTTAGGTCGCTAGGTAGGGAGGGAGGGTGCGTCTGATGGTTTTTTTCCTAATGAGTTTTGGGGTAGGCGACGGGAGAGGGGTGGCTAAGAGGTGGGGTTTAGTTGGGAGGAAGAGAGGGGGTTGGGTCCTCAATGGACGCACTCCTCGTGTAGCTTTTTTCTATAGGTTTTCTATTTTTGGTTTTTGGGTATTCATGGTGAAAGGAGGGAGGAGAAGATGGCAGGGTGGCTCTTTGGGCGGCGACGAGAGAGTGGTGGTGAGTGGGGTTTAGTCGAGAGGGAGAAAGAATTGGCTAGGTTGGAGAAGAGAGATGAGATTTTTTTTAATTTTTTTTAATGATTTTAAAATTATTTTTAACATTTACATAATTTTTTTTATTAATTTTTTGTCCACATGGAACTCCACGTCAATTAAAAAATGGATCCCACAAATGCCACATAGGCAGATAATGATTGTCTGAAGATCTCGCTAACGGAGGAGCAAATTGTAGGTTTTCCGCATGACGTTGAGTATGTACTCATAAATGTCCCCAAAATCGGGTATGGACTCGTAAATGACTTTATAAGTTAGGGGGTTTACTGTAGTTTACCCTTTTAAAAAAGAGAGAATAAAAATGCAAATTTTACCTTATTTGTTGGCTGCTCACTGAGCTGCTAAACAAATAATAAAATAAGAGGGGAAGTGTTCCATCATCCATCCATCTTCCATCATCTTCCATCATCCATGCATGATGACAAAGGTAAAGAGATGAATGAGCCTTTTGGAGACAAAGCAGATAGGCAAGGCAAGTTTATATTTATATATTTATATTTATATATAGCTAGGCTTTTTCCCCATTGCCATTTCTTCCTTGTTTCTTCTCTGAGCTCTGTGTTGTCAACTACAAGTCTACAAGCCTACGAGTCAACAAACACACTTTGTAGTTTGTTGGGGGCAGCAGCAACTTGTGGTTGTGGCTTCCGCATCAAAGAGATATATATTCCCTTTTCTTTCTTTGAATTCCACACTCATATATATAATACTAGCAAGTTACAAGCGCAACCCAATTTACTACATTTCTCTCATTCCTTATTTATTCCATTCCTCTCTTTCTCCTCCATTTACCTTTCTTTTTTAGTCTGGTTTCTAACGCAGACCATGGACGGATGTCGTCGAAAACGACCCAAAACCGCCACTTCTGAGTCTGACGGTTGGTGCTTCATTCCTTCTCCATTTTATGTTCCCTTTCCAACAAACTTTCATTTCTAATTAAGTAAGTTTGTCTGTCTTCTTTTTTTAGTTGTAAGAAAGTTTGTCTGTTTGATGAAACTTTCATTTGATGTCCTTTTGTTTTCCCATCTACTCGGGCAGAGGTTATTAGCAATGAATGGGAATTCATAAACATGACTGAACAAGAAGAAGATCTCCTCTATAGAATGTATAGGCTCGTTGGGCCGAGGTAATAACTTGTTTATTTCCAAATCCAAATTATTAGTATCTGTTATTTTTCTCATTATTAATACATAATAATAATCTAAGCCATTACACAAATATGGAGTTGATAGCATGCAGCACAGCAAACTCTGCACATGGTTAATCGAAAAAACAAAAAGGAAAAGCACTTACAACCCAGATTCCAAACTTCACTTCCATCTCAAGTTGTAAAGTTTGTCTTTTCTATTGTCTCATCGTCTTTCAGATTTTACTGTTCCGAACATTAATTGTACTCTAAAACCCCAGCTGCCTTCCACGTTGCTACCTTTAAATATTTCCGTCATGTGTCCAACAGTCAAGAGTTGACCTTAAATCCTTGATCCGTATATACAAGAGTGTCCTTACCTTGCAGTTATTGCAAAACAAGATATCTGAAACAGTTGTGTTTCAAGTCACGTGAAACTATCCAGCATGAATTCTACAGCTTGAATCTGGAGATTTAACAATATTTGTTATCTTGGATTTTAATGTCATGGAGGTTTGCATATACAAATACCATGGTGTGATTTTTTTTTTCTTTTCGCTGTCTTGGTTTCAGGTGGGATTTAATAGCTGGTCGGATTCCGGGTCGAACACCAGAAGAATTAGAGAGGTATTGGATCATGAGACATTGCGATACGTTTGCTGACAAAAGAAATCAGCAAGACAACTCTGAAAAATGTTGGTCGTCGAATGTTTAATGGTTTCAAGTAGTTGTCTTCGTCTTAGATGGTTATTGTGGCTTGGCTTCTGTCTGTTTCTTGTGCAGTAGTTTAGTTCTTGCAGTTATCTCTCTCTCTCTCTCTCTCTCTCTCTCTCTCTCTCTGTTCAGGTAAACTCTGAAAGTAAATTCTTTCCCTAGAATCAGGAACCACTCCTGAGCCAGGGCTGTAAGAAATGAAGAAAGAAAAAGAAAATGCATGGCAAGGTGAATTTCATGATGAACATGAAATATTTTGAATTAAAAATTGCTAGCAAGTTCAAGATTTCACATAAAAGCAAGGCAACAATGATCTCTGTGTGCATAAGTTTGTAAATAGCAGTCGGATGTTCCAGTGTGCTAAAATTGCATTTTATAGCTGTATGGAATATTATGGTATAAAGGGTTGAAAAATATTACATTTCATGTATCATCTACACATGGGTATATACGGAATCTCAAGTCTTGTCATCCATATGGATTTAGATGGTATGAGAACTCTATGTTTACTGTTTTACTTTTTTGAAATTTCTTACAGCCTTACTTTGGCCTAGTTAAAAGCCTATGGTACAGATGACTAGCATACAGCATTTCAAATATCCAAAGGTAGAAGATTTTTTTAAGGAGATCATGCTGTGTTGACCGCTTTATACTACGTATCTGCGAAGATAATCTACCCGAGCTGGATGCTTCAGCTTCATAAGAGCCTTAACTTCATGCTTTCGAACCATTTCTCTTGAAATATTCAAGTTTCCAGCAATCTCCCCTAACGTTCTATCGCCCTTACCATCAAGCCCGTATCTCTGTCTGATCACCAAGCTCTCTTTGGGCTTCAGTGAATCAAGCTGGTGAGAGAATATTCAGAGAAAGGATTAGCTACCACATGAATGCAATTGTAGACTGCAACTTAGGAAGAGTAGACTAATAGTATATTACAAGGGGACCTGAGTCCACTATCAGTAATGATGAGCAACCTGAAACTTTGAGAGCTCTTGAAGTGTGACAGGTGCTAAAGCCAAGTCAACAAAATGCCTAAATGGTTTGTGCATGTCACTTTGTGTTTCTAGCTAGTAATTAAAAATGAAGCTTAATAATCCTCAAAATATCTAGCTAACAATCAATCTTCAAACAGAGAAAGCGGTGCGGTGTTAATATGAGGTTATCGGAGAGGGCAAGTAAATACCACATCATCAAGAGCAAGCCTGAGAAGAGCAGGTTTCTGCCGGTTATCACCCTCTACACCATCAACATCAGTAATACCATTTATAAACTCCTCTTGTGTGGTTGTATGCCTTGAATGAAGAGAGAAAACAGGTTTTGACGCCCTCATTACTTCATGGTACCTCTCAGGGGAAATTCCAACCTTTTCAATTATCTCGTCCTCTGTTGGCATTCTTTTAAGTGCAAACAACATCCCAAGCTTAGCCTTTTGGATTTCCGCCCTAACCTGCATAAAGGAAGAGTGAAAACCGTAAGTTTCCATATTTGCAACTTTCATTCTTTTCCTTTCCCCTACTAAACTACCATTACATGCATTTTTTGGTTGGTGCAAATTCAGTTCCTAGTAGTATAATGCTGCCATTCGTTTCCCCTCTATCATAGAAATTGGTTGAATCAACAATTCAGACAAAGTCTGAATCCTGTATTTAAGTTCAAATTTTTTTTTCTAGTATGCAAGGCTCTGCAGCATAGGACCAGTTATGCGAGCTAAGATAGCCAATGTTCATGCTTATGTAGGATTGTTGTCAAGTGATTCATGGCAATGATTATGCAATTGCGAACAAAAATAACCATAGCCCAGCTTAGTTAGAGAAAGAACTTACTGATTCAAGGCCAAATGAGACACGAGTAAAGCTTGAGAGTGTCATGGAGCGTATGATGGCATGCCTGATCCAGAACAGACCATATGTGGAAAGCCGGAAACTTCTTCTTGGTTCAAAGCGATCAATTGCTGTAATAAGTCCCTTCACTCCTGCCTGGCAAAGGTCTTGAAATTTTGGGCCATTTGCGAAGTCTTGAAAATATTTGTTCATGACAAATAACACAAGTCGGAGATTATGCTGCAACACATATCAACATTTCAAGTTAGATTCTCTGCTTCACATCTGAAACCACAAATTCTTAATCAGTATGCAAGACTAGATAAAGTAACGCTGCATATAAAGTGGATAGAAAGCATGACAATGCTTGCCTTGATGAGCTTGCTTCGTGCAGCTCGACCAACTTCCAAATGTTTTTTCACTTGAACCACACTCATATTTGTCGCCTCAGCTAATTCACCATTGGTTGGTTCTCTCCCCAAATCTTTTTGTAAATTCTCTTTCACTTCAAGAAGACCCTAAATCATGGCAAACATAATTATTCGGCAGCAAAATACAACTCACACAACACAACACATGTACAATGCTACAAGCCAATTTTTAAGACTGCAGCCAGAAAACGGAAACTTTAGAAGGCTCACCTTCATAGGTTGCATTAGCTTGAACAACCAAGCATGCTCTGAGGATGTAAGAACTGGAGGAATCTTCATCTTTTTCCAGTCCAAACTAACCAGATCAGTTGAAGCCGAATACTCCCTTACAAGCTCCTCAATCTTCTCATTTTCGTTCTTTCTACTTTTTCTCTTTCGAACTATGGAAGCAATCACTTTCTCATCCTTATTCCATTTCAATGTAACCCTTTTATCAAGACTCAATCTTTTAGCCTTCTTTGTCCTGTTCCTAACCACAGTGTTACTTGTTCTGTTCTCTTCTTTGTCAGCATCACTTTCACTTGTCTTCTTCCTCCTTTTGCGACCTCTTCTCATCAAGCCATCTACATCTTCCACATCTGAATTGGCTTCAGTCTCGGGGCTACGCTTGTATAAGTTTTCCAGTTTGGCAGCAGCTTCATTGTAATCCACTTCCAAGGTACAAGGAGAAGCTACATCTGTAGTGGCAGACTTTACACTTTTTGCAAGTTTCCTATCTTTCCCTAGTCTATTTTGGTGCTTCTTTCGTGTTTCTATAGGCAATGGTATTTTCTCCTGGGGTGCAACCAAGGCGGTCTTATTTGCTTCATCTGTTTTAAATGCAACAATCAATGGCTTTCTCAACGTAGATCTCTGACTTGTCAATTTCGTGCTCAATCCTAATGGAGTCCTTGAAGCTGAGCTAGACACCGTCACAACTCCCATGCCAAGTTGCCTCAGAAAAAGTCTTTGTGATGAGTCAGAGCTTTCTTTATGCACAAATTCTGCAACCACACAAAAAGAAATGCAGCCATTTTAAGCTCTTCCCCTTTCTTGTACAAACGCACATTACAATTACTAAAAATATGAAAATAAACAAATAAACTCTTCATTGTTACTTATTGTTAGCAGAGCTGTCATATGATCTTTCCTCATATTATAGCCCACTAATAACACTGTTTAAGAAGTGAATCCTGCTTAATAAGCTCAAGTTGATCCTCCTAATTCCGATCTCTTCATCAAGTCGGAAGCATATAAGTTTTGATCGAATAAACTTCACAGTGAGAGTGAGGTACTAAACTAGACTCATTTTGTTTACCAATACTATCAAAACTCATTGTTCTGTGCGATAGAGACACTTCAAAATTCATCTAAGAAGCAGTAAATAAATCAGCACAAAAGAGAAAAGAAACCAACTAAAATTTCAGAACATTACTGATCATGAAACACATAAAAATAAAAATAAAAACACAAAGAAATGCAGGCGAAGTGTCAAACTTTGTATCACAGTTTTTCTAGGAACACAAACATAACCCACTGCAAACAATCATACCTCTGTTGCAGAAAACAATGCCCGAACGATCCGGTGACGAGAATTTGGGACAATCTCGGAGTAAGAATTAAGAAAGTTCGAGACTTTTTTGGTAACAACGAAAGTTGGAGACTTAAATAACGTAAACACGCGAATTACGGTGTCCACAAATTACAACTCTGCAGAATCAACGGTTGGGACTTTACTGGTCTTTCAACGCCACGGCAGACAATTGCACACGTACATCGTAGAAGGCTGGTATGGTGACGTGGGTGGTGTTGGAGCAGAGAATGATCTTTGTGAAGCTCTGGCGTGGCGGGTCCTTATTGGACTACAAGATATCTGCGGAAGCCTGTGGATGAAGTTGGTGACACATGGGCTGGTTCCTATTCGTTGTGGTATTCTTTGTAATTTGTGGGACCTACTTAAGCGTGGTGGTTTCAGCATCTTTACGTTGCTCAATATCAGCCATACTGTATCTTAAAAATAAAAAATGAAAAAACTATATACTAATTTTTCTGTACTACTTGTTCTTTTAACAGAAAAATTAGTTAGTAGTTTTATTTATTTATTATTATTATTATTATTTTATATACAAGCAATATTATGGAATGTGAAATTTGAAGATAGGACCTCGAGTGTAGAGGCACAACTCTTGACTACTTGAGTATACTAGTTAATTTAGTTTCGAAATTATAAAAGTATAAAATAAAAAAAGAGAGAAAAGAAAAATAGAATTATCACCGAAAGGCCCAGAATGAGTTTGGGCTTCGGCCCCCTCTTCACTAAAAGAGGCCCAAAATTAGACTAACGAGATGGGCCCATGAATCGGGATTGGGCCTCTATCTCACTTCCAATTCCAAACGACCTTGCACATTTTGAATTAAGGCAGTGTTTGGGGTGGGCTGTGTGTTGTTCAGAATCTTAACGCAAATTGCACAAGTTGAACGTTAATGTGCATTGGAAGAGCCAGAGAGGGTGATGTTCTCAACACTTAACAAAAAGTTTGATAGAATCATTTTTTCCTCTCAACTTCGCAAATTTTTAGAATATGCCAATACAATTAGTCGCGGAAGAAAGATTAAGAATCCTTATAAACTTTAAAAAATCAAAGATTCTATTGACATAAGAAAATAACCGAGCACAGTCTACCCAACACACACACGACAATGTAGGATCTAACTTTATAGCACACCTAAGAAAGCCAACCACTCAATTAAGAGTATGGGTACTCTAGCCAGACCGACGATTGATCACCCATTTGTGATTCGACCACTAAATATCCCGACTAAAAGCCGGTCACTCGCATACCTAATCCGAGCAAACGGAGAGCCGACCATTGAGGATCGAGAGTGATCATAATTCCCTTGACTAAAGAATAATATTGCTCATATATGATAATCTCTCTGCATCATCAATCAAAGAACTTTTCCTATCGCACTTTTGTTGTTTCCTTTTGTTATCACTTAGGCTATCCTAATCTTCCCCATCCTATTAACCATTAAATGGTCAAGGTTGTTACGTTGATTACTGAGATTTCACAAGTTAACATAGTCTATGAGATAAATATAAGTGTACATGTCCTCCACGTGGATCCTTGTAAAGTTAATATACAAATTAACCTAAACCTCCCCCTTTGACTCAAATAATAAAAATGTTGGAATGGAAAAGGTCACATGGGACGGTCCTACTATTTCCACGCGGCTAAACTAATAAAAATCTTTCGGTCAACAACTTGGCCATATAAAGTTCATCATCTAGAAGGAGGTTGTAGAAGAGACAGTATGAGTTTGCGGCTACGTATCACCTGGACTTGTGCACTGCAAATTCTCTCCAGTTTCGGGGCATCACACTCAGCTTCACTTTTAGAGTCCCCTTCCTTCTTCCATTCGACATAGTCATAGAATCATAGAGTCATAGAGTCATAGAGCTAGCTAAGCCCCAATCATTGAATTTCCTTTTGAATTGGTCAAATTTTTGTTTTGAATGGTTCCTATACACATGTAGCAAAAGAAAATTAAACACTGTACGTTGGTTGTTATGGGTTCATTCTTGTCCTTGTCAGTTGAAGAAAAAGCAGGACACTCGGTGGAATTAATGTATATAGACATATAATATATAAATTGTTTAAGGTCTTATGCTTACTAAGTCTTTAATTAGATTGTCACCCTCCTCACTTTGTCATCACGTCAAAGTAAATTGAAAGTGGATTTTAACTACCACCCTCAGAAAGTCATTATATTGAATAAGAACAGGGTTCAAGGTTTGGACCAACATGATACTGTTTATATATATATAATAGTTTTGTACAATTTAGCATGCATAATAGGACGTTGTGAATAAGATTAAGGAGCACCTCCAACCAAATAAAATAGTCCACATTATGCGAATCAAATCGAGTAAATCAGTACATAATCAGACGTTGTGAATAAGATTAAGAGACACCTCCAACCAAATAAAATAGTCCACATTATGCAAATTAAATCGAGCAAGTCATTATGCAACACTATTTGCTTCCTTATAAGTAAAATTGAATAAGAGAGAATCTAAACCATACAAAACAAAATTCGACAAAAAAAAAAACATAAAAAATAAAAGAAGTTTGTGCATGCATCAGACTTGATTAAGTTCCCAAATAGTATAGAAAGAAGATGTTCAATTAACCATGTGTTTCAAATTTCAACACGATTGATCAACGCGTGAGAGACTGGAGCACTTAGCACTGCTTTGTTTTGTTTCAACCATGTTGTGCTCGCTTTCCATTAATGTTAATGAAACACAAATTAAGAAAAGGAAATATTATAAGTAATGATTTCTCTACTTTAATTTTATCTACTTATACTCTCTTTTTTAATTATAAAATAAAATATAAGTGGATAAAATTGAAATGGAGAAATCATCACTCATATTATAAGTTAAGAATGACACACATGACCGACCGTTCTTCACACCAATAATAAGGCACGCAAAATACGGTACCTAGTTCTGTGACAATCCGGCTGTTTTCACTTATTAATCAAATAATTACTAGATTATCATTTTCCTTTGTTGGGCTTTGGGTCTGACTCAGCCTATTCTTTGTCTCTTCTTCAAATAAACATAGGAGACCCAATCTAGTTTGAACCGTTAACGTATGCAAAGCTTTGAAGCTGACGTCAACAGTATGTCATGCCCTTTTTTTTTAATCTCGGTAAAATCAAATCTGTCTTGTTTTTAGTGGCTATCAGATGATTCAGATCAGGGGTAGGGCTGGTAGGAGGACTAGTAGTAAGTTAGTAAGAGCATCCACAATGAAAGGGTGTATAATGAGGTGTATATTAAATATACATCATTTGTAATCAGAATCATCTGTAATGGAGAGGTGTAAACGAGTGTAAATTTGCATCATCGCCATGAGATGCAAATTTAGATACACATATATATCTTTTTTTACATCTCTTACAGATGAGACCTATATGAGAAAATATGAGAAAAAGTGGACAAAAGTGAGACTTACAACAAAAAGGGTGAAAGAAATCAATTATACATATTTAGATTTATATCTTCCTCATTAGAGCAAAAATCATATTTACAACTCCTTAAGGTATAAACAAGATGTAAAACTGGCTTTACACTCCCGAAAATACACTCTCTCACTGTGGATGCACTAACACGCGGAGCTAAGTTTGAAGATTCTTTGGTCTCCTACCTCTTTTGCTTAATAGTTGACTTTCTTCTTTTTCCAGTAATCAGATGCAAAAGTGAGAGAGAGAGAGCAATAATATTGATGTTTATTGTTGGCTTATGAAGGAGAAGCACAAGGCTGAAATGGTCAGCAATTGGACCTCTTACTCTTATGAATCCTTTGAAACTCCATTTTCTATGACCAAAGACTGGTCTCCCATGAAGAAAGTATCCTTTCATATTTTCTCAGTCAAACTTCTCTTATTCTTTCTTTCCCTCACTTTCTTAGATTCAAAAACAGAGCTTCCCTTAAAATCCCATAACCATCTCTCCCTCTCCTTCCTCATCAAGTTTTCATCTTCGCTCCTTTGCTAACTACATCAAATAATCCAAATTACACACAAAAACTAAGCACACCCTTCTTAGAAATCCGTGTCTCTGTTTCCTTTTTGGGTAGTTTTTGAATCAACCTTCGATTTTCAGTCTGTTTCTAGTTATAGGGGGGGAGAAAAACACATTTTACTTGCAATTCTTGAAAACCCAGTTCTTGTTTTGGTTAAATTCCCATGCTTTCTGTTGGTTGGTCATAATATAACTTCATTCCAATCTCTCATGCTTCTCCACATAACCTAATTTAGCATATGCTTTGCAATTAAGATTTCAGGTCTTTGCTGCTTGCTAGTTGATCACAAACTGTTTGCGTCCATTAATATAGTGTATGAACAAATGGAGAACTGCAATACGCATGGGGAGAAAATGAGTCTTATAAATGAGCTCGCACAAGGCAGGGAGCTAGCTAGGCAACTCCAGATCCATCTCAATGTTCCGTCTTCCTCTCATGGAACCCGGGAATCGTTGGTTCAAAAAATCATAGTTTCATACGAAAAGGCACTTTCCATGCTCAATTCTAGCAGCCCAGCCTCAGGGGGAGAGCAACAACAGCCCACAGGTCATGCTGCGATTCGAATGATTGAGTCCCCCCCACCTTCTCTCAATGGAAGTCCCCGGAGTGAAGACTCGGATCGCGAATTCAAGGACCAGGACAACAAAGATTCGTCTAGGAAGAGGTAGTTTGTCATGATAATGTTTTGTTGGTTCATCAGTACTTGATTGAGATGATAATTCTGTGGTGGTTAATTTTTGAATTTTCATAAATGTTGCAGGAAAACTCTGCCAAGGTGGACACAACAAATAAGAATTACATCAGGTATAGGGCTTGAGGGGCCTCTTGATGATGGCTTCAGCTGGAGGAAATATGGCCAAAAGGACATACTTGGAGCCAAATATCCAAGGTAGGCCAGGCAGAACATTTTCATTAAAGAACCCCTTTGTGACTTGGTCAACTCAACCAATGTGCAACTTGCATATTAACATTAGATTGTTGATCTTGGCAGAGGCTATTACAGATGCACTCATCGGAATGCTCAGTGCTGTTCGGCCACAAAGCAAGTGCAACGCTCCGATGAGGACCCAACAGTCTTCGAAATTACTTACAGAGGAAGGCACACATGTACACAAGCCTCCACCAGCACAACCAGTGCTCCTCCTCCTCCTCCTCCTCCTCCTCCTCCACAGAATAGCATGGACATAGTGGACCCTCAACAGAATGAGCAGCAACCACAAGACTTGCTCTTAGCCATCCCACAAGGCCTTACAGTAGTAACTGAAGGCTTAGACTCTGGTGATCAGGAATTGTTTCCCTACAATCCATTGAACCACAACTATGTGGGGCATTTTTCTCCTCCATTTATGGGCCCTGCAACTTCTGGAACACAGTATTTCTCAGCTTCAGAGCAGGGCTTTGGAGGAGGCAGCCAAGGTTTTCAGGGTGCTGAGTGTGAGATTGCAGAGATTCTTTCATCTTCTACTTCAGCAGCCAACTCTCCTGCTGCTTTGGGTTTCCCATTTGGTCAGGCTGATCAAAACTTATACCCCAACTTCTCATTTGACGGTCCAGGCTTCTTTTCCTCATAGCTATTAGCTTCCTTCCTAAAATAGATTAGCATTTCCAGAGCCAACATAATTAAACTTTGTAACATCCGCTAAGTAGTCTGATTGAAACGTTTCCGTTAAGAGACCCAAAAAAGCTGATATCTATATATATATTTTTTGTTTTCCAATTTTAACTGAATATTCTCTTTTTATGAGTCTTTTTCTTATTAATTAGTCCGCATATCAGAGATTCACGCGTTTTTCATTTTCACGTAAGGGTCCATCAGAATTGTCTTCTACGCATCCGAACAACAAAGGCCCAATCGCGACGGGACGTCTAATCGTGCAGTGGCCGTTTCGGAAACAACGTCTTTTCTTTTCGCATGCACGACCCAATGCATTGTAGATATGGCAGGCCCAAGACATCTTCAAATGGCCCATACGGTTCACACCAGTCCATTCAATTCCTGTGCTTTATTTTTTTATTTTCTATAAAAAAAATTATTTATCATTTCCTACATTTTCCTACTCCGTTGCAAATGGACAAGAAGAAAGAAACCCAGCAGAAAAAGTAAAATTGGTGGTGGTTCAAATTTTTATTCCGGGAAAATGAGACGAGATGAAATTTGGGCGTGTTGAAGAAGTGCGGTCCATGGCGTGCACATGTTTCCCAGCCTCAAACATGTCGCTCTTACATAGCCACCATAGGAATGAAATTTGAAGGCAAATTGGCCCACCTGATTGATGAGCAATGCTTTTGTAAGTCTAATATCTTCTTTTAGAGTTTGGTCCTAGGCATAAAAAAGAAAAAGAAAAAGAAAAAGAAAAAGAAAAAGAAAAAGTGAAATTGAAATTCATGTATGCATGTATACATGAAATTGATTAAGACTAAGAGAAGATGCATTAAACAAAGGGTTACCCTAGCTAGCTAAAACAAGTAATTACTGATCTGATCCTAGAATTACATATTTGTTAATAAGAATATGGTAAAAAAGCGTTTCCCACATTCTGTTTTATTATTAGCAGCAAATAGCAATGGGGAGATTGTTAGGTACGTAGATGGGGCATGCAATTAGCAGAATGTTTGCTGAATTTGGTGAGCCAGTTCCTCGGCACTAAGTTGGCATTCAATTCCAATCTAGCAACAAAGCAAGAAACAACATCCCAATCATTAGCAGCTCCAAATTTAGTCACCCACATGATTCATCAAAACAAAATCCTAATTAATATATTTGTACGGGGTAGCTACAAAATCAATGTCTGAAAGATACCCACCCACCCTTGTTTTCAACACGAGCATTTAAATCTGTAAGTCAGTACACGTACGGTACCACCCAATAATCCAGTACTCATACATACCTCATTCTTTTTTAAATTTTTACAACTGGAAATGAAATTACTGCAAGCATAATTCTTCATGTAAAGGACAAAACCAGTACTTTTTCCTCTGAACTAAATCACCCTTTATGCATTTAACATTTTGTTACTTTTTCTTAGATATCGTCACTGTATCCTCGGCCAGGATTAATATATATGCTAAGCAAAACTTGTAAAACAAAATCTAAAACTAGCAAATAACTATAGGAAGTGAAATTAATTAACAAATTATAATTTGGTTAGGTACAAATGAAATGAAATACCTTGATGGTGAAGGCATTAATCATGGTTTCGTCGACGGTGGTGATGCTGACGTCAAGAATTTCAAGCGAGAGTTCTTCGAGAGTAGAAATGATTCTGAGAGCCTGTCCGGGTATCGGAAGTGACACCGTTTTGAGAAGAACATTTGGACCTGAAAATTTCACCTCCACTTGGGCGACGGCGGACTTGGAGTTGGCGAAGAGCTCATTGAGATTGTCAATATTATTATTATTATTATTGATATGGGAGGAAGTAGTTGAAGAAGAAGGAGATGGTAATTCAAATGACGATGAGCTGGGCATGTTTGGACTAGAAATCAGATAATTACTAATAATATTAGCAGCGGCAGGTAATTGTGGTGGTGGTTGCTGCAGAGCCCTAGCAGAAGAGGGCTTGTAAGGGCTGGTTGGCTGAGGGGTTCTTGGGCTGATAGGGGGCAAGCTAAGCCTAGGACTGAGAGGGGGTTTTCTAGGGCTAAGGACTGGTGGTGATGGACCAGGTGGTCTTGGACTTGAGGCCAGCATAGGGCTGCTTAACACTTCACTGTAGGCTTTTCGCTGCTTCTTGGCCTCAAGCGATTGAAGAACTTGCTGCAGTTCATTGATGTAATCAACCACCCCTCCAATTATTGATGCTTGATCTCCCTGAACCAAAAGCAGACAACAAAAATAGGTACACATAAGATATATACACTTTTTTTTAATAAAATAATAATGAATTAGTACTGTTTTGAAGTAGCTAGCTAGTTAATGCTTAATAGTGCAGACAAAAACACGAAAAAACAAAAATTAGTGCAGCTAGCCAGCCATGGTGTGTACCGTGTACGTGGAGGGTTTCTACTTTTGCTTGTAATGAAGTTTGAAAGTGAAGGGACGAAATATATATGCAAAGAAAAAAACATGTGTATATTTAGATTATTTGATGTAATTAATAAGATTATTATGGATGGATGGGTAGAGAAACTAACTCGTTTGACATAGAAGCAAGGCATGAGAGAGCGCAGGACAGACAAGTGGTCGTTCATTTGCTTTCTACGGTTGCGCTCCACCGTTATATGAGACATCCTTGTTTGTTGTCCATCTTCATCTGAGAAAGTGGTCGCGGTGCCGCCCGAAGCAGGAGATGTAGAGAGCTTCAATCTCTTGGTTTTGGGGGGCGAATTGGTTTCATCAAGCTCGGTCTGGTCAGCTGAGGATGAGCTGAAAACAAGGGGTCGCGGTGGTTGTTCATTATCCAATGCCACCGTGGCTGGCGGCGGAGGGAATTCCATGGCTCCTCCGAATCCAAATCCGTCGTCTAAGCTCTCCAATATGCTAAAAAGATCGTCCCCTGGAGTAGTTAAGTTGCAAGTGGTGTCGCTGTAGTAGCACTGCTCGTGTTCTTGGAAAAAATCAGATGATGGACGGTCGTGATCATTATCCATGGCCATGGATGCTCTTTGTTTGCTTGCTTTGCTATATGCCTCTTGGTTAATTAGCCAAAAAAGGAAGAACAAAAAGGGAAATGGAAGTAGCTACAAGCCAGGCAACAAGGGAATTAGTTGTCGGGGAAAAAGACGAAAGGGAGGGAGGGAGAAACAAAAGAGAGTGCGTCAAAGATGAGAGAAAAAAAGTATGTATTATTATGTATGGTAGTAATATGTAGAAGAAGCTAGCTAGGTTTGCGAAAAGGGGAAGTAAATAAGAGAGGGTCTGCTGAAAGGGACTAAAAACCATCACCATCATCCACCTCTATTTATTTTTTTTTTTTTTTTGTGCTGATGATGTTTGGTTTTGGCTTTGCTTGCTTAGTACTGTGCAGCACTGTGCACTGTGCACTGTGCACTGTGCATGAGAGAGAGAGGTTCCTTCTTCCTGTATATTCAATTTTCTTGGTTTTCATCTGTCCGTTAGATTTATGTCTGCGTGGGATCTTACAGCCGTGGAGCACACAGAACCCCAATAAAATATAATTAGAATTGTAGAGAGAAATTGGAAATATCGTGGTGGATTCTGTTCTTTCTTCAATACTGAACTTTGCCACAAATTGGAAGATGACAAAATTAATTCGTTGGGTGTATATCATTAATTCAGCTACTACAAAGACATTGATGGGATATAATATTAAGACTCCGAAAATAAAATAGAAAAGAAGATATTTTTAACTAGGAGAGGACTACTTAAGGTTAAGGTCGTTGTTAGGTATAGCAAGGTTTCTCAATTATATTTAGATTTACGAATTAAGGTTGTTCCTAACCTAACCATGGCAACCTTGGCCTTGGGTCGGGGGATATGGGTCCTCTAACAGTAATTGATGGTTTTGGTCAACGTTGTATCGTATATACCTTTTTATCGATCAGCTACGTAAATAGAAGAAAGGGTATGGTAGAGCTAGATGAAAAAGAATGACCATATAAATATATATTCAGAGGTGGCAGTGGAAAATTCTAAAAAGTGAGGGGAAATTATCCTTAAGAATGAATGAATGGCATGGTTTTTATATAAATATATGCAGGCTGAGGCAGGCGGTGCCTGGAGACGGGAGGAATGTTCCTCTTTGATCCAAAACAAAAGCAAACATCTATGGCAATAATAGTACTTCAATGTTTGGTCAGAGAGGCTGCTCATTATCACTCACTACTAATGTTTTCCTTTTCCCTTCATGATTTAAAAATTAAGTTTGCTCAAATATATATATTATTATAGAATGATTACACATGGCTGATTAAAGTTGTATATTTTTATGGAGAAAAAGTTCATACCCAACAGTTAGTACGTACAATAATTAAATTGAAAAGTATAGGGTTTGTAATCGTTAAAATTTGAGAGTGCATGGACAAACATGCCTTAAAGGTACTAAATTGAATATATAATTAAGGATGAAGATGAGTGAAGGAAATGATGGTATAAAAAGGCTTTAATCTATAAATATGTAAATGCGACAAATTGAACAAAAACATGTGTTTGAGCAAGAAAATGAGGGCCAGGGTGATGACGACGAGTCAGGCTGATGACGAAGGGTACTGTGCTACTCAGACTCTGCACACTTGTTTCCTAATTATTATTCAATACTTCATTTTCCATATATATAATATTTTATTATGTAATATTGGAATTGAAAGATAGGCCTTCAATGTGCGGACACGGTATCTGCGTGCGTGCCTAGGATGAAATCAAAAGCAATTTCAAGTTATTAGACAGTCTATGAACTAAAATAAATTTGAAATGGAAATGTGGAATATAGTTCGTATCTAAATTATAATATGCTTGGTGCTACCTCAAAGGCTCTGGACAATACAAATAAATTGAATTTGAAAGTAGTAGAAACAAATTGCAAATTGGAATGCATGGTGTCTGGGTGGAAGGACGAACAGGATCCAAGGGGAGTAATTGCAAGTTTGGGCCAGCCATGGGAGTGCGCGGGTTTCATTTAAAGTGGTGTTGTGCTTCTGTCTGTACTTTTAGTGTATATATATATTTCCACATTTACTTCGCTCCTCCATATGAGTCCAATTCTAGCTTATCACCCGTCAATTTTCACATTTATCACCTTCACCAACTCTCTCTCTCTCTCTCTCTCTCTCTCTCTCTCTCTCTCTCTCTGTGTTTCGATTTAAAAACAAGTTTAACGCAGCTATATATCTTCTAGGAGCTGGATCTTCTCTATCTTATTGTATATAACCATTTTACATTCTCATCATCTCATCTCATCCATGGAATGGAATCACATCTTTACACTGATATAATATGTACGGAATCAAACTGCATGCTAGGTAGCTAGTTATTATTAAATCAAGCGCTGGAGACTTCACCCACTACTCTAATGGTGTCTGTACAAGACTGCATCTGCATGCATGCCTGTACGACCCTATAACAACCGCACTACTCCTCCTACGTACAAATAGCATCTACATAAGGCTGCATCCCTATATATATGTTGGCTGTCAAAACTCTTTAATACATTGGTTATAATTGGAGTATATATTTTAGAGTATAATATTAATTAATAAAATAAGATGCGTACGTACGTGTTATAATATGAGCGAGCCAAGCCATGTTGAAGCTATAGTTAAAATATTTTCAAGCAAATTATTTAACTTTTGTTTCAGTGGGCATCTGTTTTGGTAAAAGAAAGACAAAGGCATGCATGACAGTGGAACACTTGCACATTTCTTTGCTAGCTAGCATAGCAATGTATTATAGGGTGAGAGACAAAGAGCGGCTAGGTATGACAGATTTACCCAGATCTAGATAAGCTCTGCATCATTGGCATTGACAAATTGACAAATTGACAAATTGACAAATTGACATTGCATTGCATGCAGCATCTTTCAATTAATTTTGTATTTGTAGACAAGGGATCTTTTTGTAAACGAATGAATGAATTGGAACATACTTACTGTTTATCATTTATAACCCTCTCTCTGTGCAGAAATAAATGAGAATGTCATTGTGTGGGCCGGAGACAAAATTTTAAAACAAAAATTTGCATCGCAAGAATTATTAATATGCATGGGACCCTCTCTCCCTCCTCCTCCTCCTTCAAACTCCCTTCACTTCAAAAACCCTGCAAAACTCATTGAATACCCCCATTAGCCATTACACCACCCACGCATTCTGTGAGACAAACATTACTCTCCTCCCCCCACAGCCCACCCTTACTGTATTTTTTTATTTTTGTTTTGTTTCTTTTTCCTTTCTTTCGTTTTCTCTCTGATTTTGTTATGAAGATCTCTCAAATATTGTCCCCCCTTTTTCCCGTCTTCTTCCACGCCGGTAAGGCTCGAGATCTCCGGGAGTTGTTGGGAATTGTGGGTCATGTTTGGGAGATGGATATGTCATATGATACATACATTACACTGGGACCCAAAATGATCTTCAATCTTTCATTTCATATATATGAAAAATATTAATATTAGATTTTGTACATATAATATTTATTGTGTCTCGTATTTTATTTTGGACTGTCATGTCTCCATCCCTCTGCCTGCCCCATTACCGTTGGGTGGAGGCTAACATTGGGTGCACCTCCCTCCCCCTTCCCCCAACTGATCTCTGTCTCAACTATTTAATTCAGTGCTCATCTTTGTCTCCTTGATCATGCAGACATTAACCATCCTCATAAATTCATAATCATCATCTCTCTGCCTTTTGCGATTGGGTTTTCATATTTGGATATAAAAATACTGTTTATGTTTTGGATGAAAGGTATTAATGATTTGGGACAAACTAATTTATAACCAAGGTGCTGCTATATCAGGACACACAGACAGAGCTACAAAGTTGTAAGTATAATATTATATATGTGGTTTTTAATTACATGAGGACATATGCGATAATTAATTAAAGGTGGATGCGTATGATGTGGAGACTGTTTCTTCTTACAGTGAGCCTTGAATGCCATTGTTGGCTTGCCTCTGTTGAAAACAAGAATTTGAAACAGCTTTACTTAATTAATTTTTATAATACTATAGGCTGCCGCTGATGGCGACCAGTGAGATGTACAGGTTGTTGTTGTTTTTAAGGGCTTAGGTCCAAACTCCAAATTGTTCTACGAGAATGTCTCAAACACAAAAAAGCATGAGATGATCAGAGTCTGAGTGTCTGATTGTCTTCTTCCTTCCTTATTAATTAAATTAGCATTTTACAATATAGAACCAGATGAGCCTGTGAGTCTTAACCTAATGCAATAACTCATTTACTTTTTCATTTTCTTATACTAATCTCCAATGAGCCTGTGATGTGAGTCTTAACCTAAGAGAGATTAGTGGTTGAGGGTGGAGATTGTGCTTTCAAATTCTTATGTAAATTCTTTTAAAATGAAGAGACAAAGAGCAACGATAGCATTAACAAATTTTGATTCTCAACCCTTAATGGCTCGATTCATTCGAACTGCTCAGAGTGCGCTGCGATTGTCTTCTTCTTGTTCATGCAAAACCCTAGTCAATGGCATACAACGCCACCCAAATCCTCCGCTGCAGTGCAGAAAGCAATCTCAGCCTCTCTCTTCCAAAACAGATCTTACGCTCCGGGCGGCTATACTATTAAAATATTCGAAAATATTTCTTAAAATAGTATAGCCGCACGGCCATACTTTTAAAACATTCGAATAGATTTATTTCAACAGTATAGCCGAACGGCTAAACTATTAAAATATTCGAATATATTTATTTCAAGCGCCTTGCCGCACGGCTATACTATTAAAATATTCGAATATATTTATTTCAAAGGTCTAGCCGAAAGGCTATACTAGAGTATAGCCGAACGGCTACACTATTAAAATATTCGAATATACTTATTTCAAGCGTCTAGCCGACCGGCCATACTATTAAAATATTCGAATATATTTATTTCAAGGGTCTAGCCGACCGGCTATACTATTAAAATATTCGAATATATTTATTTCAAGAGTTCAGCCTCCGGGCCGCACGGCTATACTATTAAAATATTGGAATATATTTACCGGACGGCTACACTATTAAAATATTCGAATATATTTATTTCAAGAGTTTAGCCTCCGGACTATACTATTAAAATATTCGAATATGTTTAATTCAAGAGTCTAGCCGACCGGCTATACTATTAAAATATTCGAATATATTTATTTAAAGCGTATAGTCGCACGGCTATACGATTAATATATTGGAATATATTTATTTCACACGTAGAGCCGATTGGCTATACGGTTAAAATATTCGAATATATTTACTAAAAAGTATAGCCGAGCGGCGATACTATTAAAATATTCAAATATATTTATTGAACGAGTATAGCCGGCCATACCATGCCGGTTATACCATTAAAATATTCAAGTATAGCTGATGGGCTATATTATTAAAATATTCGAATATATCTCTAAAAAGCTTATAGCCGACCGGCTATACGAATAAAGTATTGGAATATATTTCTTGCAAGAGTATACTAGTAAAATATTCGAATATATTTATTTTAAGAGTATAGCCGCGCGGCTATACACTTTATATTTAAACTAATTTTAAAAAGAAAGTCTTTTTTTGGCTTTTATTAAAACAGCAGCTTATCTGAAACTACAAAATAGTGATGGCCAAAATTATTGTGAGAAATTTGGCAGAAAAAATTTCAAGCTTTGTCAGAAGCCACAGCAACCACAGAACATAATTTTGCAACTATAGGATTGAAATTTGAATTCTAATTGGGTGCTTGGTGATCTATAGCAACTTGAATAAGATAAAAAAGTTAGTGCAAAATCAAAAATAAAATTTACACATATTTGTTTAAAAGTGGCTCATATTTGACAACGGGATTAAAGCTTTTAAGATCAGATTACAAGCACGGTATTTGGTAACACGTGGACTCAGAGAACCTGATACATAAACAAATGACACACTTAAGGCTCGGGTTTGACCTTCACATCACCATTCTGTAATATGCTCTGTGCTTGTGCAAGCCGTTTTGTTTCCTGTATCGTAAGTAAACAGCTTAAACTCCTACAAGAATCATAATTAACCACATACACAAATACCGAGAATAACTAGAATGAAATATCGAGAATAAATACAAACAAGCTGACTTCTGCTGGGCGCAGAGTCAACACATCAATAGCAGAAACTTTCAGAGAAAGGTTGTGTAATTTGGATGAATGACCAAAAGCAAGAAATGCATAAAGGATGAAAGGGTCCACCCAACAAAATATCGAGAATAAATGCAAAAAAGCTGACTTTTGCTGGGCGCAGAGTCAACGCATAGCAGAAACCTTCTGAGAAAGGTTGTGTAATCTGGATGAATGACCAAAAGCAAGAAATGCATAAAGGGTGAAAGGGTCCACCCGAAGACTTTATGATAAAGGCAAATAAGGTTTATAAAATCCTTGTACAACATGTTAGTGGGCGAATGTAAGATAACTTACAGCAGCAGATGCAGCACGTATTTCTCTGTAAGATTCAACTTCATCAGGAAATGTCTGTTCAAGTTCTTCCAGAAGATGTTTGCGTAAACTCTAAACAAAACATGTGTAGAAGGTGGAATGAGGACAAACTTGAAACATCGAAATGGAACAAAACAATTATTTGCACACTGTAAAAGCTACCTTGAAGGTATCAGTTTTGCCTTTAGTGATCTGATTTTTGGCAATGCAACTGTTTATGACATCCCTTGTAAATTCATCAGGATTCTTCCCATCGTCAATCAAACTACACAAAATTAAAAAGTCAACGGTAGTCAGAAATCCACCATAAATGCGGAACCTTCAGTTGTTAGAAAGCAAATCAGAGAAGAAGCCTCACTTAAAAACTTCCATAGGAACCTGGATATTGCATTTTTCGGACAACTTAGCCATGTTGTCAAGCTCGATAACAAGAGCATTTCTGAGAGGTCAAACCTAATGTGAGAAAGTCTCCAAGCAACAATAAAAATATTGAGAACATAAGGTCTGAATAATCATTGAAGAAGCTCAGACTGAATAATCATAAGGGTCCACCCGAAGACTTTATGATAAAGGCAAATAAGGTTTATAAAATCCTTGTACAACATGTTAGTGGGCGAATGTAAGGTAACTTACAGCAGCAGATGCAGCACGTATTTCTCTGTAAGATTCAACTTCATCAGGAAATGTCTGTTCAAGTTCTTCCAGAAGATGTTTGCGTAAACTCTAAACAAAACATGCGTAGAAGGTGGAATGAGGACAAACTTGAAACATCGAAATGGGACAAAACAATTATTTGCACACTGTAAAAGTTCTGAATTGTGCTTCTCTGTGAGTCTTAACCTAAGAGAGATTAGTGGTTGAGGGTGGAGATTGTGCTTTCAAATTCTTATGTAAATTCTTTTAAAATGAAGAGACAAAGAGCAACGTTAGCATTAACAAATTTTGATTCTCAACCCTAAATGGCTCGATTAATTCGAACTGCTCAGAGTGCGCTGCGATTGTCTTCTTCTTGTTCATGCAAAACCCTAGTCAATGGCATACAACGCCACCCAAATCCTCCACTGCAGTGCAGCAAGCAATCTCAGCCTCTATCTTCCAAAACAGATAGTACGCTTCTGAGACATTTCCCAAATCGCCCAGCAAAGCTAACATCCTTGGAATATATTTTTTAAACAGTACTGCCGGGCGGCTATACTATTAAAATATTTGAAAATATTTATTGAAAGAGTATAGCCGAACGGCTATAATATTAAAACATTCGAATATATTTATTGAAAGAGTATAGCCGAACGGCTATAATATTAAAACATTCGAATATATTTATTGAAAGAGTATTACAGCACGGCTATACTATTAAAATATTCGAATATATTTATTCCAAGCACATCGCCGCACGGCCATACTATTAAAATATTCGAATATATTTAGTTCTTGGCTATACTATTAAAATATTCGAATATATTTATTTCAAGGGTCTAGCCGAAAGGCTATACTATTAAAATATTCGAATATATTCGTTTCAAGAGTCTAGCCGACCAGCTATACTATTAAAATATTCTAAAACAGCTATACTATTAAAATATTCGAACAAATTTATTTCAAGAGTCTAGCCGGGCGGCTCGAATAAATTTAATTCAAAGTAGCCGACCGGCGATACTATTCAAACATTGGAATATATTTATTCCAAGCGTATAGCCGGACGGCCATACTATTAAAATATTCGAATATATTTATTTCAAGCGTATAGCCGAACGGCTGTACTATTAAAATATTCAATATATTTATTTCAAGAGTATAGCCGAAAGGCTGTACTATTAAAATATTCGAATATATTTATTTCATAGCCGAACGGCCACACTATTCAAATATTCGAATATATTCATTTCAAGAGTCTAGCCGCCCGGCTTTACTATTCAAATATTCGAATATATTTACCGGACGGCTATACTATTAAAATATTCGAATATATTTATCTCAAGAGTTTAGCCGCCGGGCTATACTATTAAAATATTCGAATATGTTTAATTCAAGAGTCTAGCCGACCGGCTATACTATTAAAATATTCGAATATATTTATTTCAAGAGTATCGCTGGACGCTGTACTATTAAAATATTCGAATATATTTATTTCAAGCGTTTAGCCGAACGGCTATACTATTAAAATAAATAAATGTTTTTCGAGTCTGGCCGGTCCGCTGTACTATTAAAATATTCGAATATATTTATTTCAAGAGTTTAGCCTCAGGGCTATACTATTAAAATATTCGAATATATTCGTTTCAAGAGTCTAGCCGACCAGCTATACTATTAAAATATTCGAACAAATTTATTTCATGAGTCTAGCCGGACGGCTGGAACAAATTTATTTAAATAGTCTAGCCGACCGGCTATACTATTCAAATATTCTAATATATTTATTCCAAGCGTCTAGCCGCACGGGCATACTATTAAAATATTCGAATATATTTATTTCAAGCGTCTAGCCGAACGGCTACACTATTAAAATATTATTTCAAGGGTCTAGCCGACAGGCCATACTATTAAAATATTCGAATTTATTGATTTCAAGAGTCTAGCCGACCGGCTATACTATTCAAATATTCGAATATATTTATTTCAAGAGTTTAGCCGCCGGGTTATACTATTAAAATATTCGAATATGTTTAATTCAAGAGTTTAGCCGACCGGCTATACTATTAAAATATTCGAATATGTTCAATTCAAGAGTCTCGCCGAACGGCTGTACTATTAAAATATTCGAATAAATTTATTTCAAGAGGTTAGCCGAACGGCTGTACTATTAAAATATTCGAATATACTTGATTCAAGAGTCTAGCCGAATGGCTGTACTATTAAAATATTTGGCTGTACTATTAAAATATTCGAATATATTTAATTCAAGAGTCTAGCCGAACGGCTGTACTATTAAAATATTCGAATAAATTTATTTCAAGAGTCTGGCCGGACGGCTGTACTATTAAAATATTCGAATATATTTATTTCAAGAGTTTAGCCTCCGGGCTATACTATTAAAATATTAGCGTATAGCCGCCCGGCTATACGATATATTGCAATATATTTATTTCAAGCGTAGAGCCGGTCGGCTATACGGTTAAAATATTCGAATATATTTATTAAAACGTATAGCCGCACGGCGATACTATTAAAATATTCGAATATATTTGTTGAACGAGTATAGCCGGCCATACCATTAAAATATTCGAGAATAGCCGGTTATACCATTAAAATATTCAAGTATAGCTGGTCGGCTATACTACTAAAATTTTCGAATGTATTTCTAGAAAGCTTATAGCCGACCGGCTATACGAATAAAATATTGGAATATATTTCTTGCAGGAGTATACTAGTAAAATATTCGAATATATTTATTTTAAGAGTATAGCCGCTCGGCTATACGCTTTGTATTTAAACTAATTTCCGAAAGAAAGTCCTTTTTCGGCTTTTGTTAAAACAGCAGCTAATCTGACAACGGGATTAAAGCTAATCTGACAACGGGAGCAAAATCAAAAATAAAATTTACACATATTTGCTTAAAAGTGGCTCATATTTGACAACGGGATTAAAGCTTTTAAGATCAGATTACAAGCTCGGTATTTGGTAACACGTGGACTCAGAGAACCTGATACATAAACAAATGACACACTTAAGGCTCGGGTTTGACCTTCACATCACCATTCTGTAATATGCTCTGTGCTTGTGCAAGCCGTTTTGTTTCCTGTATCGTAAGTAAACAGCTTAAACTCCTACAAGAATCATAATTAACCACATACACAAATACCGAGAATAACTAGAATGAAATATCGAGAATAAATACAAACAAGCTGACTTCTGCTGGGCGCAGAGTCAACACATCAATAGCAGAAACTTTCAGAGAAAGGTTGTGTAATCTGGATGAATGACCAAAAGCAAGAAATGCATAAAGGATGAAAGGGTCCACCCAACAAAATATCGAGAATAAATGCAAAAAAGCTGACTTTTGCTGGGCCCAGAGTCAACGCATCAATAGCAGAAACCTTCTGAGAAAGGTTGTGTAATCTGGATGAATGACCAAAAGCAAGAAATGCATAAAGGGTGAAAGGGTCCACCCGAAGACTTTATGATAAAGGCAAATAAGGTTTATAAAATCCTTGTACAACATGTTAGTGGGCGAATGTAAGATAACTTACAGCAGCAGATGCAGCACGTATTTCTCTGTAAGATTCAACTTCATCAGGAAATGTCTGTTCAAGTTCTTCCAGAAGATGTTTGCGTAAACTCTAAACAAAACATGTGTAGAAGGTGGAATGAGGACAAACTTGAAACATCGAAATGGAACAAAACAATTATTTGCACACTGTAAAAGCTACCTTGAAGGTATCAGTTTTGCCTTTAGTGATCTGATTTTTGGCAATGCAACTGTTTATGACATCCCTTGTAAATTCATCAGGATTCTTCCCATCGTCAATCAAACTACACAAAATTAAAAAGTCAACGGTAGTCAGAAATCCACCATAAATGCGGAACCTTCAGTTGTTAGAAAGCAAATCAGAGAAGAAGCCTCACTTAAAAACTTCCATAGGAACCTGGATATTGCATTTTTCGGACAACTTAGCCATGTTGTCAAGCTCGATAACAAGAGCATTTCTGAGAGGTCAAACCTAATGTGAGAAAGTCTCCAAGCAACAATAAAAATATTGAGAACATAAGGTCTGAATAATCATTGAAGAAGCTCAGACTGAGAAAGTTACAGGCGTTGGAGGAGGGGGAGCTGAGAGGCATCATTGAACGAAGAGACAGTGAGGTAGAGCTGATGAATGAGCCCTAAAGTTTTCTGAATAGAGTTAATGACCTCGTTCAGGTTTTGCTTTGGATCATCCACCATTGTCGCTCCAGTTGTATCATTGGCTTGAGGGACCAAAACCCCATTTCCACCACTCCCACCGGTTGCATTCTGTGATGCATCCATTTCACACCACTCTAAAGCTCTTTAAAAAAGTACCTGTCAGGCTGTCAAATGGAAATTAAGCCAATCAAAAGTAAGACACTAGATACATAACAGGTTTTTCGTGACATTTGCTAAAGAAGAAAAGCATACATATTGCTAAAGAAATGAAAACGAATTACAACTTAAGAATGTAATAAAATTCATCAATTTAGAAGTCAAAACAATCGTTTAGATCAAATTTAAGTAACACAGGAAATCTCTTCCTAGATAAAGCTAACTAGAATCTCCTTGGCCACAGTGTCCTTCATTCTTGCTGGATCTTTCTTTTCTTTCTCTTTTTTATGCACAACAGAGCATTAAGAAAGAGAAAATATCCCAGATGAATCTTCTCTCAAGTAGCTGCAAATAAATAAAAGGACATACAAAACAATATAATACTAGCTTCGATTAAGACTGAGATAAGAATTTGTAGATGAAGCTGACAAATTTACATACCAAATGGGCTTTGTACAATTTTTTTAATTTTAATTTTCTTCAGATGGAAGCCTTCCAAACAAAAATTGAAACTACTAACCCGCACAAAGAGGGAAATAAGTTTTTTTCAATTTTTTCAAAAGTATGTTATCAATTGCAGTTTTGTGAAACAGGGATATACCACCATGAGGACTTACTGCCTCGAGGAGCCAAGAAAACTAAGCAAGTCCTTAACTTATTATTGAATTTCTCGATTATTTCCCTTGAGTGTTGTATTGTTGGAAAAAAAAAAAAAATCCTTAAGAGCGACTATAAAGAGATAAAGAGAAAACACAAACAGTAAAACAGACTTATTTCGGCCGAAAATGCTTTCATTGATAACCAAAGAGGAAGCAATACAAAGACTAGTGCCAAAAGGCACCAGCCATAAAGAAACAAACATTTCTGAATATTCCAAACCTTGAGATTGAGAGTTAATGGAGGGAGAAGATTGACCTCTTCAGATGAGAACATAAACACGAGAGAGAGTAAAAAAGGAAAAAAAGGAAACGAATTTGGCCATACCTTAGATCGATCTTTCCAACCCTGCTTCAGTATGTGAAATGAATCCTCTTCTTGCAGATACAAAATGATGAACAAACCGATTCATAGAGGGATGGGGAGATCGAGGAATTGGTATTGGGCTTCGCCTTTCCCAAAAAATCCCAAATAAACTAAACTAACCAACCCAACTAAGCTATATATATATATATAATATATTGGGCCCAAAAAGGAAATAGCACGCTCAGTTATGGCCCAAAAAAGAAATTAGAAATCTTTGCATTGGCCCAAAAGAAATTGGCATCTCCATCAGCTATACACGCACAGAGTCACACAGAGAAACACCCTGCAAGGTATTGACATCGTAACATCTGGTGTGCTCCTACTACTCAATTACATAACTCAAATTCTACCGTACAAGTTGATAATACAAAAAGTTGACAAGGAATGAATGGATTCTTAAGAAACAAAAGAAGACAGAAAATTTAAACATGGTGATGGAGGGTAGCTAATACCAATGAAACTATATGTAAGGAACCAGTAATTACAACAATTCCTAAACGATCCCCAGTTCTTCCTCTGAGAATCTGATTTGCTGTATTCAGGGAAGCCTGAAATGAAGCCTCCACGGCCAATATGGGTTTATTTCCCAACTTGCTTAAGCAAATTAACTGATCCACAGACAAATCTTGATGCTCCGACATTTCGTTGTGGAGAACATCTATTCCCAGTTCCTTGGAAGCTTGGATCCAGCAATTCCTTAACAATGAGGCTGCAGTTGTCCGAGATTTTGACCCAGCAATGCTAGCTTCCATCAAAACGACACCATTGACATGCCCACCTGAAAAGAAGTGATCAAAGTCTCTATCATGAAGGTACATGTTGTCATCTTTCTGACTCCCCAGCATTGGACATTACAACCAGGAAGTACTGAAAATATAATAATCATAGCAACTGAGTACTGGCTTTACCTGAAAGGCACTCTCTTGCAAAACCAAGATGATCTTTGTCGCTAGCCATTGCAACCACAAGAGTCAATCCTGCCTCTGGAAATGTCATCTTTATAGTCTCCATCAATGCTCTAGCAGATTCTTTGGTGTGGGCTGAAAAACAGTCTTGGAAAGTATTAGCACTGTAGTTCTACATTGGTAGTAATAAATACGACATCCGAAAACAGAACTGTAAACATTCTAAGCAATAATTTGTATATTCCAAGTCACCAGGGCAAATGATAGCCTCATCTAAATCTATTCAGTGTGGAGGGAAACCAAGAATAAAGAAAAACATACCTCCATCAAGCAATATTGTTGCGCCAGATAGTCCTATTGCCTGAGCTTCTTTTGACGTTAGAAATTGACTTCTTCCAAGCAAGTGTGTCTGCTGTAAACCAGTTCTAATGCATTCATCTGAAATTCTCCATCCTGAAGTATCCATAGAAGCATTAGAGGGAAGATTTAAAGAACACGGCGGCCAGTTATGTACAATAATTGAGAAGTGACTCTGAACTTAAATAACATAAACAAGGTAGAGCCAGCTGTATAAGATAATGAAAAAACTAATGGTTTCTAATATATCTAGAACATTACAGCCCAGCAGAAGATAACTAAAAGATTAACCCTCTCACCTAGGTGGCGAAGACATAGTGCTGCACAAGTAGCAGTTACTGCATTCTGAAGTTGGTGAGTTCCAAGCATGTATAGTTTGACATCCAATAACTCAATGAACTGCAAGGAATAACACAATTACAAGTTTGTTACAACATTTCAAAAAAAATGAAAAAAAACAATATTGCATGGTAACCAATAAAACAGTTCTATGAATATGAAAATAAAAAACCCAATAGATCCTAAAATCATCCCTCAAATGCGTACCAGCTTTAAGTCCCTTTCAACTCGTATCACTATATCACAAGACTGGAAAGGTCTACCATTGAGCATGCTAACGCCATTTATCTTACTTCTATTTCCAGCATCTGATGCTAATACTACAGGGGAGCTCATCAAGAAAGCTTTATCACGAAGAATGTGCTCAATACGTGGAAGGAAGGGACCACCCAGAACCACCTGAAAATTTATACCAGTCAGTAGAGTAAAAATGAAGTATATATCCTGCGGTCAGCAACAGCAATTCTAATGACTTGTAAACAGAGATTGGAACATGAGAATGAAGACAGAGAAGAAAACAGGCAGCATATAACTACTACGATTCTGAAAAATCTACCAAAGGAATCCCTATGGCGGACCAGTGAATAACCTAACTGAAAACTTTCACGTTCACAACATGTGTAGAAGGAAATAGGAGAGAGTAGTTAAAATGGAAGACAATACAGGAAAACTTTTAGCTTATTTGTGCAAAAGAAATCTCTAAGGCAGAACCACCTAACTGGGTGACCGTGTTTAATGATTCCGGACTTCGCAGTTGCAATGCTTTCCAAAGAACCTCCAAGTGCAGCCAAATGTTCCTCACCTATTGTAGTTATGACCGATGTGGCAAGTCCAGAGCTACAAATGACATTAGTTGCATCACGTGCACCGCCTAACCCAGCCTGTTCATTTGCATGAAATAAAAACAAAATATTTGAAGGGGCATAAACAAAGGGGCAATTATCTGCAAAAAGATATCAAAAGGAAAAGTGAATAACCTCAATAACTGCAATGCCAACATTCTCTTGAGCAAATAGTGTGAATGCCATAGCAGTGAGAACCTAACAAATTCCAATCCGTTACCACATAATACAAGATGCCCAAATCTGACAACGGAAAAATGTTGAAAGGAAAAAGAAATCATTTTGCGAATTCAAATACACTCTCCAACCCAATATTTCAAAACATAAATTCTCACTGATAATACGAGAAAATGATAATTTGTTGAAAGCTATGAAGCTTCTCAACCATATTGAAATATTTTTCTGTAATCATTATGTGATGATTATCTAATTAAAAAGCAACCAACAATGATATATATAAGTTGATACCTCAAAATGACTCATACGCCCATTTTCAACTTCCATTGCACGATCAAGAATCTTTTTAATCCTATGGAAAAGAGAACGCAATGCCTTTGCTGACACTGGTTCGCCAAACCTTCCCATTGATATACGTTCCCTGACAGTTTGAATATGCGGGCTGCATAGACATAAATGAAGCCTCTTCTCAACAAATGGATTACTTCAAATCAGAGGAAGTTGAAAACATAATCGAAAACGTAGATATTGCAATAAACCAATGAGCCACACCTAGTATAACAACCAACAGAATGCCCTTCTGCCCTCAAAATGCTGGAGAGAAATGCAGCGGTTGATCCTTTCCCCTTGGTCCCGGCAATGTGAACGGCCTATAATTGCTGTCATGCTAATTAATTTTACTTGTTCTCAAACTTCAGCAAAATAAAGAGAAGAAAAGTTCATATAAAAAAATTAAAGAGAAGAAAAAGTAACCATATCAAAAACAGCGAAAACAAAAACAAAAATAGGAGTTTAGTTTAATAAAATACCATGAACCCAAGTGAACCCAGAGTCAAGCTAGACACTTTCAATAACTAAACTACAAAAGCCTTTTACTTTCAGTGTTATTGTTCGCAATTTTCTCACTAAACAAACAGAGCACAAGCAGTAAAAGAGAGTTACACCAATGATATTTCGAACCTTGAACTTAGAGTGAGGATTACCCAGTAGCTCCAACAACCGTCTCATCCGACCCAGATCAAACCCGTCTTCCGAATCTGTACCCGCATCTTTGGGAACGCCCGATTTCTCGTAGTTCTTCAGAGAATTCATGTATTCCATCAAGTCCTTAAGCTCCAAGTCATCCGAGCTTGCGCAAAAGCCTCTTCTGGACCCTACATTTCTCAGAAGCCCAACGCCAATTGAAGAAGTTAGCCTTTTCCTGTGAGTAAGGATGGGTTCTCTGAGATGTTGGAAAAGTTTCATTCTTTCTTGTACTCCGTTTGTTTCTCGGCGAAAAGTGATGGAAACTGAGTCCGTGAGGCTAGTCATCGGCGCCTAGCACCGGAGAAAATTTCCCAAAAGTACGGCGTTTCGCTTTTCTCTCTCCACTAAAACGCAACGTTTCACTAATTCGACACGTGGCGGGCAGTTCGCGCCTCCACCTCACAGTGTTACAGTTATATCTCGGTCCCCTGACGTTCGATGGTATTGTGTGGTGTGTTTGAAACACTTCCGCTCTCAGACTGTCTCAGGATCAGTAAACCCTAAACGATTCTCTGCTCCAATCGCGAGATTTCGACGCTGCAGTTGAAATTTCTGCTGTAACTTGTAAGTTTAAATTTTATTTTTTGTTACAGTGGTCTATGCATTTTCGGTTGCTTCTCTGTTTAGTTCCCCGGAAAAAGAAATGAAACAAAAACAGTTTTTTTTTTTCCCATTAAAGAAAAAAGTTCTGAATTGTGTTTCTTAAAAGTGCAGAGGTAATAATTCTTTCTGGAAATAATTGAGCTTTTGTTTTATTTTTGCATCTATTCTTGAATCTCTGAATGGTATAAGTTTTGATGATTTATTTATTTATTTTTAAATTCAGTTATTTCTAAGCGGGAACTGCTGAGATTATTTTGTGAAATACTTGATTCTGAAAGTAGAATTGTTCTAGTAGATTAGAGAAATATGGAGGTTGTGGAATGTAAAGATATGCACGAGGTTGTTGGCGAAAATGAGTTGGAAGGTTGTGGGACTAGTGAATTTGACAACAGGAGTAAGAGAGCTGAAGAGAGGTGTGTGGAGTTAGAATCGGAGATTGTAAGGAGGAAGAGTGAATATGAAGCTCTTGAGGCCAAGTTTAGGGCATTGGAAGTCGAAAAGCTTGCTATGGAAGAAGTGATTAAGGCTTTGAAGAGAGAGAGTGATGGAATTAAGGAGCAGGATAATAGTGGCGGAGATGAAAAGAATAAATTTTTGGGGGGAGAAAAGGGGACGGAGCGAATTGTTGATCTGACAGAGGATAAGTGGGAGGAAGATAAGGTCTTTCAGCTTATGATTGAGAACAAAGTATTGGAGTGTGAGAAGAAACAGGCTGAGAATGAGGTTGAGGCTTGGAAGGAAAAATTCAGAGAATTGGAATTGGGGATCTTAAAGTTGGACAATAATTTAGTCTTGAAAGGTGGGAAAGTTCCCTTGGCTGAAAGGATTAGACTTGAGGATGGATCACCAAATGTGGATTCTCCTGAAGATAGCAGGACTACGCAACCGAATAAAAGGATTAAACTTGAGGATGGATTGCACGTTGAAAGAGACTTGGAATGTTCGAGAGACAAAGATATAGTTGTGGATTTGGTGGATGTTACATGTCACTCCCTTGGTAAAGGGATCTGCGATCTGCAGTCAGCAGGTATGAAATATGCTCAAATTTGTAATTACTCAATTTTTTGTGCAAAGTCCTAATTGGATATGGGCATTAGCTGTGGAGAAGTGCCCATATTGGTAGGATTGACTCATATAACTGCTATGTTCTTAAGTGGTTGACCCTTAGCATCTCCTCTATGAGAAACTTTTCTGATTTCTGTTCAAATGATTCTTAGTAAATGGAACGCAATGTTTACATGTGTCTTTATGTTTGATTTTCAAATGTAATTTTGAGTCCAGTATTCATGAAGGGAGAATGTGTCTTTTTGTTTAAAATAACTTTGAGTCCAGTATATATGTATGTTTTCACATTGCCTAAACGAATGCAGTTAGGCTCCTATAAAGTTGTTTCTTTGGTACATAACAATTTGTTTTAAGTAATGCAGGCTGTACTCCCAATGGCACACCATGTAAGCATCGTGATGGTATTAAGGAGGAGAAGAAAGGTGTCTGTATGGAATATACTAACAGTAGACAAGCTAGGAAACAGCTAAAATTTGAGGAAGATGGGAGTCCTTGCAAGAAGATGGCTCCATCTACACCTGGTGGTGGTGTACCTTCTTCTCTCAGTGTCATTAATATTAGTGACAGTGATGATGAACGTAATCCTACTCATTGCCATACACTTTTGCCTACTGATGATAAGGGAAGCAAAGAGGTTTGCATTTCACTGGGTTCTGTATTAGGAGAAACTGTGGGTTGTGAAAAAGGTATGACTATCAAAAACTGTATAAAGCAGACAGATACTGACCATAATGTTGAGGAAGATACTGATGATAGCAATGAGGCTTTTCTGCTTGCCTCAACACCCAAAAGAAAGCGTGCTTCTAATATTGTTACTAGTGACTCTGAAAGTAGTGATGATAATATTCCGATCAGAAAACTCAAGAAAATGCATCTTCGGGGAAAAATACATGACCAAGTAGGATCTGCTTCGGTGATTGACAATGCCACGGGTGCTGTTACCCCTCGAAGGCGGCGTCTCGTTAGGTTGAGAAAATGTGGGGAAGGAGGTGGGGCAGAAGGAAACTATTCAAACGAGGATGTTGAAGATGATGAATTATTCGAAGAGGTTGGGTCGGATAGTGAAGGTGAAAGCTTGGGTGGATTTATTGTGAATAGTTCTGATGATTCTGAAGGTAATGATGCTTCTACCAAGTCGGAAGATTCCTCAGATGATAATGTGAACTTCGATGAGATCCTATCGAAATTTCAGAGGAACAAAGATCATAAATCGAAATGGGAGTTTGAGGCAGACATGCTTGCTGCATTTGGTAAGGATCCATATCTGTGCATGAAGGCTGTATGTGCTCTTTATAGACAGCAGACATGTGAAGAAAAAATTAGCAAGGGATCATTGTGCAACAATTATCGTGGTTTTAGCAAGTTCGATGCTCTCAGGTGAGAATTTGAACGCATAATATTTGACTTTTCAGATCCTACTTCTTGCCTAACTATTCGTTTAGGTATCATTTGACATATTTCTTATCCATTTTCAAGATGTGATGATATCTGGAATAGATTTTTGCTTTCTGTGTTTTGTCCACCAAATTGTTGATGAATTTTCTGTTCTCCATTTTTATAGGGGCTCTGTGTTGGCTGAGTTTCTCACTGGTGGAGACCCAAATGGAGATGTGAACAAAACAGTGAAGGAGTTGGAGGAGTATGACCCAAGGGGCATCGAACAATGTAGAACATTGGCAAGTCGTTACTCTAAGCAACTGTTCGAGATCTACAATAACAAAGAGGATCCTCTGTTTCTCCCATCATTCTGATGGTCTCTGCCAGAGGGATGACATAAGATGACATGAAATGAGAGAATGGTTACCAAATGTTTGTACATATATGACAGTCCTTTTGATTTTTTATCATGGTTGTGTTGTATATAACAATATAACTAGGAACATATGAAAAATTGTCCTTTTCATATTTATGCATTGAAGCACATAATTTTCGACTGCTTTGGTGTCCATAAATCAATGCCAAGAATTGGCAGACAAGCATGCTAGCTCTTCCTTCTTTCCTGTTGTTTCTGTGCAACTACATGCTACCTGCTAATATGGGTTAATTGCCACGTAGCAGACAAGCCGTTGGAAATATGGAAAATGAGATTGTATTCGGTGACAATCTGCAACTACCCCCAACAACTAAATTATTAGATTTTGGCTTGTCCTTTGAAAAATGAAGATGCATATGAATCTGATACATGAGCATTGTTGACAAACTTAATTGTAAGAGTTGACGTTTTTGTAATCTTTCAAGAATTGAATCGTTCTAATATGAATTAAAGAATTTTTAACTAGTTTTCACCCTTTGGCTTTCTCTACACTCAACAGTCCAGTTTCTGAGTTTCTCTCATTAATTGAAGCTCCACTTACAAAATGGCCATCATCCATCAAGTTTGAGAGAGAGAGAGAGAGATGGAGTCAGCTACTAGGTTTGAAGTGGGAAGAGGAAGAGTCGATGAAGGGAAGCATCAGCAAAGGGACTTCTTTAAAATGCCACTGCACTACCCAAACTATTCAAAAGCTGACTACGACAGCATGCCTGAATGGAAGCTCGACCGCCTTCTGTCTGAATACGGCCTTCCAGTTGTTGGAAGTGTGGAGCACAAGAAGAAATTTGCCATGGGAGCTTTCCTCTGGCCTCACTAAATAAAATCACTTCTTCTTCTTCTTCTAGCTACCACGGCATTAATAAAATATTTTCTATATCATCTTAGCTAGCTGCCTTCTTCTGTCATAATGTTTCATATATATGTGTTTTGCTGATTTCTGTGTTGCCTCTTTCTTGTAATTACTTTGCATTGCTCTGAAAAGAAAGGCTCAGCAGCAAATGAAGAGGTTGTTTTTTATCCAAACAATATTAGAATCATAACAATTCATGCATGCTAATGCTGTCAATGTAACTGGCTGGCTGGGAAACGTATTATTAGTTTTACAAATCAAACTACATCATCAACACAAAACGCACAATTAACAAACATCTTTTTAAATTTAGGAAATTGATTGAGAAACAGAAAAAGAAAACATATGGGTTGGTGGGTCCCCTAAAGATGCGGGCTGACCCCACAACTTTGCCATGCATATAGATAGATAGATGGCTATAAAAGCCATACATGTGTTGATCCACAATTCCCTCACCCTTGGGTCTTCCTTTGAGCCATTTTATTGGTCCCTCTCTGTCTCATATTTATTATCATTTTGTTGAGCGCTGAGCTTTTCTCCCTCCTCTTTCTCTCTCTCTCTTTCTCTACGTAACGTAACAAAGAGAGGAGGAGGGGGAGGAGGAAAAAAGGGAGAAAAATGGCAGTGATTAATGCATCGTCATTTGGAGTGGTTGCAATTGTCCTCCTCTTTTTCGCTGTCGTTTTGCCCATGGTTCATGCAACCAGGGTGGCTCCGGCTCCAGCTCCAACAAGCGATGGTAAAGCTTCCTTAAAAAAAATTGCATTGCTCACGTATTTTTCAATTTTTTTGTTTTGTTTTTGTTTTGACATAGCAGTATTCTAAACTATTCTAATGTACGGAGAATGAATCAAAACCGACTACAAGGAAGCAGATACGCTGCCTTAGTCAACTCACCTAACCAACATTCGCATTTCTTTTTGGTGTTTTAATTTGGAAACGAATGGAAAGGTTATGGGGATTGCTTAATGAATTGTTTATGTGTATTTTTGCAGGCACGGCAATAGACCAAGGGGTAGCATACGTTCTAATGGTGCTGGCATTAGTTCTCACATATCTCATCCACTGAATAATCAATCATCTGAGCTATGAGATGCAGAGAACCAGAAGGTACAGGAAGCAACCAGCAGCATACATATATACAAACCATTGCCCACGCTAGGTGTTTTAAATTTAGGGTGGGTGTGATGTGGTATGGGGTAAATTTATTAATTTCGTCAGGTTAATTCTTGTTGAATATTCCAAGTATTGGATAAATCTCATTAATTTAGTACGTACGTTAATTTGGAGGATTCCTTGCTTCCCTTTTCTTGGTTTGATTCTATCAGGAAACACTTCTCTAGTTACTATGTACATTAATTTGGATAATTTCTTGCCTTGCCTTCTCAATTTTAATACATAAACTTGAAATTTAAAAATGGAAATAATGAAATTGAGAAACAAAGCATAGACATTACCAGGATTCGGATTGCTCATTTTTCTCGATGGGCTGAATGAGTGCCACGAAGATTTTTTGGTTTTTTTCTTTTGTCCAAGAAATTCTAGGATTTGACCATGTTTTTTCTTTTCTTTTTTTTTAATTGGAGGGTGGGAGGGAGGAGCGTTCAAGAAGCACAGAACGTTTTGGCCAAATCCTGCTGCAATACTAAAAAAATGACAAAAAGAAATACTATTGCTTTATTTGACACCAAAGAGAACAAGAGGCAGATCATGCAGATTATTCGATATAATCTACCAACTGAGATGTACTCTCAAAAAAAAAAAAACAAGGGAACGACCTAAACGTAACAAAATTTCTCCTCAAAACTGAGCGAGAAAAAGTGAACCAAAATTGGGTGAAAAGAGGTTCAATCCTGCACTTGCAGGCCTAGAAAAAAAATAAAAACATTGTCATCTGGAAAGCTATTGTATCTACAAAAACTTGTAGCTGATCTTCCTTATCAAAATCGTTTCCTTACCCTATGCCAAGTCACTGGACACTGCATCAAAGGGCACCGTGGAAGGATCAAAAAAAGGAGAAGACACGGATCCACCTCTGTCATGAAGTTGAATACCGCTGATGAAGAACATACTTAACGACTTCATAGAAGGAAACCACAATCCCAACAGAAGGGCCTGCACGGCCAACACGAGGACCAACTCCCATGAACAGTCCCTTCAGCCCTCCACCCCTGTCCCAAAGCAAATATCAATATAAGTGCATTACTAGTAAAAGATCTACATGCCCATCACTGAAATTTATGTACTGGAAGGATACCTCCAAATCTCCATTAGTGTTTGCCTTGTTGTCATTTTCAGTGCCCTGACTGGATCGTTCTGATTTTTATTTTCCAAAAGAAAAATGTTCATAAGAACAGAGTACAAATATACAAAGAAGTACAATACCTAAAATACTAAGCGACACTCCATTTCATAAACAAAGTGCAACATGCATGCTAATTCTCCTTTACGTTCATCTAGTTCACTTTCAAAGTTTGGGAAAAGGATCAAACTCTTTCTCTTTTTTTTTTTTTATTTTTCCTTTTATGGGTTATCAAGAGATCGATTCAGAATGGAATAGAGAGAGAAGAAAAATACCTCTATCTGCCTTCGGGTTTTTGCAACATCCAATGGACACGTGGCTGCAGCAGCAAGGCTTCCTGCAACAAAAGCAGCAGAAAAATTTGCTCCAAGGACACTGACTGCATTGGCTTCATCACCAACTAGACCAAGAAGTTTTCTCCTGAGCTGCTCAGACAGAAAAGGAATTGTTATTGAAATAATTGCTGGAAAAAAATAGATGTGGACAAAACAATGATAAAAGGAATAAGTAATCAGAAGAATGAATCCATACGGGCTCAAGGGTTGACCAACAGATTGCTGAGAAGGGAACATCACGAGCAAGTTGTGCTCCCATACCCGTCCACAGGACACGATAGCCTTGCACTGTTAGAACAGAGAGTATATCATAATCGTTTACTTCAAACAAAATTTAATTCTGGATCCAAAACGCCAAACTGCACTGAAAACCATAATGAGGGTGCCTCTACTCCTCAAATCTTAATTTGTGTTCATGGAAGTAATGAGTAGGTGTCCAGCTAAATATCATATAGCAAACCAAAATCTGATTTCCTAATAACTGCTGGGATGCATTTGCTTATTGTGCCGCACAATTTGACTTCTATTAGAATTATGGGAAAATAACATGCATCCACCTTAAATTTACAGAACTCAAAGAACTAATCCAAGGTCAAACCATCAGAAGAATGTACTTACAATTCTGAACGTTACTAGTGGTCTTGACATGAGACAGGACACCAAATAAAGTCTTCAAAACACCAGGAGGCTTCCTACCATTTTGTATGACTTTGAATGCCTATTAACATTTTCAAAAACAATTAAATTAAATAAATAAAAATAAGAACCTCCACGCCTCTGCTCTCAGAGCCTGTCAAGTGTGTAACTTGCCAAAATAACATAACCTACCAAACATATCTTACACAACATCTAAAATCAATTTAAACCATCAAAACATAACAAAATTAACCATAAAATTAATTTTTAAACCTCTAAACTACCTGCATGCGAGTTCTAGCAAGTTCAATAGGATAGCAAGTTGCACAAGCTAACGAGCGTGCCAAGGAGCCAGCAACTAAAGGGACATAAGCAGTCGTACTTGGAGCATTATGGACAGTGAATTCCTCTAACCAGTTGCGAAATATGTCATAGCATGGTAGGTAAATCCCCACCTGATCAACAAAAAGGGGAGTCACGTAAATGAAAGAGCAATCGCATGCCCCAGCAAAAACCAAACTAAGACCTGAGCAGAATTAGAAGCTTACTGTTGGAACAGCCAAGGCTAATCCTGCATTTGTGCCTCTCCATAGCCTTGAAAATCCTTCCTGTGATATCACACTCCAAAATCAAAATGATAGACAAACACCTATTGCATCGGTAGACAGCATAATGTAGAGGAGCACATGTTTTCACTAACTAACCATGGCAATGTTATACATAGATAAGCACCATGCATACATTTCATGCTTTAAGAACAGGAAACTAACAAAGCAATATAATCATGAAATAAACAAGTAGGTGCATGCTTGTAACTACAGTTTTCATTTTCATGAACATTTGGCATAGTATACAC
Organism: Prunus mume; assembly: GCF_029339155.1. Classification (NCBI taxonomy): domain Eukaryota; kingdom Viridiplantae; phylum Streptophyta; class Magnoliopsida; order Rosales; family Rosaceae; genus Prunus; species Prunus mume. The sequence continues at coordinate 29,356,758 of NC_142702.1, read as the reverse complement.
TTAAAACGGCAAGAAAACCGACCAACCTGTCGAATGATTTTGTAGAAGACATCCAATGTGCCTTTGTATTTAAAACAATCAGGAGGACATATTGATACAGTACCCTGAATTCCAGCATGCGTGCACGATGGTGAACACCTTAGATCTGCAAACAACTGAGCATACATAAAATAAAACAAAATTAATGGCCCACACACTGGCAGAGATCAACATTAAGCCAAAACGACCAGTAAAGAACCTTCCTGATTGTGAAGGGATACATTTATCAAACATATATAGCATATAATTCAAAAGCTAGCAACATATGAAGGTACCCAAAAACACAGCCACTTGTCTACACCATAAAGTATTAGTGAAAAAATGTTGAAGCATAATATTTCCCTGAAACCAACAGAAAGAAGAAGAAAAATCCAAGCAGAGACAATGTAACTCCCCACGTCTCAGCCTCTCAGGCAGATAATGCATCCATGTAACTCCCCATGCTCCTAATCCCACTCAAAGTTCTAACTGTGAGCTACTTACAGAAACCAACCAATTTTAACTAATCATGTCTAGACATTAATGCAATAATCAACACAACTTATCACATGACTCAGTAGTATGGTCTATCAACCACCCTAGGCGGTGTATGTATCACACATTCTCATTTCCGTTTATAGCAATCCCATGTAGGCTTCCATGATATGTAACAACATAAGCAGCCTCAACAAAGGTTAAAGAATCCAATCCTCTACAACAGAAAAAAAAAAGGACAGAGAAGTATCGCATTCATACCATGCTTGGCCCAAAATATGCCATCCGACTTGTGACATTACTTAGTGGATGAGAGTAAGGAACTCCAGCTGCCTGAGCTTGCAACCTTGTCTGTAATAAGATAGAAATACAAGAACATTTTCTCAGTGCATGCTTCCAATCGGCAGCTTTCATATAAACGTTTGCTAAATACAATAAAATGCATCATATTAATAGCAACTAAGAGAGATAAAATGCACACCAAGGAGATCAACCAAGATATTCATCATAAGAGCCCTTCTCAATTTTGGTAGATTCCAAGTCCCATTTGACCGAAATATCTAAACTTCAAACGCTTTCAGTTTTTCCCTAATGCCGGTTTAATTTTACTTTTCCTCTCTCTCTCACTTCGTCGGAAACCAAACAGAGCACTACTAGAAACAAAAGCACGTACCTTGACGACGTCGAGAGGATTGACGATAATTGCGGATAAAAAAGCGGCACCGGCTGCCGACAAAGCTCGCTCGGCAACGCCCAATTGCCCGTCGGACGTGTTATTGTAGCTTGAACTGGGAGGCTGTGCGGCAGAGAATTCCACCCCATCTCTATCCGTAGTTGTCGATTCCGGACTCGACAAATCTCTACCGTCAATCCCAACTCGTGGGTTTGCTCCGTGCTCATCCATGGATTTTGGGCTCGCTCCAACTCCACCATCTTGTCCGCGCCTCTCTCTCTCAATCTCTGATCAATTGCAATCTGACAAAATTTATTTTCTTTATCTTTTTTAAAATAAAAAATTGGAAACAAAAGAACATGAAATAAAAAATAAAAAAAAATTTGTTTTCAAAATTGCTTGGAGAAGGAGGAAAGGCTGACCATAAACTAAGGCGGGCTACAGGAGAGGAAAGGGGAAGAAGCGTATCAGCTTCGTGTCCTTTGTGAGGGCCACGTTTGTTAGCCTTTCTGAAAGCGACTCTTTTTGGTGGTAAACCTACTGGTGAAACAAACCTGATTATATACTCACTAAAATTACAACTTAAAAAAATTAAAAAAAATTAAAAAAGCTCATGAAACTTCGGGAAAGGAAGGAGTGTAATATTTTATTTTATTTTATTTTTATATTTCTTTACACTGGTGAGTTTGAAATTTTAACTTTGCCTGATTTGATTTTGGTGGAAACAAACAGGGCCTTATTTCTTGTTTGGGAGCCGTTGCTCAACTTCTTCTAGGGCTTTCTATTGTGCGTGCGACGTGGCGCGACTCTCGGCGTGGAGTAACACCGATCAAGCAAAGTTACATTTTTCTTTCCAAATTATTAGAATTTTGGCTTTCTTTTTCTTGGACCATAAGTCAATCTTTCCATTTTATTATTTTTCATCCAATACATAGATTTTGATTACCTGGAAACTAAAAAAGTTGAACCATATAAATCAAATTTAAAAATATTTCATTAATAAATTGTTATTCACACCCCCAAAATAATAATATTTAACTCCTTATTCTTTATTTTTTTTTATTAAGAATGAGCGTAGAATAACTTTTTTGAGTGACGATAAAATCTCATAATATATATTTTATACACACATAAATAGTCAAAATTATCCCAAATTAATCTAATTTACGGAAAATGGAGACTCGAACTTAGGTGTAAGACGTCGAACTCACTGCTATGGCTAAGTCTAACTCACATCTGCAAAGCTCATAATATATCAATAACATAAACAAGTACAAAAATATCAGATTTTCCTTTTTAAACCCATCAAGTCATATTGATTATGACCCTTTCTTCTTTGAGGATTATGACCTTGTTCTTTTTTTTTTTTTTGGGACGAAAGGATTATGACCTTGTTTTTTAACGAAAGATGCACAGCATATATTTATTCGACCAAATTAACCAACGACAATGTGCATACAATACAAAACTGTCAACCCACATAATTTTCAAGAATGCCAATTTCTCGGACAGAGACAAGCAAACACCCAGCTAGCTAGTGTAATTTCAAGACCATGCCAAATTGCCAATGCAGAATTCCAATATTAAATACTTAAAATGAAAGCAAAATGACAAGCCACTGAAAACCATTCCATTACTCTATAGATTGGACCAACAACAAACCCCAAACATTGATGGGTTTGTCTACGTTGTTGAAGATAAATTTCATCTCCTTGGATGCCATGCCACAACCAGCCAATAACTTCGATCTCCCAAATAATATGTTACCATTAATTGTAAAAGAAAATATAAGGAAATATATATGTTAATCCATTACATTTGAGCTTACAACATGGCGATTAATTTATTAAAATTAAACCATAATCTCAATTAGAATAAACCCTTAATTATGAATTACAATAATGTAAGCATAAAAGCATATGTGTAGAATATCCTTGATACGTACCCTTTGTGATTTCTTGTAGTTCTCTCACAGCCTAGGTCTAAACGTCCGTCATTGTAATACTTAGCCATCCCATAACAATCATTAATAATTCCTACTAATTATATTTCCCTATATAATCATGATGATCATCTAGTCCTACACCAGCAGCAACCTTAACCATCTGAGGCAGCACCAGCAACTTAATTACGAAAATGGCCCTAGCCGTGCTGAATGCACTGGACTCAGCTCGGACGCAATGGTACCATGTAACCGCCATTGTCATCGCGGGCATGGGCTTCTTCACCGACGCCTACGACCTCTTCTGCATCTCCACCGTCTCTAAGCTTCTCGGCCGCCTTTACTACTTCAACCCTGACTCAAAAGTGCCCGGAAAGCTCCCTAAGCATGTCAACAACATCGTGATCGGCGTGGCCCTAGTAGGCACCCTATCGGGCCAACTCGTGTTCGGGTGGCTCGGTGACAAGCTAGGCCGCAAGAAGGTTTACGGGGTCACCCTCATCATGATGGTCATTTGCGCCATTTGCTCAGGCCTGTCGTTTGGCTCCTCAGCACCCGCTGTGATGACCACCTTGTGTTTCTTCAGGTTTTGGCTAGGGTTTGGGATCGGCGGAGACTATCCCCTTTCCGCCACTATTATGTCCGAATACGCCAACAAAATGACACGTGGCGCGTTCATAGCGGCGGTGTTCGCAATGCAAGGTGTGGGGATCATTTTTGCAGGGCTGGTTTCGATGGTCTTGTCGAGAATCTTCCTGAGCTATTACCCGGCACCGGCGTTCCAAGACAGCCCTACGGATTATTCGCACGTGTTGTCAACGCAGCCGCAGGCAGACTATCTGTGGCGGATTGTGCTCATGATTGGGGCGTTGCCGGCAATCGTGACTTACTACTGGCGGATGAAAATGCCCGAAACAGGTCGATACACCGCCTTGATTGAAGGAAACGCCAAGCAAGCAGCCGCGGACATGGGGAAGGTTTTGGATATCGAAATCCAAGCTGAACAAGATAAGTTGGCACAATTCAAGGCTGCCAATGAGTACCCATTATTATCCATGGAGTTCTATAGGCGCCACGGACGTCACCTAATAGGTATATTTTCAAATTGATATGTTTTTAAAATTTTATAGAATCGATAATTTACTTTAAAATTAATCTAACATACGGGAAGAGAAATTCAAACTTTAATGCAAATGAACGAAAAATTATAGAATACTACAGTAATATGGTCACGTGGTACATTTTGTAGATATGTTATAATATGTTGGACTACATGGTTTTACCCCAGATTAATATTAATAAATATTCACTTATATTATAACATGTATATAAGATTTATCACGTGACCGTAATACCATAATATTCTATAATCACTCCAAAGGACTGATTGCCTGACCTAAACTGATATATTAGATATAACATATTTTGAATATTTTTTTAGTACTCCGGATATTTTGTCCATATTATTCATGTATTAATTCTCAAACCCAGGTACAACGACCACTTGGTTCTTGTTGGATATCGCCTTTTACAGCCAAAACCTAACGCAAAAGGACATTTTCCCGGTAATGGGTTTGACACAAAAGGATGTTGAGGTTAACGCTCTGCAAGAAATGTTCGAGACCTCGCGAGCCATGTTTGTGATTGCGTTCTTCGGCACTTTCCCTGGTTACTGGTTCACCGTCTTCTTCATCGAGAAACTCGGGAGGTTCAAGATCCAACTTATGGGGTTCTTCATGATGTCTTTCTTCATGTTGATCATAGGCATCAAATATGACTATCTCACAACCAACAAGTACATGTTTGCAACCTTGTATGGTCTCACCTTTTTCTTTGCCAACTTTGGCCCAAACAGCACCACTTTTGTTCTTCCGGCTGAGTTGTTCCCTACCAGGGTCAGATCCACGTGTCACGCGTTGAGTGCGGCGGCTGGAAAGGCCGGTGCCATGGTGGGTGCGTTTGGGGTGCAGAACTATACTACGGGTAAAGGAACGAAAGATATCCAGAAGGCTATGTTCTTCTTGGCTTTTACGAACATGCTAGGGTTTTGTTTCACGTTCTTGGTCACTGAGACTAAAGGCAGGTCGTTGGAGGAGATCTCCGGTGAGGATGGCGGTGGCGAAACAACTGGAACACAGATGACTGGTACCAATTCATCATCAGTGACTAGGTAGTTAATTAACAAGGTTTAATTAGCAAAGCCGATCAATTAAATAAGTATTTACTATTTGGTTATGATATAAATATATATATCAATAAATGAGCTCGATGGAGCAAATTTAGGGTCATTTGCTCAGAAGCATGCCCTATAGGCACAAATAAGAGCTGCCATGTGTTGTGAACTTCCAAGTGAAAGAAAGTTTGAGTGGGGGTGAGGTTTTTATATTGTTTATTTTCCTTCTTTCATGTATTTCTCAATGTAACATATAGAGTGAAGTGAAAATTAAGATGTTCGTATATGTTTGTTTGCTACACCCACACAGTCATTATTAAAGAATCGATCTTATTTTAGGCCACTACTTTTCCTCAGTTACGAAAACATATGTTATTATATATACCTAATGAAAAGATCCATTGTGTGATCGCAATACACAAACTCCTCACTACATCCCGCAAATTGATTGATTAATTAATATTCGAAAACTTACCATTGTAATAACTTAACAGAAACTATCTTGTTTATAAATATTACAATCCACTTTTCTGTTGAATTTAAATTAAAAGGCCCGTGCAAAGGACCCATTAGTATAGTGATTTTGAGTAATTGCTTATTCATGAAAAGTTATGGATTGAGTCATAACATTCGTATAATGTGTGTGAGTTTAGTATATTACTGCCTCTTTCAAAAAAAATGAAATGCGGAAAAACTCACACACACCCACACTAGTACTGTGGGGGTTTGAACCACTTGAGAACAATAGCACACCAAATAAATGGGTCATTCCAACTATCACCCTATTAATAAAAAAAAATATAATTATCAAACAACCCCAAAGCCTTTGGGCCAAAGGAAACATATGTTAGAAGTGTGACATAGAGCACGAAAAATTAGCTAAAATGGACGGCTTAGATTGTCCGTTGATTTACGCATCTCATTTGAATAAAAGAGCGGTGTGTGTACTGTATCAGCGCACTTTATTCGTTGCAGGCGCTACATCAACTCCCACGTGTCGCACTTTACCCGTGACACCTAAGAAACCCGAACCGTCTCAGCAGGACCACACTCTCTGAAAATTGAAGCCCTAGAAATTAGTCTCTTCTCCCCCAAATTTCCCTCCATGAAATGGGACATGGAAATCGAAGATATTGAGGCGGTGCTCGAGAAGATTTGGGACCTGCACGATAAGATCAGCGACGCCATCCACTCAATTTCGAGAGCTCACTTCCTCAGCTCTGTCAATGCCCTGAGAAGTTCCGACAAGAAGAGGCCGCACGCCAACGACGTCGCCGTTGATGAGAACCGAACCGGCTACGTCTACGTGAAGGAATTCCGACACGACCACGACGATGACTCGGTGATTCGGGAGGCCAAGAGCCTCAATGCGATTCGGACCGCGCTTGAGAACCTGGAGGACCAGCTCGAGTTTTTCCATGTAAGTTCATGGCTTTCTAGGGCTTGTCTTGTTAATTTCTGTTTGCTTACTTGAAAACCGTAGGAAAATAGAAGAATAAGCGACGAAATGTTTGATTGCGTCTAGTCGTTTGAGCTGTATTAATTATAGAAATTAGACAAGTGGATTTAAAGATATTTGTTAGCTTTTTTGGTGGTGGTGCGTGTAATTTGATTAGTTTCTGTTTGGTTGCCGGGAAAATGAAAGAGATGAAAAATTAGTAAGCAAAATTAATGTGTAATATATGGTTTATGCCGTTGCAGTATCCGAAATTCTGTACTAAGTAGCTAAGTGCTTATGTAGTATGAAAACTGTTCAGCTTGGGTTCCTTCTTTCTATAGAATATAAATTTGTGCATAGAGCAATAAAAAGCAGAACACTAGTGCAGAGGCAAATGTAATTCCAAATGTGATCGGTGGACATTAGAGACACGTAGGTTTGTTAATGGTTTCCGTAGAGCAAAAGAGATTATGATAAGTAAGGGATAAAAAAAATGGTGATGAAGATTGCTGACCATTAGGTGGCTTCTCTGTTACATTGTACATGAGTAGGAAGTTTTCATAGGACACACCTGTTGCATTACCTATAGAGTGCTTAAGGTCAAGTGGTTGGGGATTAGTCCTTAACTTCAATTTTGAAAACCATGATTTGAAGTTATATTGTGACTTTGTTGTGTATTGCTGAAAGTTGCATAGCTCTTAAAGGACGAAATACTCTGTTTCTGTAACTGCTGCGTGGTTTTGCTTGTGAAACTCTCTGTTTGGATTGCACTTTGATATTCCGCATCTTACCAGCTCAGGCATACTTATATCAATTTGTTTTCTTGTCTAGACTGTGCAGGTGCAGCAGCGGGCTGAGAGAGATGCTGCAATTGCACGGTTAGAGCAAAGCCGTAAGGTTTTAGCAATGAGATTGTCTGAACACCATGGTAAGAAATACCAAGTTATTGAAGAAGCTCTTGCCTTTGTGGGAGATGTCTGTGATGCAAGTCGCTTCGTTTCACCTGAAAATCTTTATGGTCCTCCAATCAGTCCTTCTGCTGAGAAATTGGAAGCCTGTGAAGGGAAGAGGTCAAATATTATAATCAAAGTTCTCATTTCAAGTATCAATTTTGCTAAGAAATCCCTTAAATTGGATAATATGGGTGGAATACTTGGCAATGCTGGTTTGGTGGCAGTTAGCATGATTGCATTGGTGCATCTGAATCAAGTAGCTATGAGGGAGCATCCACAGAAGCTGGAAGAAAACAGAAATGCTAGAAAAACTTCCCGGGTAGAGGGGACTTCGTCGACTGGTCGATTCAGCAACTTGGATGTGCTATTGGCTAGGGGTTAGCTCAGTAGTCTTAAATTTCTGTAGCACAGAATTAAATGGTAGGTAACCAAACTGTTGGTATAGTTGTATTTCATCCCACGGAAAGTTTGCAGAATTTGGCAAAGAGGTTTGGTAATGAGTAATCCCGTAGGTTGTTCTTTTTCAAACTACAGTAGAGGCATAAAGCTACCTCTCCTCCTTTAGGCTATGGGCGAAGGCTTGGTAAACATATACCCGTAGATGTTTTTTTTAACAGCTTGTTTGGCTTCCTTCCTTTTGTCATTTGAAATTCTTTTGTGTATATTAAGCACTCTGATATCTACAGATTGTTGATATAGCAACTTCGGCCCGTCTCTGATTGTGTAGGCAATGGACCTACATATATGAGTTGGCCCAATTTGTAGAACCCACTTAAACTACCAGCCTTGCTCCCAAAACTAACAATGCGAGCTCCAACTTTAAGCAATCCTACTACGAGGCGAGAAGCCATTTCTCAAGTCAAAGAGCAAACTAGTTAGGGATTGAAACCAGGAGGTAACCAATGACGTCATTAAGTCAAAACCTCAAAACTCAACAACCCAATTTCTGGAAAACCCACTTGCATTGCAATTTGCATGCGTCATAACCGGAGAAACTCTGATAACCGAGGACCCATTTACATGGGCCAGCCCTCAAGACTTTAGACGCCTAAAAGGCAACAAATTGACAACAAAGATTTTGCAGGAGCCAACCCCTGTAAGACTTTGGAGGAGCCTCATCGTCACTTTAAAGGCAACAATAAAGCCCTTAATTCTGATTTCGGTCAACCCAATTTGAACACACATTATTTCTAACGATATCTTTTTCTAAGCCTTGCTGACCATGCCGCAGCAACATACCACATGCAACTTGCGAGAAACAAGCAAAGCAAACCCAATTGTGTATTTAGAGTTAGACCAACCTTAGTGGATTGGTTGTCAATGTTCGGTGTGACTCATGTTTGATTGGAACCAAATTCAGATTGAATAATATATGATGGGGGGATAATTTCAAATTAACAGAAGGAATAATGTCGGAAAGCAATTTGCTCTATTCTTTAGGCTTTTTGGGGTGTTGGTCTTTGCCAAAACCAAAAAAGTTTAAAGGGTTTGAACACATAATTAGCCTCATAATTTGCAGCTGTGTGTAAACACTTTCTTGGACTTCCTATTGGATTGGATGCGTGCATCACTCAAAAGCTCATGTAATGTAACAAACAGAAACAGAAGACAGGGTGAAAACATCCTTCCCAACTTTTCTTCCTCCTTTCGTGATCTCAAATTGACAACAAAGATTTTGTGTCCTCTTCGGTAGAGAATGTCAACCAAACGAGGCACCAGGTCAACTCGAAAATACAAAAGGAAATTGCATTTATAAGAATTTTAGTAAAAGTGGAAACATAACCTCAATCAAATTTGTCTTTAAATGGTTTGAAATGCTAAGTAAACTATCAGAAAAAGATATTCATCTTTTGGGAACGATTCAAACACAATCTATTTTGCACAATTTACTGGTTATGTTTTGTGTATTTCTCGTTATAATAAAGTGAACCAGCTGATTGTCGACATTAATAAAGTTGTTGCACTAGGTGTTATTTTCTTCATTTTTCTCCCTCTCAAATGCAGATGTCGTGTCATTTTTACACAGATACACACGTGAAGGCATGCACTCACACGTTTATTATAACAATTAAAACATATCGTCAAGAGCGGAATTTTGAGTACATATAATTCCGGCATCATATGTACTCACATCCCGCAACAATCCTGCTCCGTATATCTTTATATGTAGAGACCTCTGGATTGCTAAAATACACTTACAACAAGTGCATGCCAAAATTTTCTTTTCAATTTCTCAAAACCCAATGAACCTTTTGGGAAAGAATGATTGGAGGAGTGTCGTGGGAGGGACAATAATATTAGATTGGGAATTTAACAATATTGAAGAATATATATATATATATACTCCAACTCATTGTATTATATTACATAAATTACAAGAATAGAATACAGAAAAGACATTGCTTTGATTTCAAGTTTAATGAGTACTATAGAGAGAGAGACTGTCAAAATCAAATCTTGTCCATATAGAACATGGTCCATATTCAAGAAAATTCTCCGCTATATGCACAGGAAGAAATGTCACACATTCTCTCCGTCCCACGAGGCCATAACTCGATTCACCATCGCTGTCGGTAGGTGAAATTGAGTAGCGTCTTCCTCTGGTGGGGTCCATGAGGTGGCGCCGGTGCCACGTGTCCCATGATAAGCACTGCTGACTGCTCCTGGAGTTTGCCACGTGTGCATAGAGATGGGAGACAGTTGCAAATTTGGGAGGTGGCAGAGCAGAGGCCCCATATATATTTTCACGTGTTACCCACCCCATTTGTCTTCTTGGCCCATGGTCCCTCCGGACTTGTTTAATTTTTATTAAAATAATATAAAAATTAAGATTAAAATTTGTTATAAAAAAGAAAAAAGAAAAAAAAGAAGGAAAGCGTTTATAGTGTTAGATAGATTGGACGGTTGCCGTACATGAGAACGTGAGCGATGCGAGGTCGACCATGATTCGTCAACCTTCAACTAAAAAGTCATCATTCTCATTAATTAAGCACGATTTGGTGGAGCATCTCCTAATCACTTTAGGACTCAACTGTTTCAAGTTTGATGACCCATCAATAAAACTTCAAGTGTAAAGGTAATTGCTCGTAATTACTTGAGTTACGACTTCTTCGTAAGATATTTGAAACTATTGAATATGAAACTGTAAGACATATTCCAGTTAATGCATGTGGTAGCATTAATGTAGCCCCGAAAAGAAGAAGGAGCAAAAAAAAAAGATTTATAGAGTGGGCGAAGCATGAGAATTGGCTGCGGGCAGCTGCTGCTGCTCTTCTGAGGCCAAAGTGGTTGGGGACCAGGCAGGAACGGAAGGAAAGAAAAGCAAATGTAGTCTATATCTATATAGAGAGATACAAATTACAATCGGGCTCAGATTGTGCGTTGTCATTGTTCATTAATTTGGTATCCATTCAAAAATTCAACACTTGAAATTCGAAAACAGACACAGTGAAAAGAGAAAGAAGCCCACTTGCAAATTACAGCAAATCAGAGGGGCTTACCCATTAGTAACCATGCATGTAACTTGCAACTAGTCTCTGACATTAGTTATAAAGCCTGCTCTACTTCATTTGCTTTCTCTCTCTCTCTCTCTCTCCTTTGCCTCTACTAATTTCCCCACACCTCCCCCTTCTGGTTAGTTGACAAGTGCCCCCCAAAATCTCTATTTTTAAATACTAGCATAATATTTTATACTTAGAAGTGATACAAGTTGCACTGTAAGAGCTTTGGGACGTATCACAATGGATGGATCGATCCCATTCTAACCAATAAATCAAAACGTCCGTTTATGCGTGCATGAACGACTGTAACTAATTTATATGTACAATATCCATGCCATTGGAGGGGAGACGGTGCGACGGCTTTTAGGTCATGGTGTGCAGGTAATAAGGAAAAGTGTGCCCACCAGCAACCAGGCTCGTCTTGCTATATAAATACTAATGCTTCCACACAGAACAGAACAGTGTACCCAGACAACGTAACAAACAGCAAATTTAGAATTTTAATAATATATATACTCTTTTAAAAAAAAGGAGCCAAAAAATTACTATGCATACGTGTACGTTTTACTGTGGTTTTTCGTGCATGCATCTGCTGTTTTTGAAGATCCTATTCCTATGCGTTAAGAAACAATCTCAATCTGTGACAGTTGTCTTCGGAATCAAAGGTTGACTAGTTAACACATTTTACCCACCAGCTTCTTCTCGTTTGGTTTTTCTCCAGAAATGAAATTTCCATAACCTTTTACCTCTCCTTTCAAATCAAATGACGTCTTTTTCTTCTTTAATAGTTGCCAATTCACAATCTCTGCACAACGCTCCCTTCCCTTGAATTATTCATGAATGATGAACCCTAAAAAGCAAAATAAATATATTACAGAGTAGATGGGGGTACAAGAAGGATAAATAATTAATGATTAATCCCATTCCATCCCTTTAATTAATTAGTTATTATTGGCAGCAACCACCTTCTCTCAATACTGTTGATGGCCGTTGCTGGCACAATTGAAAATTCAGTGGGTATGGAAGAAAAGTTGCTGGACGAATTCAATTTGTAACATAAAGCGTCAGTTTGTGTTATGCGTTTTGGTTAAAGTTGTCAGCACACCATCACCAACTTGCACGATGCATAATATATGCCACTTTCCCACTTTTGACCTAACCATGTTTTCATTATTTTGTATGTCAAACACACACACACACACACAGAGACAGTAATTTAAGAACATAGATACGTATCATCAGCATCTCACGTGAAAAAAAACAACACGATCATGAAAGAAACTACTGAGACCAGAAAAAAGATAATGTTTTTATTTTTATTTTTTATGGTGTGGTAATTTTCAAAGACTAGTTTGCAATCATTTTGTGATGATTGAGAGAGAATGCATGCTTTGGTTTGGTGGTATATTAAACTTTTCTGATTTTTTTTTTATATTTTCCAAACATTCTCATTTATAAAAGCTCCGTTTAGACGGTGAATAAAGGCTCCGTCTCTGATTAAATTGTACAACAACACACTGTTCAAAAATTTGTGTGCTTTGACGGTCGATTATTGAGTTCACTAATTAAATTGTGCACTTATTAGGGAAAGAGAGGATAATAAATGACAAATCAACCAACTTAAAAACACTGAATCCCCGTCGGTCAAGGACATAAATAGAAATAAATCATTTGAAAGACTTTTGCTTTGATTAGCTATAGGCTGTAGGTAAGAGACACCACCTACGACTCTAGACATGTAGAGAAATCTATAGTCTCCAGGTCTTGGTCTCCTTGATAGATCCTGGGACGTCATTTGGGATATTAAAAGTTCCATTCCATGTGACATATTTATATTACAAACAAAAAAACACACACACATTTAACTTTTTTTGTTGCTCTCTCATTATCAGTAAAGATAAGAGAGAAAGCTGTATTAGGAATCATTATTAATGATCATAATGCGTTTACTTACTTACTTAATTAGGGAAACGGTATTGAATGGCATTTCCCTTTTAGATAATATTAGGGAAGATGTGCCAACGAGGAAAAATATAAGAAGAAAGAAAAGCATTCTATATATGCACTCAAAAGTGCAACGTGGAGAAGTCAGCAACACAGCGTATGAAATTGAATGTGAATGATGAATTGTTTTCATGGGTTACACGCCCAAATTGCATGCCATTTTCTTTGATTTTGCACATATTGACCCAGTTCATTTCATTTTCCTTACCAACCGGCAAACGGCTGAAAAAGGACCCATCTCCATCCCTCCATCACCAATCTCACCATTCTCACCAATCTCATCAACTATGATATGAAAAGCAGCAGCCCTCCGTCCGCTGGCTCCATGCATCATGTCCACAGTCTTATGGAGGAGCCCTTTGGATTAGAATAATGGTATACTGGGGCAATGGGTCAACTCAAATCAAATTATATGTTTCTACCTTAAAAAGCTTTTCCTTCCATTCCATGATTTCACACCCGGAAAATCCAATTCTAATCTAATCTGATGTGATGTGATAATTACGGTGCCAATTATGCTGCTACAAAAGTAATTCATTAATTACCACTTTAACATTGCCAATTGCATCAGGGTTTTGGGTAAAATCTCTATATTTATGAGTGGAGATACGTAGGTTATGATTAATTGTCTACTTTTCTTTTTCTTGAGTCTTTCCATTAACATGTAAATATCAACTTATTTGAGACATAATCATGGGGGCTACCTCCTCTTGTTTACTCTCAAGCAACGCAATTACCAGTGTTTGCAAATTGCAAGGGCCACTTAAATAATTAATTTGTGATAAATAGACAGACGAATCTTCTCATAACATTCAATCAACAAGAAGAGTAAATTTCCCCCATAATATTTCTGAAAATGACATCAATATTTCAAATCTTGGTTGCAAAAGATTTACATTTATAGCTAACAAGAGTTGGTTGAATTAGTAAAGATCGTTTTCTTCGCTATAAAGAGGTTTGTGTAAGTTCTCAAAAAAGCCTTGATATGGTAAGCTAAATTCCTAGTTGTACCATCTTGAAGAAAACCAGTCAAAATCAAAAGCAAAAAAACTAAATAATTTTGTACATAAATATTATACTTGACGGGAAGGATGATTTTCCATGCATGCCAAAGTAATGATGCCAGCTCAGCTCTGATTTAAATCCCTCATTAGCCATTAATACATCAAAAAGGCCACATTTATTTTTTGTGAGCTTATGCCTTTCCCCGCATAAAGTTGAATATTTTTTTTAATCTATGTGAATGTGTGACAATAGCCATTATAAATGTTGAAGAAAAAAGAAGAAGAAACAAACAAAAGCTTTGGACTTATTGGAGCTACAAATTCACACCTATTTTGACCCAACCTAACCGGCCACCACCGCAAATCGCGCGACTACTCCTCTCTCTACTCGTGGTTTGGGCAAAAGGAATGCCACAGTGAGTGACTTCAGTAATTAACAAATTTAATTTAATTAATTATACTTACTATAATTGATTAAAACAACGATAAAGTTCAAAGGCAATGACTCCGTTAAAACCAGTATATATTTAAAACATTATATAAATATTTTCATTAATCCGCCAAAATTAATAAATAATTATACACTCGGTGAACCACAAAACTCACACTCAACTAAACTCTCCGTCAAATTTTTTAACGGAGATGTTCAAACGAATAAATAAGTAATTACTAATACTAATACAGCAAAATTAATAATTAAAAAAGATGCCGAAATTTGGTCCGGAAAACAAAAATCTGACCCAGAAATCGGTCAGGCGACGGCGGCAAAACTGTGGCTTCTGACTGGCTCAGGCTCAGTCTCTCAGAGGACAACAAGGGGGTCTGAACCAAACAAAATGTCTTGAAAATAGTCCTCCCCCCCTTGGCACATAGACGACGTCGTCGGTGACAACGACGTGTCGTATGTGTCACGAAACATGTCGCTGAAATTCTCCTTCAGTAAACACTCGGGAAGCGTCGCGGCCGCGGCGGTGGCGTCGTCGTCGAAAAACATCGGCGTATCGAAGAACAAGGGAGAATCCGGAGCTGGGAAGCTGAACACGTCATCCAAGTACGGCAAGTCCAGAGGCAAATAATTACCCAAATCGTCCGATGCGAAATTCGTAACGGTCTCATCTTCACACTCCTGCATCACTTGGTCAAATACCTGAAGCTTTTGCGGCTCATGAGCTTCTTCCATTTTGGGCTGAGTTCTGAAGTGAAGAACTGAGGTAGGAGATGACAGATTGTTGTGAGACTCCGACCCGGAATCGTAACCAGAACCTGACGTCGTTCCGTTGGTGATCTCGACCTCAATAACAGGCTCAGCCTCAGGCTCAACGGGAAGCTCTGGCTTCTCTTCTTCTTTGGGTAGCGGTGAGACGAAATTAGTTAAAGCGTCAGGGCCGCGGAGCTTAATGGCGGCATTATCATAAACCATAGCGGCCTCCTCAGCAGTTTCGAAGGTCCCCAACCACAGCCGTACACGTCGGGCGGGATCTCTAATCTCAGCCGCCCATTTGCCCCAAGGCCGTTGCCGTACGCCGCGGAACTTCCTGCTCCCATTGGTCTGCGAAACGGAGTTTTTCACCGTCCGCCGACTCGCCGGAGGCTCGACGGTCGAGCGTTTGCGGCCGTTGTTGGGGAGGACCAAGGTGTTTCTGAAGTCGGTTTCGATGTTGATTTCGTTGACGTAGTGCTTCACTCTCCGACGCCCAAAAAACTGGTCTTCTTCGCCACTGGAGGAGTCCGTGGCGTCTGGATCGGTCATAGAAATTCGAACGATTCTCGGGATGGATGAAGAGGTAGACTCCGTTGTTGGTTTCTTCCGGGGTTTGGTCAATTTTTTGGTGGTGATTCGGTGCTCAGTGTATTTGATTGGACATAGAATACTAGAGTCCATTTTCAAGTCCAAGATTTGTTCTTTTTTCAGTGGTGGTACGAGAAGGCTCTTTGATTCTCTCTCTATCTTCGCATCGGAAGGAAAAAGAATCAGAGACCCCACAAAGGGCGGCAGAGAATAAAGAGAACCAGTAAGCAAGAAGACTCAAAAACTTAGAGATAAGCAGAGAACAGGGAAGAGCCTTTAACAAAGGCAAGAGGAAAGAGAAAATGAGAAAGTTTCGGAGGGGAAGAATGATGGTAAAAGAGTGGTGAGGAAGGGGGGCTTTAAAGGAGGAAGCAGAAAAGCATAAATGGCAAGTGAGTTAAGCTGCCCAGCCAATTCACTCCTGATTGTAAAACTAGCAAAACAGGAGTTTTTCTTTGATTTCTACGGTGTTTGATACCTGAGGGGGCTCAATCTGGAACCTCTGATCAAATCCCAGCAAAGTGGTGAAGAGTAATCTAACAAGAATATAGCCCGAGAGAGAGTCAAGAGGGAGGTAGGGGTGGAACAAGTATGCGGAATGTTTTGAGAGTTGAGAGAGAGAGAGAGAGAGTGAAGAAGAAGCAAAACGATTTGAATGTTTAGTTTCGGTGACCACCAAAACACTCCATCGCTGTTTTATAGGATCTCAACAGCCGAAATTAGAAAATCCCAAATTACTCTTCTAATATTTTATATATATTTTTTTTATAAAGTAACAAAAAAATATCAGAAGCCGGTTACTGGTTCCGGTCATGACCGTGGAGATATGAGAAACAGATACCATATACGGTCCGCCACATCCCGAGAATACGTCCAGATTGTTACACGTATACATGGTGGGTCCGCGACAAGCTCGGGCCCAATGAGCGAACATCATAAGCTGCTGACTCAGCAAATATCATTTCACTTATGCATCTTGAACTCCGTGAGGCCTGTCACGTGAGGCCCAAGATGCCCGGCCCTGCTACATTCGTCGGTCAAATTGTTTGACCCCTTAAAAGAGTTCAGTTGCTTAATTTACTTACTTACTCTTTTCCGCTCGTGGGTTAATAAGGAAATCATGCGAGGGTATAGTTGTCACTTTGTAGTCCGTTGCAATGGTAACAGTTCAAGTTGTGCTGGCTTGGTAGGTGATTTTAGTGTTTTTTTCATTTTAACCCACTTAAAAAAAATAAATTTACTTTTTAACAGCTGGAGTAACGTGGCGGGCAACTTAGAATTCGCCGCCATTTATAATTGGGGTTTTGTACGTCTCTGGTTTTTTCTGCCTATTTGTTCCCACTACCGAGATATGCTCGCCTTCCAATCTCATCACTTAATTTGTCTACGCTAATTTCTTGCCAAGCAAGTCTTTTCAAAATATAAAAATAAAAATAAAATAAAAAAATTCTTATTAATTTACCAGGAAAAAAAAAAAAAAAATTGTTGGCTGCCAAGTATTTTACCATTTTTACCACTTCATCAGTCTATTTCAGTGGAAGAAATGATGTCCAAGTGTGATTAACTATTCATGTCACCTTTACCACTTAATATTTTTATTTATTTAACATCAAATAAGAAATTTTCTGTGTAATTTCTCTGTCAGCTATTAATTTGGTTTCATTTCTTTGTTTCTAATTTCTTCGTGGCTTCGTAACGGTCATTTGATATTTTGTGCAAATTATTATTGATAATTAAATAATTACCATAACACAATTTATTTGCATTCGAGAAACAAATTCTATAACTGTTTTAGATAATTATAGAATTTGTCTAGTACAGCTATTTCAGACTCTCAAGTGTCAACTTTATTTTGAAATACATAATAATTAAGTAGCCTCGAATTATCACATAAAGCCAAGAAAAGTAATAAATTAAAAAGAAATTGTGGTAAAATGTTATTAACCTTATTTGATCAACGGTAACTAGTGCTGTGGATTACAGTCAAAATTTCACAAATCTCGGTTATAATTTGTCCCTTTAATTACTTGACAAAAACAAACAATGCATTGGTTAGAAATTGTCTAAGGTGAGTCATCTAAGAGCATCCACCATCATGCTCCTTATTTTTTAGTCAAAATTTAGTTTTTTAAAAAAATATACTAAAAAGCTATTTTATGAGCTCCTTATAAAATTTCAACTCCAACCATGCTCCATAATTTCAGGAATCGTAAATGATTTATTTCTTTTTTTAGTTTAACATAAATGCTCCATCTTCATATAAAATAACAATAAAAAATGGTTAGCATGAAATAATTACTTAAAATAGCATTAAACTAAAGCATTATTTAATTACAGGGAGCCACTAAGAGTCCTTTTTCTCTCCTCAGATTTAAGAGCTCCTAAAGGTCTCCCTATTTTAGGTGTTGGATAGAGAGTATGGTTAGATGTATGTTTTCTCACTTCCTCCCTAAAATTTATATAAGGAGGTGGTTTAGGAAGTTCATTATGAATTCTCTAAATAAAAATTAGTTTGACTTTTGGAATTGATGTCCAAATCATATATTCTCTCGAGTTTACAAGATAATATACGAAATTTTGAAAACAGGATGTTTGCTTAATTATAAGGATATCGAAATTGGTTTGATTTTGAAACTCGTGGAAAAACACCAAGTACAAAACATAAATTAGAGTAGTTGACCCCAGCCTGTTGACATTTAATTAACTAATTAACAAAGTCAATTGTCCATTGGTCCATATCTAATCATAATACGTACAACATTTGCAATTGGTTGGCTGGCTACTATTGTCTTCTTCTATATATATGTGTGTGTGTTTAAGGATATGGGCAGTACATAATCTGTCGTTGTAATTATTGTTCCCCTCCCGTTAATTCCTAGGCGAGTAGCAAAAGCTCCAAGGACTAGGGAACTCAACTTAAATAGACCAGAAGCTAAAAAACAGATTCCACGATATTTTCTTGCCTGCAGTAACGAAGACAGGGATGGCCTTGTATCAAGAACTTGACCATACATTTTTCTGTCCTTGTTTACAAAGGGAGTCTGAATGAGTCAAACTTTAAAATTCGTTAAGAAGAAGTGCGTTGTACTACTAGAGTTACAAGCACCGCTTACCGTAAAAAATTTCGAAAAGAAGAAAGTGTTATGTTACATGTATCATATTCGTTGTAGTTAGAGTGATATCTGTTTAAATAAATGTGAATGAGAATCATACCTAAAATAAGTAAATATATTAATAGCAAAAATGTGAGTCTTGGTATATGAAAATCAGACATTGGCTCCAAACGGTGAATCAAACAAAAAAGCCGACTTGGTTTGTTTTCGTTTACGAGTTGAAAACACGAAGAAATAAAACTCATGTTACTGGTGACCTGGGCTCTCCTAGCTCCAGCGATGTCAATGTCATTATGTGGCACCCAGAGATTGGTTTGTTAGGCCCTCACAATCACAGAGAGTCACAGGTTCCTTATAAGAGGTTATAGCTGAATATGAATTCGAAGAAGAAAAAAAGAAATGAAATTGCCGATTTGGATAGGGGTGTTTTGGTTTACATAGCATCAGTTTGCGTTTGAAAATACGTGGGGGTTGAAGCATTATGAGCAAATTGGGTGGCAGCGGTCCAACGGAGCACCATTTGTAGGCAAACAAAAGCATGAAGGACTTGTCACGCGTAGCACGCCTGCATGTAAAATCTGATATCTCAAAGACTGACTGACTATATATATATATATGGTGCGAGCGAATAATAATGAACAAAGTGGTGTGCTCTCTCTCAGTCTCACACTCTTTCACATGATGATCATGGCTATACGTGGCTCTATATATATATATACCACGATGTCACATGATCAAGAATTAATATGAATGGAACACATTTCTAGGACTTTCTGGAGTCTGGAAACTTAACCTCATGTGCCCTTCATCTCTGCCTCACTCGGTGTTTATTGTGATTACATGAAAAGTCATTTTCTACTTCACCTTTATTTTTAGGATTATAACAATTAAATTAACCGAGTATTATTTCATCCAATAAGTGCATTTAAATTACTTTACATGTGAATCTCCCAGTCCAGTACCAGCAACTTGGAATTTGTTTTAAAGGGGGAAATTAAAAAGCAAAGTTTGGCCGTGGTCCTCCAACTATAGTCCGAATGAAGCTTTCAGTTTTGGGAAAGGACAGAACGCAAACTAGTGGAGTAGTGCAGTTAGGAGGAATTCTATCTGTTGTTGGAGGATGTATGCATAGGGCTTTTAACTCGTACACTGTTTTGTTCTTATAATTTAGAAGAATACAAGTTGAAGAGACTATTGACAGCAATTTATTAAGTCTCAGTCTCAGATTATGATCTTTATTATGTTTAAGGACCTAATTTTGTCAAAGTTTTCTTAAGTTGTACAGGTGTAAGCATGAGAGAGAGAGAGAGAGAGAGAGAGAGAGAGAGAGAGAGAGAATAATTTGAAGATCCCATGCATCATGTTTAATTGGGAAATGAAAGCAAATATAAATAAGTATATATGGATTGGCAAAGTGGACAAAATGAGAGAGTTGTGTTGTGCTGGCTCTTGGAGTTTGGCCCCCGGTGCCATTGAGCCAAGTGAACCATTATCCTCAAGACAGCTCAAGAAGAACATCAAATTCGACAAATCACCGGGTACCTTGCCTCCTACTTGTATATATACTTTTATAATAACAACGTTATTGTTTGTTTTCTTTTCTGCAACTGATATAGATATATAATTTGTTTTTTTTTTTTTTGTTTATATATAAATATATGTATTTGGAAGTATGTATATGTTGGTTAGTTTGGTAAAAGCCTACAAATGAATACAACTTGAACTTGGGGATAAAGTCAATGACTCAATGAGATAAGTAGCAAGCAATAGCTATAGCATTAGCATATGCATCAACTCCGAGATCCTTGTTTGATTCTTTGCTCATTAGTCTTTCTAATCCATCAATATTATGTTAATCTGCGGCATGCATGCCCTAGACACCCTTGATTTAAGTGTTGTTACCGGCTCCTCATATTCCCAAAGATTATATGTCTTCAACTTTATTCATTTTTAAATATACTTTCTTCCCCCAAAAAAATTGCATGTCTAATTTTATTTTATCTTTCCTTTTTTTATTTCTGTACGTGAATGCAAGAACTAGGAGTAATGTGGTTAAGTGTGTGTACGTTTTTGTTTTTGTTTTATGATGGAGAGATTACAACAATTGGTGACTCTTAAAAAAATAGAAAAAAAGAGAGGGTTTAGGAGGATGATGAGCTGGTTTTCTCTTGTAATTCCCAAAAAATTTGTTGAATTTGTTGGGTGGTCTAGTTTCTCTAGGAGAGACTTATGGCAGTTAGAGGCCAGGGTTTGTCTTTGATGTAACTGACTTGATCTAAAACAACTTAGACGGTAAATAGGGGTTTTTAGACAAGTTATCCGCGATTTATTCTCTCCAGATTGTTTCATTTATAGAGCAGCTTTGGTTACTTGGGAAGCTTTACTCGTGTCTGTTATTGCTAATCGAGATGACTCTCTATGTACTTTTTCAATTAATCTAAAATACTATCACTTTTTTTTTTGGAGGAAAAATACTATCACTTGTTTGGTAAAAAGGAAAGAACAAGATAATGGGATTAAAACATGTCAAAATTAAAAGGGACAAAACAATAATTTCATTGTGCCAAGAATGAATTGAAGTTCCAAATTTATCGCAGGGATGACCCTAAATCTTGAGAAAACATAAATTAAGGGGGAAGAAAACCACGCACCCATATCATGTTTGGGTATTTAATCCCAAAAAAAGATAAATAAAATAATAACAGAACAAGATCTATTGTGAAAAGAAGGGCCACCTCCAGAGCTCCACACGACTTCGAAGCAGATAGCTATGGCTTTATTATTGTGTCGGTATTAATGTGCGTGTGTGTTTCTCTGCTGTTTGCTCAGAATTTCATGGCCGTGACCCATAATTTAAACCCTTCTCTGCCATCACTTATACTATAAAACTAATCATAATTAATTAATATAAATCTTCATTTAGAAACTATCACAAGCTTCTCTTTGAAGCAAGAGATGTTGGTCTCTCTCTCTCTCTCTCTCTCTCTCTCTCTCTCTCTCTCACACACACACACACACACATGTAATGTAATCTTCATTTTCTAGAGCCAGACAGTTTAAAGCAATAAAGAAAGAAAACAATCCCGTTATATTTACTTTCACCTTTGGAATTGGAACGACAGTGTTTAAGAAACATATGAAGAAAGATCACTTCTTCCTTCCTACGACTTGTAGTTCAAAGTTCAAACAGCAGAGGTAGCTAGCTAGCATCATATTCGCGTGCCTGCAAACTTATATTAAGATTTGCAGTCCCAGTCAGATAAAGTTAATCATCTTTTGCTTGCCAATGCCAAACCTGCATTTAATTATACAGTTTATATTGAAAAGAACAAAAAACAGTTGAAAATGATAAAAATCTGGTGATCAGTGTAAAGACGTGCGGGCATCGTGTGCAAAGAGGTTGGGAGAAGAACACCTGGACTGGACTGGACTGGACTGCCATTTGTTTCTGCAGCCTAAGCCAAGGTACCTAGTATCTTTTACCATCTGAAACATCAATAGAAACTTTTAATTTCAAAATTTATTAAAATAAAAACGTTGTAAGTTGTAAGTACGTAACGTTCATCTCATTGTTTATGCATATTTGAACTTGATATTATAATATTAATTTAGTACAATATCCCTGCAGCGTAGAAAAGGTTTTGGGAAGACCTTCTTCATCAGAGATACAATGGCTATGGGCCATGTATGGAGATTTTGTCTGGAGACTCGACGACAGTGAGTGACCGGCTCAGGCAGTGGGCCCGTCAACTGACACTGATATACTGTTCACGAACCGGTGACCGGCGGCGTTTGCGCTTCGACGGTGACCATGGAACTGCCACGTGTGCTTCCCATGTGGGGTGATGTGGCCTCACTTGGATTTGCAACTTAAATATTATTTACGTGCAACTTAATAATATACATATATGTAGAAGAACATGAAGTTAATTTGTAGAATTGCGCTTTTGGGCAATGGGTTTATAATTCTTCTCTGACATTGACGGAAATGAGGAGCTTGCTTGTTAGATGAATGCATTATGCAATTGTTTTGTGCCTCAAAGCAGGGGATTTGGTAGATAGTTTCTTTCTATTTTTATATAAAAAACATTTACAATTGATATCTTTAATTTGGGCTAAGCTAGTTAGTAAATGGGTTTGGTTAGAAATTAGAATAAAGGGTTTTCAATTTCCAGCAAATTAACAAAAAGAATTTAACAAAGCTATGTGCACGGAAACTCGATTGGAGTGGAGTGCATGTGAGCCTTTCGTCTTGTACGATTAACTTCTCTTTTCAGTGAATATTAAGTACGCAATTAGGCAATGATTAGTGGTTAATAATGATCTGAACCATCATGATTAAAGAGTGATTTGGAATTTGGATTATTGATGGACATGTTCCTCCTTTGCTTTGCTGCGGCAAACAGCAAACAGCAAACAGCAGCTTCAATACGACACGCACCTAATATCCACCAATAAGTCTCTAGTGGAAGTCAATGTCATGGTCTTTCTCATCAGCATTCAGCAGCCTGCCTTCAAGCCTTGTCTGTCTTCAAGCCTTCAAGTCCAAGTACATGAAATGAATTAAGATTAAATAATGAACCAGATTTTCAGGGACCATGCTCACCCCCACTCGTGGGCACGACCCTTTTGCCGGATTTTATTTTAATCCTCAGTTTAAGTTAGGCTTTCAACTCAGATCCTTTGCATGCATAAAGATTCGACACGTGTAATTTCATATTAAACATATATTCTGATATGATATGCAACATGGGTCACCATGTCCTTTTGATTTTTATGTTACAAAGCTTATTTTATTACATGACACCTAAAGTTCAATGGCCATATATATATTTTTTGTTTTTATGGGCAAGTTGAACGTATTAAATTGCTTTTGGCATTCCCAGGCATTCTTCTTCTTCATTTGTGACTTTCTGGCCTTCTTCATATCTTTTGGGTGGTGTGGTCTAATTTCCATATTTTTAATTATGAGTTGATAACAAACAAATCTTTTTTACTATTACCAAAATTAAGATCCAACGACACCATAAACGATTGATGTATTTTTAAAATCAAATTCAGTTAACGGGGGGTCTAGCCTAATTTTAAAATGGTCTTGATTTGCAGATAATAAGTCTCAAGTTTGAATTTCTACAACATCATAATTTTATGTATGTAAGAAATTACATTCCTAATTAATTGTTTAGACTATTAATTATACTAATTAAATTTTTACCAATAATAAATAATCTTATAGTAGCTCCCGGGCACATTGATAGAGAATCAATCAAGATTGATCCAAGGTTTCTTCCGAGGCTGTGATCTTGTGACCGTTGAAGAGTCGAGTAGGCAAATTGGTAGATGTGTTATTAATGCTATGCCGATAAGTTTGACTTTTACCCACCGACATGGCTACTTTAAAATCTTTGAGTGGGGAGGACGTGGGGATTTTCCTCTGTTGTTTTTTGTATATACTTTTCGAAATTACAATTAACTGTTTTAGAATGTTTTATTACTTTTGCAAACTCAAATAACTCATACAAAGGCATCAAGGTCTCAACTCAAGGATGTAAAACAGGTTGGTCCAGCCTTAGATTTTAGATGTTAGTTTGGGCTTTGCTCTAGCCTAAAGGGCTCTTAAGAGATTAGGATCAAGTTAGGGTGAAGAGTGCTGGAAAGGCCCGATGTGCAGGCAAGCTCAACTTACATTTTTCTTTAATTCTATTCGGGCCATTAGTATATATGAGAGTCGGGCCTGTTTGAATCCATCAACACACCCACTTCACCATAGCCCCCTCATTGGAGCAGCTCCCGGATTGCATGATCTTGGGGGTCATTTGAAGAAAGAAAGTAGAAACTACTAGGCAAACAGTTGAGGGGATGAAGTAATTGATCAATCACTGCAAGCGGACAAGAAAAGTAAGACTTGTTTCTGAAGCCTGGATATACACATTGTCTTCATTATTACATTATTTTGTGATGCCATCAGTTTTCTATTAAGCGAGAATTTTGATATGCTTATAAATTTGTCAAAACAAGTTATTATAGAATCTAAGACCACCCTTTGGTTGTCTGGCCTCGCTCACGGTGAAGTTTATTTTTTCTTCATTTATCGTTCACAATCGAGAGCGAGGACTTTTCTAAATGTACAGAGATACTGCAAATCCTTCCCCACAAATATGGCTAATTTAGATTCAAGGACGACCAGAATTGTAGTCATTTCAATGCGAAGGTTCTTGATCCTGATGGTAAAGTTTCGTCAGCTCAAATTTCCAACAAACTATAAGAACGAAACAATAGTGGGGAGGCTATTCATTGTTCAAAAGATCACCATTATGATTATCCATACAAACAATAGGAAAGCAACATGTGTTGACTTTTCTTTTTTTAAAACGGGGGACATGTTATGGAACTCTTCTTTAGTCCATTTTAGGATTCAAGAGACATCCCTCATACACAACTAAAACCACGGGAAAGAAGATATAAGGGCCTTCCTATCGCACATACCACACCTCATTTTAGCCCATGGCATATTTCTGGGTCCAGCTCCTTGCTGTTGTCTCGTATTTATTCCTGTCTGTCTTGTACATGTGGGCAATCTCCGGCACCAATGGATCATCAGGATTCGGATCCGTCAACAAAGAACAGATGGAAAGCAAAACCTGATCAAGAAAACGAACACTACGATAACTTACAATATAAACAGACCAGTTCGAGTGAGAACTGTTTCTAATGAACACCCTAAAAGAAATCTATATCAAAGCTGACTACATTTGTGAGGAAATGTATTTGCAAGGAATGACTCTTATAGCAGTTTAAAAGCAACAGGCTCTGCGTGCAGTGATAAGTCACAGCCACTTTTCCAGAATGATAACATCACAATTGTCACTCCTCTAACTTCTAAAATATAGACTTCTCAAATTTTCTATATAGGAGCTTGGCTATTAGAGCAAACCTTGGAAATAGTTAGAGCAGGACTCCACTGCTCCTTCAAGATGTCAAGGCAAATGCTCCCATTGCTGTTTATGTTTGGGTGGAATACTTTCGTTCTAAATGCCACCTACAAAAACCATCAATTTATCAGCAAGGGAGAAAATGAGAGAACGAGAATTAAATTATCAGAAAAACGACACAAAGTATTGAATGATGACACAGAGAATGCAACGGTATTTCTGCTATATGCAGGAAAAACGTCCACAACAGCCTTCTTATTGTACTTTATAGAAGTATACAACCCCAAATACTCTCCGTCTTCTGGAAAGTAGGAGTCCCGCATAGTTTCTTGCAGTGCATTAACTGAAAATGTTGAAGGGCAATGATAATGTTTGCCCCAAGTAAAAGTGCTGGTGGTGGTTGAGGAGGTGGTAGTGGTAGAAGAAGAGAACTTACTTAATTACTAAAAAAAAATTCAAAATATCGGTATTCAAGGTAGTAGGTCCGCCGAGTATGGAAGAAAGAAGAAGATGAGTCTGACAAACTTGGTATCTT
The DNA here is from genome assembly GCF_029339155.1 of Prunus mume. Classification (NCBI taxonomy): domain Eukaryota; kingdom Viridiplantae; phylum Streptophyta; class Magnoliopsida; order Rosales; family Rosaceae; genus Prunus; species Prunus mume. Next base: position 29,330,189 of record NC_142702.1, on the reverse strand, counting down.
ACCATAAGGAGATCAATTAAAGTTCAAACCCCAGTCAAACTTCATCACATCATCGGTAAAAGTATTCAAGGAGAGAAAACGAATTGTGTGGACCACTGAAGTTCAGAGATAAAGAAACAAACTTCATTCTTAAAATTGGATAGTTAGTACCTTCGGTGGCTTAAAGGGATAATCTGGAGGAAAATGAATAGTAACTAGGAAAACACCCCCAGCATAAGGACTGTCTGGGGGACCCATTATTGTTGCCTGCCAGTGGAACATGTCTTCGGCAACGGGACCTGCAACATCCCCAAAGAAAACAAGGCCAGAAATTAATGAAATAATACAAATATTTATGGCAAATGGAGCAGGATTTATACAGATTGCTTTAAAAAAGTCTCAGTTCAAATAACACAAGAAGGCTCTTGAATGAACATCATCTGTCCTCGAAACAACATTATATATGAGTAAAAATGTGTATCTTCTGAAGGCAATCTGCATAACTATAAAACAAACAAAAAGCATAGAAAAATGACATTATATATTTTAGTCACTTCCTATATGCAGTACAAGAAGGTTAATAAATCTTTTGAATGCTTATGGTCATGTAGAGCAAAGTTCAAAATTTAAACCAGTTGGTAGTATGTAAAGTCTCTGACCAGACTGGATAATCCAGCTGCAGACAACGTCACAATCTGAACATCTGACCAGGTAGCCAAGCTGGACCAATAGAATCCATTACAATTTGGAAAGGGTGAAAATATTATAAATCAATTTTAGCTAGCTAAACATGCTTTTTGACTTGATTGTCCAGATCGGAATGCCAAAACCATGGTTCACGAATGGTGCAAGAGCAATTGCGAGAACATTAGTCAAATGCAAGTTACAACGGTTAAGAGCACATCGATTCGTGTATAGTTTGTAGATAATGATGGTTTGCACAATTTTTCATGCCAAGATATGAACACAGGTCTTTAGACACCCAAAGGAAAAACCTTCCAAGTTTCATAGCATCCTCCTTACAGGAAGGCAATTATATGATGAAAAGCACCTAGTGTATAATCATTCTTCACTAATTATGTAAAACATATGGTAGGAACAAACCCAAATTACCCAGAGATATACCCACAATTCTGATCTCAGCACAGGCGACACATCAATGTACAGGATCAAACACGAATTATGAGTGACATGTGGGCTTATACTAATTCTGATCGTAGTTTCGCTTTCCTATGTGAAGTAACTATGCACAAACTGACGAAATAAGTAAAATTACTAATGTTATTGTTGGAAGTCATATTTCAGTTTCCAGAATACGCTTCTTAGCATCTACTACAAAAAATTGACCCAGGAATTTTTCCTTATGAATTTTGCAACATACCAAAATTACAATGTTCAACTATCCCAGATAATTCACTGCAAATCACCAACCATCCATAAAGCAACAACTGATCACACTCAACAGAATCATTTGGAATGGAAAGTGGTAAACTAAAGCTGAAATTTCATGCCAACATCGACACATAGATTCAAAATTTATGAAGCAAACAACCCAGAATTCAAGAAAAAAAAACCAAAATTCAGAACGGGAAATGAATTCATAAGCAGGAAAATGTGATTACCGGCGCTGCATGATGTAGGAGGATCCTTCTGCAAATCTTTGAGTTCCTTCAAGATCCGTTTGGAGGCCATTTGCGAAACCCTATTTCCAATATCCAAAATCACTATCTCAGATCAAAAACCAAAACCAAAACCATGCACAACAACCAGCACCTAAAAATAACTTAAATTTCAGCGAAGAGATCGTACCTGATAGGAAGAGTTACAGAGAGAAACGAAGACAGAGATCGTCCTCCTTCCTACGTGAACAATGAATCGAAGAAGAAGATAAAGAAAGAGATGGAAAATGGAAATTGAGGAGGGCGGATTGTGAATATGTTTTGATGAAATGGAACGACTTTTATAAAAACCGCTCTGTAATCGACCTGTTGCTGCTGATTGGATTAAATTCTATTCCGTCTGTCTGGGTCCCACTTGGCGTTCCCTTTACGAAAATCTTTCTCTTTCTTCTTTTCTTTTCCCTTTTTTTTTTCCGGTTGGTTTTTGTTTTTGTCTTTGTTTTTTGGCGCCGAAAGTCACCGCGGAATAGAATATAGCTTTTGCGTCAAGGTGATCTCATTTGGGACACCAAACTGACGTCGTTTCCCTCTCCCCAGAGGCGTGTTCAACGACTTGGTCCTTTCTGTTGGCCGCTGCCATTGGTTAAAAGTTACGACGCCGGCGGTCAACCACACGGTCGGAGACCGACGATTGAGTGGGCCCAATATCCAATGTGCGTGATTAAATTCCATCGTCCTGTATTAAATTTATTTATTTATAAATTTCATCTCAAGTAAATTATATAGATGGATCATTAAATAAAAAAAGAAGAAAAAGTAAATCATATAATAATTCAAATAAATCTATTTAATTTTCTTAAATTTAAGTCAGGATTTTATTCTGTTTGATGACAGTTGTCCTACACGTTATATACTGTGATCCACCAGCTAGAAAGTAGACGGTGATTACGAGGGGAAATCCTAGCCCACTTGCTGTTATCTGATGGACGGTCGATATGCATCTGGGTCCCGCAGTGCCGACGTCTCAGATCACCTACAGTCCCTAAGCTGATCGCAGAAGAGCACACGCTTCTCATGGGACCCAATGATCGACGTTTCTAACGTGCGCCGTTGCGTAGATTGGATGATTAGTAGGAGATTCGAGAATCCAACTCACCGATTACAACCCCCTGCTGCACATGGTGCGCAGCGTACGCCCGGGGCAAGTTAGCATCCACCACCCGCACGCCACCTCACTCCTCGTCGGTCACCGTCTCTGAGTCGCCGTAACGACGCCTGAAAATGCAGCGGTTGAAGGTTCCGAAGCGGGTCCAGGTGGACGAATCCCCGACGGAGATTCCCAAATATGATGTGGCGGAAGATGAAGAGGGGAACCCCTCGGAAGCCCTAGGCCACCAAAATGACGGAGAAGATAATGGCGGAATTAGAAATAGCAACGTCACTGAAGATCAGGAGCCCTTCATGGGGGTCAAGGTCCGAAGAAAAGCTTCGTTTCGCAGAGAATACAAAGGAGACTACATCGACGTCCGTTCCAATCCGTACTTGATGAAAATCTTGCAGAAACAAGGTCTCGCCTTTTATAATGTTTTCAATTTTGCTATCTGTTCGGTAAATCAAACATCAATTTTTCATTTTGCCTTCTTTTTTGGTATTGAATTGGAAGTTTTGGTTCAGAAGATAGATGTTTGGTTGTGTAAAGATAATGTAGCATTGGTAATCATTTGCGTATCATTCTTATTTGAGAACCAGTTAATGGAGTGGAAAGTAAGATAATTTAAGCATTTTCTTGTGCCTAATGGAGTTACTTGATTGAATTCCATTGCATTGAATTTTTCAGGTGACAAGGAGGTTCTGTTTGCCGATAAAGTTTTGAAGTTTACTGCTTCTGGGAAGATGAAGCGGCGCATTTTGATGATCACTGACTTTGCCATCTACATTGTTGACCCAGAGGCCGATGCACTGAAACGGAGGATAGCCCTTGCAGCTGTAGAGAGGATGTGCTTGAGTGAACTGAGTGATAACTTTTTCGCAATTATCATTCCGACTGAGTATGATGTACTCATGGCTAGTACTCGCAAGACTGAAATCGTTACTGTCTTAGTTGAAGCTACTAAGAGTGCTTCTGATTACGAACTTGAAGTTTGTTTCTCTAACAGGTAATGCAAATTTGTGCTTCTTATTATGTGTTTTCATGGCTTCTCTTGTTTACTCTTTAGTATACCAAATCCACCTCCCCACTTTCCTGTTAGACGGCTAATTAGGAATCTCAGATTGATTGCATATGCGCTGGTTATTATCAGCAATGTTCATTTGTAGCTTATGTATGCATATCTGGATATGCATGCATCAATAGGTAGCCACATTGGGTATCTTGGAAAAGTTTATGCAGACAAAAATTTTGTTTTATTTTCTGTTGGACTATTCTTCTTGATATCTGTCACACCTACGAGTCTACGACCATTGGGATAGAGTCAATAGATTCATTTCTGAGTGCAGCATATAACCCCATTGCTACCACTTGTTAGATGCTGTGAGATGAGAATATGAGCTTTACTTTTTGAGAAGGGGATATGTAGGATATTGCATATGTGGTTTCTATGTAAGTTAGGTTTATTCTGGAAAAATAAAGTGAAAGGTGTTGCTTGTTTGGATGGATGCTCGTTCTTAGAATCTTCATGATATAAGATAGTACCTTCAGTGTAATGGTTGAAAGCATCCTTCTTATGAGAGTTTACTTTTCCTTTTCAGTTCTTTTTCCAGTGGACGACAATTACTTTTGTTTTAATGTTGTGGACTACATTAGCGTTGTAGCCGTATGTGCGAAATCTCTTTCTATTGCAATATTTTTACCCTTTGAGTTACATTGAAATTGTTCTTTCGTATGTTTTACCCTTTTTGCAGTTTTGAGTATAATGCAACTGCAGAATTCGTGAAGGAGGTTCAATTTGAGGAAGTTGAAGGTCTGGTACCTTTTTGTTCTAGGATTTTACCACTTCCAAATTATTTGCCCAACTATTTGCTATTAACTCTGGTAAATGATTTCACTGGATTATGGGACCCTGAATCCTTTCTGTTTATATGAATTTCAGGGGGTGTTAAAACAAGAATTTTGAAGAAGTGATTGCAGATTATACGTCCCATCGAATGTTTCTTAGAATATGAAGGGATCAGCTCTGTTCATGGTAAAGATGAATGATTCTTTATCTATTGCATGCTAAGTTTCTGCTCAGCATCATGCCCGACCCCATAGGGAAAATGTTGTCTTTATTCTCATTTCAGTGTGATTCTTATACTAAAAAAGATACGTTGTATTTTTCAGACCTCACCTCACCAGTTTAATCTGGATGTATGAAATCATTGATAAGCCAATGCCATTGTGTGTAGATTTCAAAATCGAGCCTTTTGTACATGTCTCGTATTTCTTTTGCAATTGCAGACATTACCCATTGATCAGTGATTCTGCGTGTTGGAAAATTTGTAAGGCCCCTATGCGTGATTCTATTGGAAAAACTCGATTTGCCAAGAAAAGAATTCCAAAAGGAAGATTAATTAGATAGGTTTAAGAAGATGACAAAAAAGCAGGTTATGTGCATCCATCAATTAGATAGTTTCAAGAACATCAATATACTATAATTCTGCATATGCTCTCCCTCCATTTTCAAGCAGAGACAGTGATTGGTTTTACTAATGAGCAAAGACCATTAAACTGAATATCACGTTCATCACAACCAAGCCCAGACAAATTGTACAATAGTCAAAGAACCAACTACAACAGGTAGTTCAACTAATTTCAGCACTAGCTGTCATAGATCCGAACGTATTTCAATTGAATTGAAAGATAAAAATAAATTTATATTATAATAACTAACAACTTGACTATGTAGAATGAATTTCACTGTGGTTGAGAGGAGGATCCTATCTCGGCTGTAGGAGGTGGAGGTGTTAGGACTGGAGTAGATATTCCTGATGACGATGGCGGATTTCCAGTGTTGACTTGACGAATTTCCTCCACCCTTTTAACCACATCCGGCATGCTTGGTCGTTGCTCCGGCATTCTAGCCACGCAAGACATTCCTATTTGCAACATCTCTACCATTTCCTCCTCTATGTTTGGATACCTCAAGAGCTCTACATCAAACACTTCTGCTGTCCATTCCTCCCTGACCACAGAGTTCACCCACCTTACCAAGTGGATAACTTCTTCACCACCTGTTGTGTGTATGGGGCTTTTTCCAGTGAGGAGCTCAAGTATCAGGACCCCGAAACTGTAGACATCGGATGCATGGGAAGACTTTCGAGTGTCTGTCACTTCTGGGGATCTGTATCCTCCAGCACGAGCTGCGGGCGGGGGCATTGGGCTCATCAGTGTTGCCAAACCAATGTCACACACACAACCATATCCTTGAGAGTTGAGGAAAATGTTTGAGGCCTTTATGTTTCCATGGACAAGTCTTCCACCATTCTGTGTGTGGATATGAGCAATGCCTCTGGCTGCACCAATTGCTATTCTTAGTCGAGTCTCCCAGTCTAGTGGCGTCCTCCCCTCTCCTCTTTTAGCTGCAAGATTAAAGAAGCATAAACACCATTATAAACACTGAACATAACTAAAAATCATCTGATGCAAATGAGTCAAAAAGAACAAAAAATGTAAGAGGAGTGCTTTTGTTATACCGTGCAACAATGAAGAGGCACTTCCCTGCTCATAATAATCGTACACAACAAGCTTCTCATCCTTGGAATAGTAATATGCCCTTAGAGCAGCTATATTCTCATGCCTGATACTTCCTACAATCTCCATTTGCTGCTCAAATTCCTTCTTTCCAACACTCACTTCTTTCAACCTCTTCACCACGACAGTAGTTGCATCTTCCAAAGCAGCCTTGTATGTTGTCCCAAATGTTCCTTTACCAAGCACCTCAGCAGATGCCCTCAGCAAGTCCTCCAGATCGAATGCAAGATTAGAACCCTCAAAGAAGGAAAGCCTATTATTCTTGTCATGTTTCTCAGAAACTCCTTTATTTGAAAAGATTTCTTTCTTCTTCTGTGGTTTTTCAACTGGCCCATTTTCACCTTCTTTATTGGTGCAGCAAATAATCATCACAATAGCAATTACAACAAACCCCAGAACACATCCGCCAATCACAATACCCAGTATTGCAGGTTCACCAAGGTTTGTTTTTTTTCTTGGTTGAGCATTAGGTGGTTGAACTGGAAGAGCTGGAGGAAGGGCCCATTGTGATGAAAGACCGTTACCTGAAAAGGCCCAACCTGGAAATCTTTGGAGAGACTGAGGCACATTCCCTGTGAGATTATTGTTAGCTAAATCAAGCTGTTGCAAACTAGGAAGATTGAGATCAGGAATTTCACCCGAAAGCGAATTGTTGGCAAGATTCAGAACTGTGAGGTGAGTCAAACTTGAAATTGAGGAAGGGATTTTCCCACTAAATGCATTGTTTGAGAGATTCATGACAGTAAGATTCTTCCAAGGTGAAAAATCTAAAGGCAATGGGCCGGAGAAGTTGTTGAATTGAAGATAAAGGGAGGTTAAGTTTTCAAGTTTAGAAAAATCAGAAGGGAATGGACCTGTTAAACTATTCAACCTGAGACTGAGAACCTGAAGGGCAGATAGGCGGCTGAGAGTGTTGGCTGGGATTGGACCATGTAAAGCAGCTCCAGGCAAATGGAGCTCTATTATTCTGGACTGGTCTTCGCTACAAATCACTCCAGTCCAGTTTTTGCACACAGAAGAGTTATCATTCCATTTGATAGAGTTTGAGTGAGAAATATTGTGAAGGAAATCTAGCAAAGCTTGCTTATCTACAACTGGGTCCGCAGTGGCATGCAAGAAAATGGTTCCAATCAACAAAACGAACAAAAGCTCTACTTTCGTGTCCATCTTCTCCTGCAGGCAAAGCACAGACTGATTTCTTGATCCCAACTACACATGAATTTGGATGAATGAAATTCAAAAACTTATCATGAGAAACATTATAAACTGAGCATGGGCTGTGGTCATAGTATTAGTAGGCAGAGCAGCCTAATTTCTGAAAGTACTGCTAATAAGGTTGACATCATTAAATGTTTTAAATTTGAAGATCCAGTCAATAAAAGCAGCTGTTAAGTTTGAATTAGGAGAAAGAGAAGTGTATACTTTCCTTGTTTCACCAACTCTGTTAGGTTGCCAAGAAAATCTCTCACAAATTGTACTTTCTTTAATTCCCATCACTTTCACATAAACCCAACAATGTTCGACCTAGCATATACAGAGATACCATACACAGCTATAATCAAAAGACAAATAAAAAAAAACTTACTTGTGGCTTCAGATCACACCATAGGCATCCCAAAAATCAACCAACAATCAGCCTATCTTGATATCTTACCCTTGCTGCTTCCTGCAACTAAAGTTTTTAGTATTGGGTCATTTCATTTGGGCACACAACATTGATTGCTGTTGTGGTTTCAGAGAGACAGAGAGTCACAGAGGTAAATGGGCAAATGGGTAACCTGCAATGATGGTGGTGATGATGGAGATGAGCTGGGCTTGCTTGCCGAAGCAGCATGGCCACATGCAGAGAAGTTAGGAAGCCATAAATAAGATAATCATTATTGATGGGAAGAAAGCCAATGGAGAAAGCTTGTTGCTTTATTTTTCAGCGCATGAACAGGAGGGTGCATGTGGATTTGGAGAAGACCAAGAGATCAGGCGTTAAGGAAAGTCAAGAAGAAGCTCAAAAATGTTAAACAATTATATTTTTTTTGGGTCTAACGCTGGTGCAGTTGTTGAGCTCGAGATTTTTTTTTTTTTCTAGTGAGAGGAAGCTAACAAACTAGGTTTTTTTTTTTTTGGGTAGTTTTCTATCTTGTCTTTTTGTTCTAATTACGTACCAAAATGAAATTTGTTCCTTACCTTTTTTTAATTTGAAAATTTGGCCATATTTCTGTCACTATTCTGTGAGGTAATGATGCGTAGATAGACAAGAACTCAAGTAAAACGAATATGATATTAGATAGTCAAAATGCTTCTCAAACCTAATCCCAAAATCATGATTTGACTTTTATTATTGTTTTAGTGAGAGATTTGCCAAATAAGAACCAAGGAAAGCAAGAAATCTAGTGATATTTAACAACTATCAAAGTTCCGGACATGTTAAAAAAGTTTGCGTAAGTTATTTCTCTTAAAGAATTTTGAAAGGAATTACTCGAAGCTCAAAAAGGCTCAAGAAGGCTTGAATGATACTCAAAAGAATCTCGAGTGATTGAGCTGTTTTCAACTATTCGAGACCCTTTTCAAAATATTCCAATGAATGTACGCACTTCCTTTTGTGTTGTAATTCTCATAAATTCACATAATCTCAATTTGGTATTATCGGTTGCGATTTTCAAGTTAGAGTAATTATCTTTGACTTCCTATCAAATTGTTAATGCCCCTAATCAATGGTTCTAATCTTTGCACTGGTCACCTAACCTCCATTGGATACTTCACAACCACCGAAAGTGGCGCGACAATTACTCTTAGGCCGACCGAAGTACCAATCAAAGGTGGCCCTTCGCAAGATGCTGCCACGTAGGTTGTTGGGGGGGAAAAGAACGACAAATGTGGGACTTGAGATGTAGAGTGCACGAGTGTACTCTGAGACCAATCGGAACTATTCATTTATTTTTACTAGAGCTGCGTAGTGGTCAATAATTAGTAATTTGGCATCCAAAGGTTACAATCAATGGGCTTACCTGCTGGCTGCTATTATTATATTTTTTATTTTTCCTTTCAAAATCCTGCCTAACTCAAAGAAATAGGTTTTGCTTATTATATATCAATTCATATTGGATTTTTTTTTTTTTTTTGGGGTCTGAAATTCATGTTGGATGTTATTTACACTAAATCAGTCATCGAGGCATCTAATGTTATAGGAGAAAAAACCTATTCGCAATAAATAATAAATTAATATGGTGCTAATAATTTGTTTGGATAATTTCATATGATGAAAGAGAAAAAAAGAAGAAGATCGGATCGTGTAATCATGTGATTGGCTGGAAGCAATGATTTTATTTTGTCTTTCTTTTCTCTTCGGGTGCTGAACTCGGAGCATAAGCTGACCGCGATATATCGCCAAAGAAACCCAAAAAGGTAACAAATAAAAATGAAAATGAAAAGTCGGAAAAACAAAAAGAACGAGAAAAGAGAGGATAAAGAAGAAAGACCGGAAACACACTCCGAGTGATACAAAAAAAGAACCATACGCCTCCAAAATATCGCGATAAATGAAAAACCCTAAAAAATCTGCCGCCTCCGTTTTTCTCTCCGTCGAGAAGGACCAATCTCTTTCTCTCTGTAAGTTCCTTAAATGTCTCGCTATTTCTCTTTTCAATTGCTTCCTGCATTTCAACTATTTTCAAATATTTGTTTTTCTTTTCTATTCGTCGTTGAGGAATTGAATTTTAGATTTGGAGTTTGGAATCTTAGATGTGGAACTTTGAATTCCTTTGTCTGGTCACTGAGGGGTGAACACAGAAGCTCTGGTATTTTACAGTGCTTTCCGTTCGCCGGAGGCATCTTCTTCCCCAAATTTTTTCGCCGGAAAATAGTTTCATTTTCTTTTGAGCTTGTTGGGTTCCAATTTATACATTAGATGTTGAATTTCGAAAGCCAATTTGGAAGTATGCACATTTATATAGTGGCTGATGATACTAATCATAAGATTAATTCTAACCAATTTAGTAAAAAATGTAAAATGCGAGGGCTGCAAGCTGGAAAGAGAAATGAGAACCACATGAAATCTAAATGAATGAAATAATGAGGATTTGGATAAGTCTGCAGACTTTGTGGGAGTTAATATCAGGGGTTTTTGGTTTGAAGGGATTAAAGGTTACAAATTTCTGTGTTGGAAGGAAGAACAATTGAACCCAAACTTGTAAGAAACTTGTAAGGATTCTTGTTATATGTTAAATTGCATCCACAAAGTTTTCTTCTTTTTTGACCTTTATGAAATTTATGTAATTGAACAGGCGCAGAGACGTGAAAATCAGCTACTCACTGCTGAGTTTTACTTTGCTCCCTCTGTAGGTTGACATACAGCGCCGAAGAGAAGAGAAGAAGTAAGTTCAGCATTATGATTTCACTTTTCTTTTCTTTTCATGGATTCTATTCATATCATCAACAAGCCCATGATTGAGTACAATGCTAACCCACTTGCATTTTCATTTGTTAAATTTACTGTGTCCTTGCATTATTGCATTCAGTTATTTCTCTCAGAATGGCTTCTGCTGCAATGTACATATTTTGAGATGAATTCAAATCTTGATATTACTTTTCAAAGTGAATCAACCTTACATAATAAGTTTGTTTTGATAGAAGATCATGTAGAAACTACTGCCGTATAAATGAAATAGTTTTGTGCTTACCTTGTAGCAGTGGTTCGAGAAAAAGATGTTTGTTGGGAATATGCTGAAAAATTAGATGGAAACAAGGTGAGATGCAAATTTTGTCAGAGAGTTCTGAATGGTGGCATTAGTAGATTGAAGCATCATCTATCTCGACTTCCAAGTAAGGGTGTAAATCCATGTAGCAAAGTGAGAGATGATGTTACTGATAGAGTGAGGACCATAATAGCATCAAAGGAGGAGGTCAAAGAAACTTCTAGTGGTAAAAAGCAAAAGTTAGTAGAAGTCAAATCTCCTGGAAATGTCTCTGCTAGTAAAGCTCTCATGTCTTTCGATACACCAATTCCAATTCAGAAAGTTTTTCCTAATGTCAGTCCAATGGTCCCTCCCCCCTTGAATAACCAGGAGAATGCAGAGAGAAATATTGCTCTGTTCTTTTTTGAAAACAAGCTTGACTTCAGTATAGCTCGTTCTTCATCCTATCAGCTAATGATTGATGCCATAGCAAAGTGTGGTCCTGGATTTATAGGTCCATCTGCAGAAACTCTGAAGACTACATGGCTGGAAAGGATCAAGTCTGAAATGAGCCTACAGTCAAAAGATATTGAAAAAGAGTGGACTACCACAGGTTGTACCATCATTGCCGATACATGGACCGACAACAAATCGAGAGCTTTGATTAACTTTTTGGTTTCATCACCATCACGGACCTTTTTTCATAAGTCCGTGGATGCATCTGCATATTTCAAGAACACAAAATGCCTTGCTGATTTATTTGATTCTGTCATACAAGATTTTGGCCCAGAAAATGTTGTGCAGATCATCATGGATAGTAGTTTCAACTATACCGGGGTTGCGAACCATATTTTGCAGAATTATGCAACCATTTTCGTGTCTCCTTGTGCATCTCAGTGTTTAAATCTTATTTTAGAGGAATTCTCAAAGGTGGATTGGGTGAACAGATGTATCTTACAAGCACAAACCATTTCAAAGTTCATATACAACAATGCCTCGATGCTTGATCTGATGAAAAAGTTCACTGGGGGGCAGGAACTCATTAGAACTGGCATCACTAAGTCTGTTTCGAACTTCCTTTCCTTGCAATCTCTGTTGAAGCAAAGGTCAAGGTTGAAGCACATGTTCAACAGCCCCGAGTACTGCACTAACTCCTCTTATGCAAATAAAACACAGAGCATTTCATGTATTTCCATTGTGGAGGACAATGATTTCTGGAGGGCAGTGGAAGAAAGTGTGGCCATCTCTGAGCCATTTCTCAAAGTGTTGAGGGAAGTATCTGGAGGGAAACCTTCTGTGGGTTTTATATATGAGCTAATGACCAGGGCTAAGGAATCAATAAGGACATACTATATAATGGATGAGAACAAGTGCAAGACATTCTTAGATATAGTAGATAGAAAGTGGCGGGATCAACTCCATTCACCTCTACATGCAGCCGCAGCATTTTTGAACCCTGGCATCCAATATAATCCAGAAATAAAATTTCTTACATCTATAAAGGAGGACTTTTTTAAAGTTCTGGAGAAGCTACTCCCCATGCCTGAAATGAGACGTGACATTACTAGTCAAATATTCACATTTACAAAGGCAACTGGGATGTTTGGTTGTAGCCTAGCAATGGAAGCAAGAGATGTAGTTTCACCTGGTAAGTATACAGTTCAAAATTTTCGGTATGTGCACATGTATAGACACATACGAGAATCATATTGCATCACACATCTGTAATCTGCATCTGGCAGTCCTTGTATAGACACATCATATGAGAATCATGTTGCATCCTCTAAATCTACCTCCACTGCAACCAGAAGTTGGATTTTCGACTGCCTTAAGTTGTCCAACTAGTGTTCATTCATGCTTTGCATACGAGAGAACGGTGTTTCCTTATGTTTGTTTGCCCTATTTATTTCTTGGATCTGAAAACTTGTAACTCAATGTAGGGCTTTGGTGGGAACAATATGGCGATTCAGCACCTGTTTTGCAACGAGTTGCCATCAGAATACTCAGCCAAGTTTGCAGCAGTTTCACGTTCGAGAGGCATTGGAGTGCATTCCAGCAAATTCATTCGGAGAAGCGCAACAAGATTGATAGAGAAACACTGAACGACCTTGTCTACATAAATTACAATCTCAAGTTAGCAAGACAGACAAGAACCAAGACTTTAGAAGCTGATCCTATTCAATTCGATGATATTGACATGACTTCGGAATGGGTAGAGGAGAGTGATAATCCGAGCCCAACGCAATGGCTTGACCGTTTCGGTTCTGCTCTGGATGGGAGTGACTTGAATACAAGACAGTTTAACGCTGCCATATTTGGTTCAAATGACCACATCTTTGGTTTATGACTATGAAAGTCCTCAAACACCAAGTCCTGTGTCTTTATAGTGATCAGTGTCCTTTCTTGATGTTGTGATTGCCTTGACATGCACTTTTGTAACTTTGTAGATTGAATAGTTGTAGACTTGTAGTATAGTCTCTAAGAAATAATATTTCTTTTTCCTTTTTCTTCCATCATGAAGATAAATATTGCAATAAGTTAAAAGACGAATTTTGTATCGATATTGTCAAATAGTGTATCCGTATGCAGGTGTGAAATTATGTTATTTTTCATGTTTTTTCTTGTAGTGATTTTTGAAACGACGTGTCGTTGGAAACATTGATTGCTTCAAGTGAAATCGGAATGGAAATGTCGTTGGTAGCCCCCGCGTAATAAAACGCGCAAGCAGAGCTTTCTTCTTTTTCTTCTCATACAAGAACTTCACTTTCTCTCTCCTCTGTGAATTGAATCTGTGATATCTTGGCGATAATGGACTACGATTACAGGACCAGGTTGGGTTCGCCATACGACTCTCACGTCTACCGTCCTGCCACGTCATCAGCGCCGTCTAGTCATCCGATGTACGGACCTCCATCGTCGTCGTCTATGTACCCTCGGGTGGGTCAACAGGGGCAAACGGCGGCTCCTCCTCCGTACGCTCACTCAGGCCGTCCCCTTCCCCACCACCAAACCACAACTCCTTCCTCTTCTTCTTCTTGTAAGTTGTAAGCCAACCCATGATCCAATTTTCCCCAAACTGATCGAAATGTTTGCTTAGGTTTTTTTTTTATAATTGTGGCATCTTATCGTTGCTTTTCTGTTGCTAAAATTTTCAGCCGGATTGGGCATTCGAGTTACTATAAAACCAGAGTATCGGATCACTCCTCCGGTAAGCTTGGCGCTTTAATTGTTGTTTGTCATGTAAACTGTAAAAGATTCAATCTTTCTTTTTAGAAAGTTATATCAATGCATTTCTATTGCTTATTGGGAAAATTTCTGAGCTGCGTTCTGAATGCAATTATGTAGGATTGGGAAATTTCAATCAGTGAACGTTTAAGATCGAACTTTGTGTTTCCAAAAGATATTATCTGATAAAATTGGGTTTGGCCTTGATTGCTCTTTTTCAGCCTACTTTTTCATTTCAAGTTGGAGATATACCCCGCAGCAGTTTCCAATTCGATTTTGATTTTGAGAGGAAAGTCTTGGCTGAATTAGAAAAGGAAACTCAGAATTGGGCCAAGCTTGGGCTGGAAAACCCTCCGCAAAGGCCTGTGGAATCACCATCTTCATCCGTATGTCATTTTCTCTTTCACATTTGATAGTTCTCTTTTTTTGTAAATGTAGCTGGTGACTTTTACGTTCTTCATCAATTCATTGTGCAAGTCTTGTAAATGAATGCAAATCAAACATGAATTACTTATAGAAGTAGTTTTTCCGTGTGTCAAATCTGTCATTAATATACAAAAAGGCCACTATTACAAAGTTGTTTTTGAATTCTTTATCGTTTCAGTTGAGAATGATGTTTCTTGGCTGGATTTGTTGACATTACCCTTGTGCATATTATTGTTATTGCAGGGTTCTGTTGCAGATCCCATTGTCAGCAAATACATTGCTTCAGGTCTCAGTCGAGAAGCAGTTCCTATTGCTGTAGCAAATTATGGAGACAATCCTACTAAGGTGCTCTCTTGAGCTCTCTGTCTATACACATTAAGCTTGATTAACTTTAGCAAGTTAAGAGGGTGCTGGTAGTTATGATCTCAAATTTAGCTGTTCAGTGCAAGAATGTTTTTTTTTCTGCCTTCTAGGTTCGAGAATTTGCCAAATCATTCACCCAACTTCGAGAGATGGGATTTGCACCAAACGATGTTGCCGAAGCCCTAATCATGTATGAAAATGACACGGACAAGGCAGTGGCACATTTTCTCAACAGTTCATCATGAGACATTCATGAAACATTATTCTTGTATTTACCCCTATAATAGTGTGATGCTATCTTTCTTGCGAAAGTTAGGTTTCAGTTTTTTTGCTTTCCTACACTGATTGTAAAAAAATTATTGTTTTTAGCTTTACATATGGTGGACATTGTAATTTGGTCAGAGCTTTTCATATTATGTTACTTATGTTTGAGTTAAATATCAATCATTGGAAACGCAGCATTTTATATTTGTAAATCGTCAATTTACTTGTTAAATTAATGGTAATCATCAAATAAGATTTGAGATTTTCCAATGCTGCCTAGGAATTTGGCCAAAGAGAACAAGAATAGCTTACGAACTCAACTGAATAAGAATACAACCACCCATCTTTGGTTATCATTCTAGAGATGAGAAACTTTTCCAAAGTTATGTGGTATTATTAATCGATAAAAAAGAATCACAAATTTCTATTGCTTTGAATAAAGAATGATAACCCAAGGACAAGAAAAGCATGCTAACGGACGCCCTATATTATTCTTTCCGAATTTGTATAATTAAAATCTATACAGCTCGGTTCTTCTAAGCATGATTTGTCGAAATCCTATCTTCCCCATCTGCAGTGTTCCATTTCATCTGATGGGCAAGACGCCCAGTATCAACTATCAATTTGAGCTAGGATTTTTCCTCTAATCTCTTCCACATCATGCAGGCTGGAAACATCACTAAGGGATGCGAAAATATCTCTCAGACCTCTCTGCCTCTGGTTGATATTTTCGCACACAACCTCAAAAGCAAATCAAATCAAACGCCCGCACAAATAGCTCCTGAGAGGGCAAAAGTTTATGTTAACAAATCACCTTGGGGAGGTAAAAAATGAATTGTAAGCGGGCTCATAAATTCTGATGTGGTTGTGTGTGTGTGTGTGTGTGTAAGTCAGAGGGAGAGAGAGAGACCTCCCGTCCAAGAAGAGCAGCAAAATTTGGCTTCATCCACATGTTTAACATCAATCCCAATAAACCAAGACCCGACACTGATATCATCATGCGCATAGGTACGGAGTATAGCTCTGCAGAGTCAATTCAACAAAATTCAGTCATTGCTCTGCATAGTGATGGTGCAAATGATGGAACCAGTTCATCAGAAAAGAATACTCACCTATTGATTGAAACAAATTTGGCCAAAGCTTGAGATATGACGTACATCTCACCTGAAGCGTGGCGGAAATATCTGTTGGATGCAGAAACTTGGTTTTCAGTTTAAAGAGGAAAATATCTGGGGAGCTTGAAATAAGTTGTAGTGACACTTACGATTTTTTATCGCCAAACTTCCACCATTCTGGTTCATACCATTTTTGGCTCCTGAAAAAGACCAGCGAGCACAAATACGAGACATTAGATGATCTTTCAATTCACATTTACCTCTTATCTTGTTAACACGTTACATATACTCACGGCTCAGAGAAAACTTCGCCTGATTTCATGCACCCCATATAAACACGAGGTTTGTCTAAATGAGTTGCGAGTGTAGCTCCTAGAGCATCTGGCCAGAAATGAAAAAAGGGTAAGCATACAAATGCAAACTGAAAATGAGTCCATCTAATAAAATGTTAATACTAACCAATGTTTACATAAACATCATCATTGACTTTGGAGTAAAACTCAGCATTCCATTCTTCAGCAGCATGAGCAAAGAACAGTTTAGCCTTCTTTGGGAACTCTTCAGGTGCCTCTACATGGGTATCCTGCCAACAATGGGAGTGGAAATAATCACAATACTGAAGCTAAAATCTCCACATGCCAAACACACATGCAAGCATGCATGTACACCAAATTAAAGGAAGTTACTTAATTCAGTGACCAGTAAAACGTACAAGAATAATGAAGTCCTTAGTCTGCCTGTTTTCATTGTCAATGGCTCTGTCCAAACTATCCCCATGATTTGCACTGCAGGACAACATATCATCCGATGAAGGGCTCTAACCAACTATCATTGTATGTTTGGCATGGACCATTACAGAATTAAAGAAATACAATGAAAAGTATACCTTCTTCCAATTACAAATCGTGCGATTATTCCCTTTTCATTCTCCATTTTTTTCAAGGCAGCACCTGTAAATTAACATGCAAACTTTAAAAAACCTCCAAAATAAAAAATGATAACCTTCAATGCGCTTACTAGAACTAAAACATTGAACAGGAACATTGCACAACGTTCCACATGATCTGTTATCATTCAAGAATTTATATACAAGTCCAAATCATATGTGTGCCACATTAAAAAGAAAAATAAATTTAACTGTAACAAAAACAGAAAATAGGTGAGCCCAAAGAAAGATTAGTGCATTACCTGTTCCCATCCACGCCTTACGAATTGCATCTCTATTGTTTTTGCGACCAAAGGTTGTAAAAATTCCAATCACCACTAGTGGCCTTCTCTTATAATCAGTTCCATTAATCTCTGTGGAGCGCATTGAAGTAAAACCCTCCTGTCTAGCTGCAGCCAACTCCATCTCAAGAGCTGATAATTTCTTATGTTGTTCCCTAGCAACCGAAAGCCCACATCAGAACCATAGATTCATGTGTAAACTAAGAATCATAAATCTTCAATTAAACCAGATAACAAATGACTACATCTTACCTGCAGGCTATGATTTTCAATGTATCATCCACTGATATGACAGATCGCCCCTAAAACATCACACAAAAAACAGTTTCCAGTGGTAAACTCAATTAGTCCTGAGTAATTCAACTAGCTATACAAGTATACATCTGAGTTCGAACAAGTACAGAAAGGCACTTCATATTGGCCAAATAAGAAAAAATCATCCATCTGGATTGCGGTTGGTGTTAGGCAATAATAGGTCAAACTGGTGTTGCCTCAAGTCAAATGTGAATTTTGACTCAAAAACCAAATTTGCTCACATGCCTGAATCAATTGGGAAACGAGAAAAAGAAAAGAACCGAAATTTCAATCTTAAATACAAAACTAAGACATACCCACCTGCCCAATAATCCTATCGAGTTCTTTGATCAAATAAACCCTGTTCTCCGAATCCTGCCACAGCCTACATCCCAAAATTAATATCAGAAAATCCCCAGATCAAAGAAAAAGGGAGGGAATCATATGGGTCTAATTTTCTGCAAAATCAAATGAGGTGCAAAAGAGAAGAGAAGAGAGCAAACCGGCCAGCCACATAGATGGAAGCGAAGGTGGCGAACATGGAGACCAAGAGCGTCGGAATCCGGGATCGGAAAACACGAGCACTCGATGCCCTGCTCTGCATTTTGTCTACCATTGTGATTGATTGTGGTCTCAATCTGTTTCCAATTTGAGTGCGCAACGGCGCAAGGTTGACAATTTTCAGTTGATAGAACAGTAAGCATATACTATATATTGGCTGTTCTATGAGCTCGGTGAAAACGATGGATTTGGGTTGGCTTACATTGTCCGAAACAGATCTGCAATTTGACCCCAGTCCAGATTTTTAATGTCGGAATAAGAAAAATCATATATTGTGTTTATTTTTCTTCCTTTTTTAGCAGTTCTTCCTTGTTTAGCTGATGGATTCAGACTCTGAGAATGGTGGGTATGTTGCTTCGGTATGAAGTGAGTGTTGTGGTGGTTGCGGACGATATGACTTTAGTGTTTGGGTTTCAGCGCCACCGCCTAAAGTTGCAACCTTTTCTAATTTCTTTTCCGAATGCATACTTACATACATTACAATCGATAATGAATGTCACATTCAGCGTTCTACTTTATATTTCATTTTATTTTTTGAGCTCTTTATTTAATTAAACGATATTTTCGGGGATTTTGAATGTTACTAAGCCTTTTGCTGTCCTGACCAAAACAAAAAATAAAAAAAAATCTAAGCCTTTTGCTGATGGGTACTTGGATCCGTGATCGCTCAACCCCAAGGCCCAACATGGCTATTTTCAGAGCAGAGAGAGGTTCTTTTGTTTGAGCCTACATAGTCTTATCCTGTCTCTTGGGCTCCATCAAATGCGGGATTTTATAGTTGTTTAATGTTATTGGGCCTACTTCGACCAAAAAAAAAGGGGCCCATGAATTTCTTTTTTGTCTTTCGAGGCCTCTAAATTCACCTGAAATCTGCTCAAGGCACCAAACTTTTCGAAACTTGTCATTTTCAACCAATAAAAGATTCTGACAAAAATAAAATAGAAGAAAAGAGGGGCTGGTTTCCCTGAGCAAATTCTCTGGGAGGCTATTGCTTATTCCGGCCTGATCAGTGAAATACGTTGGAAAGCTCTGCCTAATCCATCAGGTATCATAAAAGCTCAACCTCCATGGCAACGCAGCCCAAGCCGATATGATTATTTTTAATTTCTGGTTGATCGTTGCCCAAGTTTTTTTCGCAAGAAAGAGACATTACAACCCGAAATCTCTGGGACACACATACTCAAAGAGGTCCAAAAAGAAAACATGCACTGTGTGTAAAGGGTGTCCAACTTTCCACGTAGGAAAGGGACAACTCGTGACCTAAGTTGTCTAAGGCATCAACCAAGAAATTTCTTCTCTAAAAACATGTGTAATCTTGATGGAATCGCAAAAGGAGCTCCAGTGCCACACATCA
Source organism: Prunus mume (assembly GCF_029339155.1). Classification (NCBI taxonomy): domain Eukaryota; kingdom Viridiplantae; phylum Streptophyta; class Magnoliopsida; order Rosales; family Rosaceae; genus Prunus; species Prunus mume. The sequence goes on along the minus strand of NC_142702.1, from coordinate 29,310,366 downwards.
CGAATTAACATTTGTGGACGCGCAGGGCAATAATGACCTTAGAGTATCTTTCAATCAAATTCTTTTCCAACCACGGCGCCCAGCCACGTGACCATCACTATCTCTTTCTCATCAGCATTGGATCTTGTGCTTTGTTTGGAATAGTAGACAGAACATCAGATTTACAATATTTATCGAATTTCCATGCAACTTCCTAAATGTTTACGTAACTTCTTCTTTGTCATTTACCCCAACATTTAGGAAGTATAATACATGTTTTTTGTTTGGGTTGTCCATAATTGACTATAATAATGAGTGGATTAGTTAGTCCAACTTATAATTATAATTTATAGTGCAAGCCACAAAGACAAAACGCCAATTTAATTGTACCAAAAGGACTCTACCATTGCTTTTGTTGGCCCAGAGCCACAGAAAAAAGAAGAAAACTAGGAACAAAGCTTAGATGGTGATGATTTTTTGTCTTCAAATTGACGCATAGAGATAAGAGAGACGCATGTACTAAAATCCTCCATGTGATTCAGCAATGGAACAGTGATGATGGTGGTGCGTATCTAAAAGTCCAATCCCTTTATTTGGTAAGTCAAATCCAGTATGAACAAAAACAATGAATGCACCCATGTATATCAATGTTATATGTAGTCCCTACCCTAATAGCAGGGTAGGCAACCGCCTACTTCATTTTTTGTCAAATTAAAAATTATTCAATATTTAATACAATTAAATTTTGTCTGCCTATTCAAACCCAACCCACTAGGGGCGGTCCTATCCTAAGAGCATGGTAGACAGCGACTACTCCATTTTTTGCTAAATTAAAAATTACCCAATTCCCAATACAATCAAATTTATTCTGTCTACTCAAACCTAACCCACTCAAAATTTTCCCTTTAACAAAAACAATAGCCTAGCACACTCAAACTTTCTCCTTTAACAAAAATAATAAAAAGCAATATAAACATGTGAAAGATGTAAAAGTTGTATGGTTATTTTTTTTAATTACAAAAAAAATGGCAGGAGTGTCACCTCCCCGAGCCATGCACAGGTTAAGGGAAAGCTCTTCCTAAGAGGTTCGTTAAACATTAGGAAAATCGAACCCATGACATCATTAAGGAGCCTGATCACATTCGCCCAACATGTGTGGCTAGCCCGTTCAATTTTCCACTAGACCAAACCCACTAGGGTGTGGATTTTTTTTTTAACGTTGACTAATATTGGGAATTTTGTTAGTACTTCTGCTAAGCGCCGTAATGAGTTAAATTTAATTCGAAAAGTTGAACTCAAAGAATTGTTGGATTTTGGGGAACTTGAGACAAGTAGAAAACTTAATCAAGGTCGTAGTTTGAAACGAGCTGGAGCCATTTGTTAGGGATCTCACTTTGCCTCTATTACAAGTTTGATGAGTTTATTTAAAAAGACTAAAATACTTCTCCAGGAAATCAGTGATTATGGACCTAACCAGCAATTTCGTGGCAATGCAGAGAGTAACTATATTGCTATGATGTCTTTTGAATTTGTGTTTTCATTCCTTTTGATGGATAAAATTATGGGATTAACCAACTTTCTTTGTCAAGTATTTCAGACAAAAACTTAAGATATTTTAAGTGCTTTAAACTTTGTTGAAAACACAAAATCACAGTTCCAAGATATGAGGGCACATGACTTGGATGATTTATTCATAAGTGTGGTATCATTTTGTGAACAACGTGGTATTGATGTTCCTGATATGAGTTCTCGTTATATGAGTCCCTACCATAGGAATGAGGAAACCCGTAGAGTGATAACTCTTCTTTATTATATTTTGTAAATATCTCTTCCTTCCCTTCCAAAGAATAATTTTCTTAGAAATCGGCGAATCGTAAAAAAACTTGTATAAAATGATTGTTATATTGCTGCTTTCCACTTACCCGATTCCCCACTCGGCGAATGGGTATGTCTAGTGTTGATCGTATAAATCGACACAAAAATAATTATTTTAACGAATCGTGCCGCCGAACAAACCTCATCCTAACCACATAAAGCCAGAAAATTTGTGGTCGTTTTTGTCAACAAAAAGATTTTATTATAGTTGAATATTACTATCGCATTGATGTATTTAATGATGTGATAGATTGCATGTTAAGGGAGTTAAATGACAGATTTCCAAAGCAAATAATTAAACTTTTTATTCTTAACTCAACATTGGATCCTCGTAATTCCTTAAAATCATTCAATATTGGGCATCTATGTAAACTTGCTAAGAAATTCTATCATACTGATTTCAGTCCAAGTGACTTGAAAGCTTTAGAAATTGAGTTGAGGTATTTTCAAAATGATATGCATCGCCTTCCCTGCTTTAAGGACCTCACTACTCTTCCTCAGTTATGTCAATAATTGGTGGAAACAAATTTGGCAGAAAACTACCATTTGCTTTACAAGTCGATTTAGTTGGTGTTACTCTTCTTGTTTCTACAACAACAACATAACGAGCTTTTTCATGTATGAGAATTATTAAGAATAGACTTCGGAGCACCATAGTTGATGAATTCCTTATTGATTGCATGATTCTCCACATTGAAAGAGAGTTTGTTAATAATATTGATAATGAAGAGATAATTGATGAATTTAAGATTTCTAAGCCTTGTAGGGTAAAGTATTAGATTTAAATAGTTTAGTTTTGTGTAGCATTGCATTTATTTTTATTTATTTTTGTTAAGCTTTTATTTATATATAGATATGCATATTTGATGGTAATGCTTATTACGTCTCCCCTGACTAGTGTTTTTTTTTAATGAATTAAATTCACTCATACCGTCGAGTTTTTAAGGTAAGTTTCGTATACTTGACTTTTAAATCCTGGATCTGCCATTAATTATGACCAATAAGGAAGCCTGAAAGCTTGCTATTGATATATTTACATGAATGTTAAATGTAGAGGTTCATATCTCTACTCACTCTCAGTGGAGAAAAGAGGAGCTACGTGATTGATTTCATTGTAGCAGTTCAGTAGGCCTGAACTCTAATTCCCTCCCTTTTTTTTTTATCTTTTTCCTTTCGTGCATGTGCTGCCTGTACGTTCGTCAATCAATGAAGAATGCCATCTGACAGGTTTTGCTGTTTCTGCAGAAGCATTATTTTGGGCCGTGGAAATAAATACCTCCCCGCCTCCTTCAATTTCCATGTTTTCTCAGTTTCTGGCCAGACTTTGGTAGCTCGGGTTCATAACTCAAATGCCCAACTACAGGTCAACTGTTTTCTGGTGGCTATATTGATATTAATAATGCATGCATACTAATATTATATATCTGCAGGTCAACTTAATTGTGGTTGCTAACTTGGAAGAATAACGCATATAAATAACTGGGAAAAAAATTATTGGAATATAATTGCATACCCCAATGACCACACATCTATATCACTTCAACTATTATTGGAATAAATCTTAATATGTGTTCCGCCAAATAAATAAGCCTTAAAATATAATTGTTATTTCTGCAATTATCATCCACGAATTTTTTCTTTGTTATAGAAAAAGATATTATCTAAAGTTGGTTTGATACGTTGTATTTCTCTGATACGATCGTGTACTATATATGTACGAAGGTGACTTATTTTGTTTTCATTTGAAGCAACGTTATATTAAAATATGGGCAGCCGCTAGGCTGAAGGTCTTGAATATTATTATAGAATCAGAGAGAAGGAAACGGACGAAGGCACAAAGCCCGGACATTTTAAAGAGACGACGACCAAAAGCCACCTGTCTGTCTCCCTCTTTAAATGTTGGGAGTCGAGACGTGAGCCATGACGATATCCGACTCCGACATTGAATGACGTCTCTCTCTCTCTCTCTCTCTCTCTCTCTCTCTCTCTCACACACACACATAAAAACTAGCAATAGCAAAGCATTCAGTCCATCTTTGTCTCTCTCAGTCTTTGACACACCGCACAGGGCCGCAAACCTGTATAGCCCATTTACCAATCGGAGGGCGCATTTTGTTTTCAAGAAACCAAAAACTCAAACCATTTTCAAGTTTCAACCTTTCGTCATAAAAAAGTGAAGAAATTAAATTCTGGGTTTGCAAAAGGACATTGAAGACATCGGGTTTCGTGGGTTTCCAGGTTAGTCCAACCCCTCATTATTAATTATTATTTTTCTTATACTTATATTATATGGGAAGTTGTTTGATTGGTCTTTGAATGTTGCCTCTGTTTTTTATTTCATTGTTTAACTTTGTGGTCGCTGTAAATTATTTGTCAAGAATGAGCACAAAACAAAAACGAGATTGTTTTCTTTTATTATTTTAATGCCGAACGGATCTTGATCAAATGCTTCACGTGTCCAGTGCGGGGCGGTTTAGGATAAGAAAATGCACGTTTCTGTTTTTTCTCCCACGTTCGTAGTTTCATACAGAAGCCGACGAATGCAGTATCACTACGCTTGAATTTCTTTACTTTCGAGCTTAGACAGCTCAGTGACGAATTGTTTGGTTGTTTTGTAGGCGGACCATTTTCTTTGTGTGAACTATTTTGCCTAACTAGCTTAGGCCTAATAGGAGGAAGGGGGCGTCCAGTTCTTGGGCCATTTTCAGGTATGCCCTTTAATCTTAATTGTGAACTAATTATGTTGTATGGGGCAATCACTATGTGCCCATTACGTACTTGGCTTTGTTAATAATGTCTTTGATGCTCTTGGCTTTATGTTTCATCTGTGAATTGGAAGGACTGCATTGATGTCTTGTTTGAGTTTTCATTTTTCCATCAAAATTTTATTAATCATCTGATTGTTTTTAAGCCGGTTAGACAAGGTTTCTTATTATATCTTCTTGCATTGTATACCTTACAGAGTAAATTTAAGCATGATGGAGGATTTGTGGACTGTATTTTGTGGCGAATCTGGTCCTTCAGGCACAGCTGGAAAGCCATGCACTTCCAATCTTGAGTCTATGATTCATCCTTCTTCATGCACCAATCATGTGTTGATAATTGGGTTTGACATTTTGCTACTAGTTGCGCTCGTGTTCAGTATGTTTCACAAGTCCTCATCAAAAACAGGTCACATTCCACCCCGATTTCGAGACCTTTCGGGTTTGCAAATGGTCTCTGCCCTTGCTAATGGCTGTCTTGGAATTGTGTACTTGGGCTTGGGAATCTGGATTCTGGAAGAGAAGCTGAGGAATACACAAACCGCTTTGCCTTTGAATTGGTGGCTACTTGCGTTGTTTCAAGGGCTCACATGGTTGTTTGTGGGTTTGACTGTAAGCATCCGGGGAAAACAACTTCCAAGACAACCGGCAAGACTATTGTCTATCCTTGCATTCTTGTTTTCTGCAATTGTCTGTGCTCTATCGCTTTTTGCTGCCATTTTCAGAAAAGAGTTATCAGTGAAGACCGTATTAGATGTCCTGTCTTTTCCAGGAGCAACATTGTTGTTGTTATGTGTTTATAAGGGGCATCCATATGAAGATGGTGATGAGGGCATCAATGGAAATGGCCTTTATACTCCTCTGAATGGCGAGTCCAATGACATCAGTAAAAGTGCTCATGTTACCCCATTTAGCAAAGCTGGATTTTTCAGCAAAGCCTCAATTTGGTGGCTAAATTCATTGATGAAAAAGGGTAGGGAGAAAACTCTAGAGGAAGAAGATATACCCAAGTTGCGTGAGGAAGATCGAGCAGAAAGTTGTTATTTGCAGTTCTTGGAGCAACTAAACAAAGAGAAGCAAATTCAACCATCTTCCCAACCTTCAGTATTAAAGACAGTAATCATATGCCACTGGAAAGAGATTCTCTTGTCTGGCTTCTTTGCTTTGATAAAGGTACTCACTGTCTCAGCTGGTCCTTTGCTTCTAAATGCCTTCATTCTGGTTGCTGAAGGAAATGAAAGTTTCAGATACGAAGGTTATGTGTTAGCCATTACACTTTTCCTTTCAAAGACAATTGAATCCTTGTCACAAAGGCAGTGGTACTTACGATCCAGGCTTATTGGTTTGAAAGTTAAGTCTTTGCTTACATCAGCCATTTACAAGAAGCAATTAAGATTATCTAATGCTGCTAAGTTAATACACTCAGGTGGTGAGATAACGAATTATGTTACAGTGGATGCTTATAGGATTGGAGAATTCCCATTTTGGTTCCATCAGACTTGGACCACTAGCCTCCAGCTGTGTCTTGCATTGGTAATTCTTTTCCGTGCCGTTGGCCTAGCTACATTCGCAGCGTTGGTGGTGATAGTTTTGACTGTGGTTTGCAATGCTCCACTTGCCAAGCTACAACATAAGTTTCAGAGTAAGCTAATGGAGGCACAAGATGAAAGGCTAAAGGCTAGTTCTGAGGCTCTTGTGAATATGAAAGTGTTAAAACTATATGCATGGGAGACCCATTTCAAGAATGCGATAGAAAAGTTAAGGAAGGCGGAGTACAAATGGTTATCGGCAGTGCAGTTAAGAAAAGCGTATAATTCCTACCTCTTTTGGTCATCCCCTGTTTTGGTCTCTGCTGCTACATTTGGAGCATGTTATTTTCTCAAGGTTCCGTTGCATGCAAATAATGTTTTCACTTTCGTGGCAACTTTACGCCTTGTTCAGGACCCAATTAGATCTATTCCTGAGGTCATTGGGGTTGTTATTCAAGCCAAGGTTGCATTTGAACGTATTGTAAAATTCCTCGAGGCACCAGAACTGCAGACTGCAAATGTCCGGAAATGCAACATGGAGAATGTAGCCCATTCCATTCTTATCAAGTCAGCTAATTTTTCATGGGAGGATAATATATCAAAGCCCACCCTGAGAAATATAAACTTAGAGGTTCGGCCTGGTGAAAAGGTTGCTATATGCGGAGAAGTCGGCTCCGGAAAATCAAGCCTTCTAGCTGCAATTCTGGGAGAAATTCCAAATGTTCGAGGAAGTGTAAGTTGCTATTTTTTTCCCTTGATAACTAGAAAATACAGTTATACTTTGTCAGAACTCTCTCAACAGATATTACTTGCACTTTAAGTCCCACAGGCTTTCTAAAATTATCATCATAAAGTTATCTTTATGACTATCAGATTCAAGTTTTTGGGACCATTGCCTATGTTTCTCAAACAGCATGGATCCAAACAGGGACGATACAAGAAAATATTTTGTTCGGTTCTGCTATGGATAGTGAAAGATACCGAGAGACACTTGAGAGATGTTCACTTGTAAAGGATCTGGAGCTGCTTCCTTATGGTGACCTCACTGAAATAGGGGAGAGAGGGGTCAATCTGAGTGGTGGTCAGAAGCAGCGAATTCAGCTTGCCCGGGCTCTCTATCAGAATGCTGATATATATCTCTTGGATGATCCATTCAGTGCAGTTGATGCACATACTGCTGCAAACTTATTCAATGTAAATACACTTTCCTAACATGGGCAGTGCCCTTCTTTATTAACTTCTGGCTTTTAGTGAAAGCTAATTTGTATTTTGGCAGGAATATGTTATGGAAGCACTTTCAGGGAAGACTGTCTTACTTGTGACCCATCAAGTTGATTTCCTGCCTGCATTTGATTCTGTTTTGGTTAGTCTACCATTAACTCTAGGCTATTTCTCCATTTTTTTTTTCTTTCCATAAATCCATTTATTTCAAATCTATTAATCGGCAGGGGCTAGCCATTTCCTATTCTACGCTCCCTTCAGCCAATTGCACATTGTGATTGTAGCAAAAAAGAAAACACATTTTCAATCAACCTACGAGGGTTGTAGTTATTTTATCATGCGTTGTGTTTCAGCTCAGTATATGACTAGTTAGTCACTTAGCAGAAGCTGTTACTCCTACATAATAACACAAGTTCAATTTTGTTGACAGTTGATGCTTGATGGGGAAATCCTACATGCAGCTCCTTATCACCATCTATTGGACTCAAGCCAAGAATTTCAGGACCTTGTCAATGCACACAAAGAAACTGCTGGTTCTGACAGGGTTGCAGATGCCACTTCTGCCCAAAGTGGAATATCGTCCAGAGAGATTAAGAAGGCATATGTAGAAAAGCAACTTAAATCATCTAAGGGTGACCAATTGATTAAACAAGAAGAGAGAGAAACGGGAGACATAGGGTTGAAGCCATTCATACAGTATCTGAAACAGAAAAATGGGTTCTTGTACTTCTCAACAGCAGTTCTTTTACACCTTATTTTTGTTATTAGTCAGATTGTACAGAACTCGTGGATGGCTGCTAATGTGGATAATCCTGATGTTAGCACATTGCGATTGATCATGGTTTACTTGTTGATTGGATTTTCTGCAACATTTATTTTACTGTTCAGATCTCTTATAACAGTTGTTCTGGGTCTTGAGGCATCTCAGTCTTTATTCTCACAGCTACTAAATTCCCTTTTTCGTGCGCCTATGTCGTTTTATGACTCAACACCTCTGGGAAGGATACTTAGTCGGGTATGCATTTCAAACAGAAAGTTTGGGTACAGATTAGGAGGAACTCAAGGAACTAATAAATTTATGTATTACATTTTTCTTGAATAGGTTTCATCTGATCTGAGTATCATAGACCTTGATATTCCATTCAGCCTGGTCTTTGCTTGTGGGGCTACCATAAATGCTTATTCCAATCTCGGAGTACTGGCTGTTGTTACCTGGCAAGTCCTGTTTGTCTCCATACCAATGGTCTATCTGGCAATTTGCCTACAGGTAATACTATACAAGGTTCTTTCATATGTTATACGGCAGAAGCTACTATATTCGTTTAACTGGCTACACGATGCTATTCACATGTTAATGTTAAGAATGGTTATGCTTCTATCTATTAGGAATTTAGGAAGTATCTGAATATGAAATTGAAAGAGCAGAGAAATGTGCTTTCTTTTGAAAATAACTTGATTAAATACAACATTTTTATTTTCAGAAATACTACTTTTCCACTGGAAAAGAGTTGATGCGGATCAATGGCACAACTAAGTCCTATGTAGCAAACCATCTAGCGGAGTCTGTCTCGGGAGCCATTACAATAAGAGCTTTCAATGAAGAAGAGCGGTTCTTGGCGAAGAATTTTGACCTCATTGACACAAATGCTAGTCCTTTTTTTCACAGTTTTGCGGCAAATGAATGGTTGATCCAACGGTTAGAAATACTCAGTGCAGCAGTTCTTTCTTCTGCAGCACTATGCATGAGTTTGCTTCCTCCTGGAACGTTTAGCTCTGGTAAGTTTTTAAGTTTTCCTGGAATTGCCTGGCTAAAGGGGAAAGAAGTCATTGTTGCTATCTTCTAGTATTTTAGACATCTTTTGTTGCACAGAAAATCACTAGAGATGATTTATATTTGTAGCATAATTTAAGCTATGGAGCCTTATACAATTTTGTTGTTGTCAAAACGAGCCTTATACAATTTACTGTGTCACTGCAGGATTCATTGGAATGGCACTTTCATATGGTCTTTCATTAAACATGTCCTTGATGTTTTCAATTCAGAACCAGTGCACTATAGCAAATTATATCATTTCTGTTGAAAGACTAAATCAATACACCCATATACCGAGCGAAGCCCCTGAAATAGTAGAAGGAAGCCGTCCCCCAGCCAACTGGCCAGTTTTCGGTAAAGTGGAGATACAAAATTTGCAGGTAAATATTGGCAGCTTTTGTGTTATAACTAAACAAGGTTAGAGTTAAAGTAGATGACTGATACTTTTGATATAAAAACAGATCAGATACAGGGCCGATACACCACTTGTTCTTCGTGGGATCAGTTGCATATTTGAAGGAGGACACAAGATTGGTATTGTTGGTCGAACTGGCAGTGGGAAGTCGACTCTCATTGGTGCTCTGTTTCGTCTGGTGGAGCCAGCCGGAGGGAAGATCATAGTTGATGGCATTGACATCTCTACAATCGGACTTCATGATCTGAGGTCACGTTTTGGAATAATACCTCAAGATCCTACTCTCTTCAATGGGACTGTGAGATACAATTTGGATCCCTTATCCCAACATTCAGACCAGGAAATATGGGAGGTACAAGACAAGTCCTATAATGCTTGTTTTCTGTGATATTTGGTTTTGAATGTTGAAAGTATGGTTGCAAATTTCTCTAAGCAAAGAGTTATCTGTACATTATGAAGGTTCTTGGGAAGTGTCAGCTTCGAGATGCTGTTCAGGAGAAAGGTGGCTTAGACTCCTTAGGTAAGTTTTGATATATCAGTGTGTGATGTGCAATTTTGCCTGTAAATTGTGATCAGCAGTAGCAACTGATGACCTGATTTGCAGTTGTAGATGATGGATCAAACTGGAGCATGGGACAAAGGCAATTGTTCTGTTTGGGGCGTGCTCTTTTGAGGAGAAGTCGGGTACTGGTGCTTGATGAAGCAACCGCATCGATCGACAATGCCACCGATATGATTCTACAGAAAACTATACGGACTGAATTTGCAGATTGTACCGTGATTACGGTAGCTCACAGGATACCGACTGTGATGGATTGCACAATGGTTCTTGCCATTAGTGATGGTGAGTTTCATTAGTTAAATGCTCATCTATATATCAGTTGTTTTGTTCAATCATAATTGTTGGAAAAAATATCAGAGAAACATTGAATGAAAATGGTTGTCTATTTCAGGACAAATAATGGAGTATGATGAGCCAATGAATTTAATGAAAAGAGAAGGCTCACTATTTGGGCAGCTTGTCAAGGAATACTGGTCTCATATCCAGTCTGCAGAATCCCATTGAATATATATTGCAATATTGGCTTTTGGGCCACGACTGTTGTGAATCATTACAAGAACTGCTAGTCTGAAGAAGTGCCAATGCGAGGATTGGGAGATCGTGTTCTATGCTGTGCCTGCGTGCGTGTGTGAAAAAGAAGAAAAAAAAGATGCGAAAGCATGAAAAGTAAGGGGCAGGCAAAGGCCAAAACAGAGTTATTATTAAAAATGATAAAATCGCCCACATTATCAGTCGGCATGCAGCAACCTTAGTCCTGTGTAAATTAAAGATGATGGTGATATGCACTAATACTATATTCTTCAGATCCCGTCGGTTGTATTTTCTCATCATGGTCGGCAATCATTTGCATTAATATTAGCTGTTAAATTTGGATCTCGCTGGACACTAAGTCCTGTGTAATTGATCTTTTCTCAATAGTACATACACCTGTTGCCACTGGATATACCAAGGAATGTAAAATTGGATGCGTGGCAACACAAATTATGCACCAGATGAGGTAGACATGTGGAGCTGTGTCTCCTTGTTGATGTTGAGATGAAAGTAGATGAAAGCGGAGCTATATACTTCGTAGCAGTAATATGTGAGTTTATGAACAGAGGGGTACCCTGGAAAGTTCTATTTCCCAGGGATGAATGGCATGAATAAGCCAGCATATGCTGCAATAGGCACCCGTTCACCTACAAAACCAGTTTTAATATTTGTTTCCTCTCGTCAACAGACAAGGCTTAGCATCCAAGGTCATACTGTAACTTCCTCTGAAATTCATAAAATTGTGCATGTATTAACAGAAATAAAAAGTGTGATACTAATAATAAGCCAGCATATGCGGCAAAAGGCACCAATTCACATACAAAACCAGTTTTAATATTTGTTTCCTCTCGTCAGAACAGACAAGGCTTAGCATCGAAGGTCATGCTGTAACTTCCCTCTGAAATTCATAAAATTGTGCATGTATTAAAAGAAATAAAAGTTGTGCTACTAATAATAAAATCCAGGAAATAAACGATTCTTTCTTCTTCCTTTTTCCCTGCCTGGATCAACGAAAACTGTGGATGTTCATCATTCTTAAAAATGCTCCTGTCCTTCAAACTTGTGAGAAAGTTCAACCTGTTCAACATGTAACAAGTGGTTAATATTGAAAGCAGAGCATAACACACCTCTCATGATTGACATTGAAGAATTACAAAAAATTGAAACTAGTTCATCTTGCTATGATAAACCACATTCGTGGTTGCTCTATAGGAATTTAAATGTCACAAACAGATATTATCCTTTCAGATTATAGGTAATATCGCATCTCCAATTGCATCCCTTTCAAATTATACCCACACGGTCCATATAATCCATTTCCCTGACATCTTAAGGAACTTCAAAATTATCCCAATAAGTTCACACATTTCCTAATTGCCACTAACACTGCTAGTATAATTTCAGATGATCGTATTCTTAACTACTCTGGTTAATAGTAACCTATTTCCATTGTTTCTTTTATTATTAATTCTTTTTTAGAAAGCCACTGTTTCTATGTTAGATGAGTAAAACTTCCAATGATTACTGCATCAATACAGATCCTAGTTTTTTTAGTACAGCAATATATTTATTTTTCACTTCAGTCATATTCTGTTGATAAATTATCTCTTTTAACCAGAGCAATATAAAAACTAAAAACAATTGAAGAGAAAAGAAATGGCACATATACTCCAACGGAAACATATTATACAAATATATGTACATATATAAATATATATATATATTTAAAAAGTATAGAGGTGATAATGTACCTTCACGAACTGGTCACCATTGATGCCAAGCCCAACTCTTCATCAGCATCAGTCACATCTTCAAAATTGTAAAAGGGATCTGCCTTTGGTCTTGGAGTAATTGCTTCGAAACTATGAAATACAGGATCATCAAAATTAGGGGGTTCCAAGATAATGTAAGCCCCTTTATTTTTGTACCTCTTTTCTGTCCCCTGAAATTGTGGGTAGTCTGGAGCACTAAACAAAGTGATCAGCTTTCCTGACTCCACAATGTGATCGATGGTGTACCCTTCATCCATTCCACCAAGACTTGGTCTCTTTTTTCGTGCATCAGGGCCTTCATGCGATCTGATAATCAACTTCAGTTGAAATTTCTTGAGAAAATTATCAGTGCAATCAGGACCCCACATCAAACCAATTCCTCTCTCGATATTAAAAGAGAGACCCGGAGTCGTTGAAGGATCCGACCACATCACGTCGCCGGGAATCAAGTTGGAACCCTCCCATGAAGGATCAAGAACTAATCTTCTAGCCTTATTTAGTTCTTCAAAAGATCCCAAAGATAATGACTTGGATTCAGGATTGAAAGCCATCCTACGACTCTTCATTCCCTTTGATTTCTTGGGGATCACAGGGATGTGGCGAAATACACCTCCATGTGCAGTGTACACATGTTTACCAATGAGGGAAGCCAAAGGAAGACTTTTAAAGCACCCAAGACATCTACGATACACATGCTTGCCTCTATCACTATATTTTGTCAACACTTCCTTCTCAAAACCATAAATAGAAGTGCAATACTTTGATTCATGATTTCCTCGCAAAAGATACACCCTTTTTGGCATGAACACTTTCCAAGCTAACACAATTAGGAAAGTTTCGAGACCCCAAGCACCTCTGTCAACATAATTTCCATTGAAGACAAAGAATCGATTTTCTGAGGGAAGGCCAGCATCACGGAGAAGGAAAAGAAGGTCGTGCAACTGCCCGTGAAGGTCTCCGACGACAACAACTGTGGATTCTGAGGCTAAGTTGTCAATGGTGACGCAATTGGCCTCTTTGTGGAGGATCTGGGTGGCACAAATGACCAAACTATCAAAAACCTCAACAGGAAACACGTCTGGCAATTGGGCCGGCTTAAGATTTCTAGACGCCCAGTCGAAGACTGACATGAGGTTTTGGACCCAGTTAAGGGTGAGCTCGCCATCATGAGGCCAACCAATTGGGGTTTGAAGCAACTGTGATGATGGGTTGTTTTCAGATTCTAAGTTGGTAGCTATGGAAGGCGATGAATTGAAGACTGGCGGTGTTGCCGCTTCTGCAACTTCTACTGGTGCTGCATCAGATTGTTGATCTTCAGATGCTGGAAGTGGAGGATTGCATGATGGAGATGTTGCAGCATCAGCATTCTCAAACGTGTCTCTGTCAACAAATTGTGAACCCTCCTAACATAAAAACAAAATATTGTTTTTTAAGATTAGGCACATTAACAATCAGTATGGGTAACATAATTTCAAAATAGCATTATATGACAATCCCAATATACCATTTATGATTTGGCACATTTACATCCTTATTAATATTCAATGTCACTAAAAAGAAAAAAAAGAAAAAAAAAAACCAACATACATTACATTCAAGTTGTAACAAAATCCATGCACAACAAAATTTCATAAACATCAAAATTCAAATAAAAGGCATGCTAGGCTAACTTAATGACGCAAGCCTAAAAAGAGAAATAAATAAGAAAAAGGCATGCTATGCCCGGTTTAGTCTCACCACACCCACCATTTTCATTTTAATCCACATTTGAATCGACAAAGTTGCAACTATTTTAATCTATTAAAAACCGGTTTACTCTATTGTTACGTTCTTTTAGCTAGTGAATTATGAACAAAAAAGCATTTTCCAATCAACTAAGCCACTCAATCTTTTAACTAATAATTCATTTAATCACACCATATTAACCTCATGTTCTTTTAAGTATTGTAACAAAATCCATGAACAACAAAATTTCATATACTTCAAAATTCAAATAAAAGGCATGCTAGGCTAACTTAATGATTGCAAGCCTAAAAAGAGAGATGCATAAGAAAAAAGGCAAGACTATATCTACGCCTAACCGGTTCCTCAACACAAGACAGCTGTTCAGGTGCAGGCAAGGTGGAGGGCTCTGCCTGATGAGATGCTGACGGGACAGCAGTAGAACTAGGTTGCAGAACTTCCCTTCTTCTCTTCCTGGGTTTAGGTTTTAGGGTCTGTAGTTGCTCATTGTGGGGGGGCAGTTGTGGGTCGTCATGAAGGGCATGCACAGGCACGTCATGCTCGTCATGCGCCGGCAATTCCACAGCGTATGGAGGACCTACTAAACCAGCTGGTGATAACCAGAAAACAAAAATAAATAAAAAATCATAAATTTTAAAAAATATATATATAAAAGAAAATGTAGAGCCGTGCGGCTAAAAAAATCAGAATTATTAATAAATTTCAAAGAAACCAGAATGCACTTACCTATCCGCGGCCCTCTCAAAGGAAACCTGCCAACCCAGCTGTTAATGTACAGGGGAAAGTGCCCGTGGTCAACAAGATTTAAATCTTTCTTTGGCCCCTTCTTTCTTACTTCAACCACCACATCAGGAAGCTCTGGTATCGAATCTAGGTCTATATTCTCAAAACCTAATTGCCTAGCATAGTTGTTTGGTTTGTGAGGGACAACTATGTGATAATTGATGCACAGAGTGACTGAACATGCCTTAGCCAGCTGAAGGGCATAACGCTCATAACCCTCCCCTAGAAGAGTATGGCTAAGCCTCTGATAAGGCTGCTGTATGAACTACAATAGAAAATACAAAATAAATTAATTAAGAACTATAGCTTCAAAATTTGGTTGCATTTAAATAAGAACTGTATTTAAGTCTTTTAAAGACTTACATTTTCATCAGTTGCATTCCCCAGAATTTCCATATAGGATCCAAAATTGGGAACTGTGTTCCCATTCAAGCGTTTATGGAGAAGGTGGGACCACGGCACCATTAATGGACACTCCATCGGGAGATCCACTGTCTCCCCTATCAGCTTTATGCGTAGTGGCTTTATATGCTCTAGGGCAAAAACCTGGACAAGTAATAAACAAAGATCAGGAAAGTAGAGAAGTTAAAACATCAAATCCAAGTTTAGTTGAAGTGAGAATGGTGCTGTTTGATATTGAATCATGCAAATACTTACCATGAGAGCGTATGCCAAGCCGTTTACGATTCCTCGATCCAAAGAATTGTACAAGCTCGCCCATGCAGCTGCGCCCCACGCATAGCTGCCAACCTCCTGAAGATTGTCCAAGAGCCCCAAATATTGGGCAGAAACTAACCCAGTGCAGTCATCGGGTATTATATATGACCCAATGACATACATGAGATAGGCTCTAAGATAGTGTGCCCACCCATCCTCATCTGGACGTACTGGGTTATTACTATAATTTTCTCTTAACCAACTAAGCCTAATCCTCCCTCCATCCAAAGACTCTGGAGGAGGATTGATACCAAAAGCATTCAAAAATAAAGTTTCTGTTTTCCCTATCCTGCCAATAACCGGTCTACCGTCAATTGGCATACCGGTGATGAGAAGGACATCTACTAAACTAAAATAGAGTGAATAGCCATTAAAGGTAAAACACTTTAAATTACGATCATAGTGTCGTAGCAAAGCGTTTACCATGGTACAATCCAACCTCATTTGGAACTTAAAACGTTCAAAGAATCCTAAACCTATCCTAGTTAATGCCTCCCTAAGGTCCTCAGTTATTGGCCAACGCACCAAATTGTTCAACGGTTCATGTGGCGTCTATTAAAAAAAGAAAAAAGAAATATTAGTGTCTAGTTATACTACTGCTGGCCAGCCTTGCAATATCTGAAATATAATGGGCAATGAGTTACTTACATGAGGGGCCAGAGCTGGGGCTGGAGCTAGAGCCAGAGCTTCCATATCTTCAAAAGAATTAAAGAAAACCCCAAATTTCAGATGGTGAGTAAATAACGTAAATGTTAAATATGTTATGTACCATTTCAAAGACAATACAAAAAACAAAGTACAATCACATGTAATATGTTATGTTAAATATGTCATTAAAGAGAGTATAAACCACCTTAATGACATTACATTGGGTTATATTCCATAAGCTTAGATTAATTTAATCTCAGGCCCCAAAAGCCTTAATAGACCAAGAAAGATTATAGCTAGTATAATTATATGTGAAGGATCTCAATGTTTAATTTGTCTACTCTATGTGAAGGATCCCTATTAGGGATCTTGAATTTGGGTTGAGGCTCAAGGATAAAATCGCTGAAACCTGCCCCCTCAACTGCCTTAATAAGCCCAAAATCAATCAGCAAGCTAAACATATTTCATTCAAAAAATCCTAACCAACCACCAGACTAAACATTTTTAGTAAATTTAGGCTTTAGTCAAAAAAAAAATTTCACTTTTGGAAAAAGCCAAAGCTTTTTAAAGAAAGACAGAAAAACCTCTCAACTTTCAAATCAAAGACATGCAAATGTAAAGGATTCCTTAAGAAATCCAAAAATAAATAAGGGCAATTTTGTCCATTTTGGCTTCTTTTACAAAATTTCTCTCTCCTTTGTGTTTTTCCAAAGTCTCCCAACATTTTTCATAAACAGCAGCCATTTAAACATAATCATTCAAGAAAACAAAAAATCCTAACTAACCATCAGACTAGACATGTTTAAGTAAAACAGCAGCCGTATAATCAAGTAAAAAACACGTGCATTTAAACTCAATCCTAGCAGAAAACCATGTAAACAATTCCAACACAGAAAAGAACAGCTACACCCTAGCAGTCTCAATCAATCCTAACAGAAAATCAACATATACATTTAATTACATAATTAAAGTTCAATTATACCTCAAAAGCAGCACCAACAGTTCCAGCACAACCTAGCTCAACTTACTCAATTTCTGTCCAAAAATAGAAAAAACCCCATCAATATGAAATTCAGAAACCAAAAACCTTGTTTAAACCCTACTTAAACCCTCAAATTAATGTAGCCGACCTCTAATTTAGGAGAAACCCATTCAAATCCAAAACCCCAATTTAGCAGAAAACCCAATCAAAACCCCTCTAATCGAAACTCTAATAAACCCTAAAATTAGTAAAAACCCCCAATCGAAACCCTAATCTAGCCCAAAATCCTTACCCAGCGACGGAAAAGAGGAGACAGCTACTGTAGAGGCGAGAGGTTTTCAGAGGTTTCGATCGAGAGAGATGAGAGTTTTTATAGGTTCTGGGACGTTGCAGAGGTTTTCGATCGATGGACAGAGAGGAGGAGGTTTGAGGTTTGAGATTCTAATCGATCATACCAAAGGGGTAAAAAAAAACATTTGAAGCGGGCACTATGCGTGTCATGCGCGACCCGCGGGTCGACATGCAGGTTCAGTTCGGGTTCACGGGACCTGGCTCCCGAACTCAATCAAGGCCGTTGACTCTGCATACCGGTCAGCAGGATCGACGGTTGCCATGCTTTTGGTCTCTTAATTTCCAGTAAAGGTCATATATTTTCTCGGGACATGCCCTGCTATGTAGAGAACCCTCAAAGCGACATTATTACTTTTTGTCTTTTTTATTATTTTAAAATATTGGCCCTTATAAAATTACTTTATATAAAAAAAGTTAATGATATTTACTGTTGGCTGAGTAATGAATTAGGAATATTTTTAGGGACTTTTGATGTTAAACAATTGGCACTATTTCAAGAGTTGATTATGTTAGACTGGGCCAACAACTATCTTGATGAACTTAATCCAGACTTAACGTGATCTCGTGCTACTAAGCTTTATCTGTGTTTACTATTTTCTGGTATAGTTATCTTGTATAGAATAAATACCTTATTAATAATTATCTTGCTAAGAGTTTGTCTCCATATAAACTTGTTAACTCTCTGTACATTAAACACATGAAATGCTCACCTGTCAAGCGTGGGTTGGGTTTATTTTTTCCCGTTCACTCTGTCACATCTAACAAATAACAGAGGGGAAAAACAGAAAGAATCACTTTTAGATCATTATGCTAACAGTAATGGTAAAATTACCAGATGTAATGGCCTTCTTTATGGTCCCGTAATCACCGAGATTTGAGACCAGCTCAATCTCAACCCTTTATTAATTATGCATGGCAGAAAAAGAAAAAAAAAAGTGAAAAGTAAGGGGCAGGACAAAGGCCAAACAGAGTTATTATAAAAGATTGGGTGGGTGAAAACATTTGGGCCGGGTATTAAAAATGATAAAATCGTCCACATAAAAGATGATGGTGATCTGTATCTACTAGCACTACCATATTTTTCAGATCCTGTCGGTTGTATATTAAAATAAATAATTATGATCTATATAATGAATGTGTATTTATTTATTAATTTTGTCGTATATTCATATTATAATATATTAGACTAGTAACACTACGTACCAGTATGATCCTCACACTGTACAATGAATGATTAATAAAGATGATCCTGTATGAGCAACACACATGTATAATCAAAATTTATGTTTTTTTCTGGCTCCTTTTTGCATCAACAATTACAGCAGCCCCCACCTGACGTTTAATAAAGAAATGCCTCAACGGCATGCATCTTCTAAACTTGGCGAAAAGAGGAAAATAAAAGATAAAAACAGGTTATGTATGCATCTTCTGAATTAAATTGGGGTGGACTTGGATGAACTGCATGCTTTGTTTATATGGGACTGGAGGCCCGGGTTGCTCCTGATCGATGGACAAATGAATATGTAACCTCTTCAATGCTCTGCAATTTTTGCAGATCACAGAACCATTGATTGGGGTGGTTGATCAGTTAATGGCTTGGACCTTATAATATACATGGATGGGTGGGGGATGCCTTCTTTCATATCTTTTTCCAGTTTTTGGCCATACCCTTCTGTAGCTTCAACAACAAATTGCACAACTACAGATCAGCTTGAAATAATTCACACACACACATATATATACTATGATATCTTTTCATTTTATGATTCATAGCTAACTAGCTAGGTCCGATGAGTCTTAATTTAATTGAATGAGACAAATTAATTAATTATACAGGACAAGTTTTATTAATATATGCATTTCCAATTAGAAACCCAATATTAGTTTTGTGTAGGTATATATGATATTATGCTCATTCTGATGTCATAATATCACATTCGTCTTCAATTTGCTGTCAGGATATTTTGACATGCAAGCATGCACTTGAGTCTTGACTACTGTGCTCATTTCCAATTAGAGAGTTCTTCAGGGCCCTTCCACTATTCAAAAGGCTTTCAAGACAGTTGAGGTGCCGACGATGGATGCAGAGTCCTCATCAAAAGCTGTTCACATTCCTCCCCGATTTCAAGGCTTTTCGGGTTTGCAAATGGTCTCTGCCATTGTTAGTGGCTGCCTTGGAATTGTCTACTTGTTCTTGGGCATCTGGACTTTAGAAGAGAAGCTGAGGAATACACATACTGCCTTGCCTTTGAATTGGTGGCTACTACTTTGTGTCAAGGCTTCACATGGTTGTTAGTTGGTTTAACTATAAGCATCCGGGGGAAACAACTTCCAAGACAACCGTCAAGGCTGCTGTCTATCCTTGCATTCTTGTTTTCTGGAATTGTCTATCCTCTATCGCTGTTTTCGGTGATTTTCAGAAAAGAATTTTATGTGGAGACTGTTTTAGATGTCCTGTCATTTCCAGCAGCAACATTGCTGCTGTTATCTGTTTATAAGGGCTATAAATATGATGATGGTTATTCAAGCCTCGATAGCAATAACCTTTATATGCCTCTGGTGAGACCAATCAGATTAGCAAAGCTGGATTTTTCAGTAAAGCCTCACTTCGGTGGCTAAATTCATTGATGAAAAAGATTTTCCTGTCTGGTTTCTTTGCTTTGTTAAAGACTCACTCTCTCTGCTGCTCCTCTGCTGCTTAATGCCTTCATTTTGGTTGCTGAGTGAAAAGAAAGTTTCAGATATGAAGGTTATGCGTTAACCTTATCACTTTTCCTTTCGAAGACCATAGAATCCTTATCGCAAAGGCAGTGGTACTTCCGATCCAGGCTTATTGGTATGAAAATTAGGTCTTTGCTCACTGCAGCCATTTACAAGAAGCAATTGAGATTGTCTAATGCTGCTAAGTTGATACACTCAGGTGGTGAGATAATGAACTATTTTACAGTGGATGCTTATAGGATTGGTGAATTCCCATTTTGGTTCCATCAAACTTGGACAACTGTCCTCCAGCTGTGTCTTGCATTGGTAATTCTTTTCCGTGCCGTTGGACTAGCTACATTTGCATCATTGGTGGTGATAGTTTTGACTCTGGTTTGCAATGCTTCACTTGCTAAGTTGCAACATAAGTTTCAGAGTAAGCTTATGGTGGCCCAAGATGAAAGACTGAAGGCTAGTTCTGAGGCACTTGTGAACATGAAGGCGTTGAAGCTATATGCATGGGAAACCCATTTCAAAAATGCAATAGAGAAATTAAGGAAGGAGGAGCAGAAATGGTTGTCTGTAGTGCAGTTAAGAAAAGCATATAATACCTATCTGTTTTGGTCATCTCCTGTTCTGGTCTCTGCTGCAACATTTGGAGCATGTTACTTTCTCAAGGTTCCATTGCATGCAAATAATGTTTTCACTTTTGTAGCAGCTGTCCTTGTTCAGAACCCCATTAGATCTATTCCTAAGGTTATTGGGGTTGTCATTCAAGCCAAGGTTGCATTTGAACGCATTGTAAAATTCCTTGAGGCACCAGAACTGCATCTAAAGGTGACCAATTGATCAAACAAGAAGAGAGAAACAGGAGACATAGGTTTGAAGCCATTCATACAGTATCTGAAACAGGAGTGGGCTCTTGTACTTCTCAACGGCAGTTTTTTTACACCTCATTTTCATTATTCGTCAGATAGTACAGAACTCTTGGATGGCTACTAATGTTGATAATCCCGATGTTAGCACCTTGCGATTGATCGTGGTTTACTTATTGATTGGATTTTCTGCAACATTTCTTTTGCTGTTCAGGTCTCTTACAACAGTTGTTTTGGGTCTTGAGGCATCAAAGTCTTTATTCTCACAGCTACTAAACTCCCTTTTCCATGCACCTACGTCTTTTTATGACTCAACACCTCTGGGAAGGATGCTTAGTCGGGTAGGCATTTTCAAACAGAAAGTTTGGTTATATGTTAGGAGGAATTCAAGGAACTAATACTTTTACGGACGCCTTTTCTCGTATAGGTTTCATCTGATCTGAGTATCGTAGATCTCGATATTCCATTCAACTTAGTCTTTGCTTGTGGGGCTGCCATCAATGCTTCTTCCAATCTCGCAGTACTTGCTGTTGTTACCTGGCAAGTTCTCTTGGTCTGCATACCAATGGTCTATCTGGCAATTCGCCTACAGGTAATGCTAAGCCAAAGCTACATTCCTTTAACCGGCTAGCAGATGCTATGGGAGGTACTAGTCATAACATCCTTATCCCAACATTCAGACCAGGAAATATGGGAGGTACTAGTCAAGTCCTATAATGCTTGTTTTCTGTAGTATTCGGTTTTGAATGTTGAAAGTATGGTTGCAAATTTCTCTAAGCAAAGAGTTATCTGTACATTATGAAGGTTCTTGGGAAGTGGCAGCTTCGAGACGCTGTTCAGGAGAAAGGTGGCTTAGACTCCTCAGGTAAGTTTTGATATATCAGTGTGTGATGTGCAATGTTTCCTGTTAATTGTGATCAGCAGCAGCGACTGATTGACCTGTTTTGCAGTTGTAGATGATGGATCAAATTGGAGCATGGGACAAAGGCAATTGTTCTGTTTGGGGCGTGCTCTTTTGAGGAGAAGTCGGGTACTTGTCTTGATGAAGCAACAGCATCAATCGACAACGCCACTGATATGATTCTGCAGAAAACTATATGGACCGAATTTGCAGATTGTACCGTGATTACGGTAGCTCACAGGATACCAACTGTGATGGATTGCACAATGGTTCTAGCCATTAGTGATGGTGAGCTTCACTTTCTCTATATCCTCTGTTTTCTTTCCTGGGATATCCTCTCTTTTAAATATCCTTCTCACCCAAGCAGAGAATATACGCCTGTTTTATTCAATCATAATTGTTCAAGAAATACCAGAAAAAACTGTAGGGAATGCTTTTATCCATTTCAGGACAAATAGTGGAGTATGATGAGCCAATGAAGTTAATGAAAAGGGAAGGCTCGCTATTTGGGCAGCTTGTCAAGGAATACTGGTCTCATCTCCAATCTGCAGAATCACAATGAGTGTATGGATGGGGTAGCAGAGAGATGAAACATGATGAAATGCAGGATTGATGCAAACTATTACAATAATTGCTTGCTTGGAGAAGTGCAAAGTGGGGGGAGGAGATGAGGATTGGGAGATCATGTTCTAGGTTGTGTAGCTGAATCCCTGCCTTAAGGCAATGAAAAATAATCGGCTACTTAGTGGAGAACAGAGTCATTTCTTGCAGGAGATGTGAAACTCAAGAGAAGGAAAATAAAATCCAGTATTAATAAAAGAGAAGTATACATTCAATTTTATTACCAAACGAAGTATACATTCAATTTGAAAATTGTCTACAGCATTTGCACCACTAAGCACCTCCCTAGCTCTAACCTAAAATAATAATTCTTCTGATCACAAAGGCTCTTATCACACAACTAGTTTAAGTTACAACTAACAAATAGCCCATTATTTATCTCAAAGTTCTCGTATGGATAGGCTGATAGGTACTTTCATAAGAATAGAAAGTAACCTATTCACACAAGTCCATCAACCAATGAGGTAATCAGTGCCTTCACGAGCTCAATAAATTCAGAAGAGCAAAAACCAGGCCAGCAGGAACAATCTCTGTTGTCCTCAAGGTCCTCCAAGCACTGCATTCTCGATGTCCTCTCTGCTCAGTGCATAACTAAATCTCCTCTCCACATCCTTTTCAAGATTACCCGGTCCGGTCTTTAGATACCTGCATCACAAGTGCAGTATCCAACAGCGGTAACATTTGATATAACAAAAATGTTTAGAAAAAAATTAAAAAAATAGAGCATCATCAAGAAGAAAAGAAAGGAGGATACAGAGCCACGTGAATGGGAAAACCTAGAGCCGGTGCAGGATAATATGAACACTTCCAAGTATTCAGCCATTCGTCTACCCCGTTTTCACCTCCATCTCTTCCCACAACCTCAAGCTTCCCACCTTCAACCATCTCCACCATTTCCTATCCTGTATAACTATCCCATGGCATCAAGTGGACAGTGTCAATTGACTATTCAAGAACCTTTGGATGCGATAAGGAGACTTAGCAGCATATCCAATCCTAAACTCTCCTACCATTTATAGCACAAGAGTCATACCATTCCTATTCTATAGTTTCAGGGGAGCCTTGTAACCACAAGTTGACACCTTTCCCAAATTTCTGAGAGTAGACATTATTGCCTGCAATCCCAGTCGCGCTGAGCCAAATTTTTGGTTCCAAAACAAGTGTCTACTTTAGGTAGCATTTACACCATTTGAGAGTAGACTAGTCTCACCGCAAAAATTCACCATGTACACTACTCCTTCAGTGAAAATTCAATATCCAATTCAATCGTCTCTTGCATCATTAACAGTGTAAGCACTTACCTCCAACATAGAATATGTATAACTCAATTTGACCCATGCCCAACAACCAGGCGAGAAATCACAACAAAACAAAGTGTAAAGTGTATAAATTTATTTTGAATCTCATTAAATTCATGAACTTTTTTTCTAGAAAATTATCTCTAAAACCCTAACTACACCACCAACCAATCAAGCATCCAATACTCAAACTAAAACACTTTTACACGAACACAGCCAATCTCAAAAACACAAAATAGCAGAAACCCGGCTGAGAAAACAGAAAACCAACCTTACATAGAGATCGGTGACGTCGAGTGAGAGCTGGGCCTGCCACTCTGGCTTCTCAACCAGCCAAACGGCCCGGTCCTCTTTGCTCTGGTAAAACCCCAAGTTCCTAAGCCAGGCCTCAATGCAAGGGAGGCTGTGAGAGTACAGAGGCTTCTTCTTGTCCGGTAGCCTCTTCAGCCACTCGTCCTCCGGGGCTGAGAGCTCTTCTTCTGCCTCAGAGGGCTTTGAAAATACTGAGACTGAGAGCTTTCTTGAAGAGTGAGTGAGGGGATATGGGGTTATTTTTGGTAAAAGTGAAGGATAAGGAGTTGGGTATCTTGGAAAAATTGAGGAAGGCATAGAAGAGAAGATGATGAACTGAGAAACAGAAATGGTGTACATGATTCTATTTTTTAATTAATACCCAATTTAGACTTGAGAATTTGAGGGAGAAGTTTGCAGTTTTCAGGTTTGAAGAGAGAGTTTGAAACAGAGCACGCCAAGCTCATTATATTCTTCCATCTTTGAGTTTGGGGAAGGATAGAGCAGCACAACACAACAATAAAATGCTACCCTTTTTTTCAACTGAAAAAGAAAGAAAAAGAAAAAGGAGAATTGAGATGGGCCAAGTGGCCCAAATCAGCCAAGTGGGCTACAGTATCGTACAGTACCTTGGGCCTTATGGGCCTCCCTTCACTTTAAATCAGTTCAGGAACATTCCTGCCGCCAAATTTTGTTTCCCGCCCAAGCGTCTTCTGCGCCGTCGTTTTTCTCCTGGAAACGACGTCGTATTTTTGCTTCCGCCTCTCCCTTAATTCCTCATTTTCACCCCACTTCTTCTCTGTAGCCAAAGTCTGTCTCTTTCTCTGTGTGTCAAAAAAAAAAAAAAACGATGGCATCTGATCCAAACTCCGGTGACGCAATCACCGACTACAGCCAAACGCAGCGCATAGTGCTCCTCGTAGACCTAAACCCACTGCTCGATCTCCAAGACCCAACTCCATTTCTGACCTCTCTCCTCTCCTCCGTTAAAACCCTTCTCTCCTTCCCTCCACTCGCCTCTTCTCTCTTTGCCTTCAGACTCTTCTTTTCATCTCTCTCTCCACTGCTCTCCTCCTCCAAACTCCCCACTTCTCTCTCCCTTTCTTTTCATCTCCCTACCCACACTTTAGTTTCCCTCTCCCAAGCCCTCAATTCCCTCCCCGCATTTCACCAAGACCCGTCATTGCCTAATTCCTCTACGCCCCGGGCTTCGTGCCTCGCCGCCTCCTTGCACCAGCTCGTGCATGACTATGCCTGGGACCCCGTGATCTGTGATTCAGCCACGGGTATGTTTTCAAATTGTGATTCTGTTGCTGTAAGGTCTAATCTAGTTGTTCTGTTTTCGCCCCTTTGTATGTCTGTAAACTGTTTGTCAGAATTCCTGAATGTGGGAGTGGATGATGAGTCTTTGGAAAATGTGAATGTGTTTTGCAAGAGATTTCACGGTTTATTTGAGAATGTAAATAATGCATTTGTCAGTCGAGATATTCAATGTGGTTGGGTTGATGTCAGGTACAAATTAGAATGTGGTCAGGATAAGGTTGGGAATGATGAGGATAGGATGCGATTTGGGTTTCTCAAGAGTGGGATTAGGAGTTTGGGATGGGGATTTTGTTCGACGGATTCAATCGTTCTTGGTTCTGCTCTTGTTCCTTTTGGATTGATTTATCCAGAGATTGGGATTTCACCGAAGTTTTTTGGTTGTAATGATTGTCATAAGAAAGTCTACACGCATTTGAGTCTCGAGATATTAGATGTTATTGGGAAGCCTTTGGAATGCAAGTTTTGTGATCTTAAATTGGTTGATTTGAAGATGTTTCCTAGAAATACAGCAGACGATGTTTTCTTTTCCCTGGAAATCATGAATTCACAACCAAGAGGTGATGAACTGAAGAAAATGTTCTGGGAAAATTTTGGCAGTGGTGTGACAAAATTCCAGGTTAAGGCTTTGCAAAAGTACAATGAGTTTTTGAAATTCAAGGGGCACTTATCTGATCCTCTTCTTGTAAGTGAAGTTTCCGAAAAACCTGGTAAAGATGGAAAAGAAAGTTCTGTCAATCTTTTTGCAGATAAGGTTCTTGAGATGCTACAAATGGACTTGGGTGAGATTGCGCAGAGAAAATCGGCACCGATTTGGGAGATTCTCTTGAGTTTCTTATATAGGTATGGTCAGGGAGCATTAGTGTCTCTTTCAAATGACAGTGGTGTATCATATATGGGAATCCTTAAGCCTTTCACAGTTTCTTCGGCTCTGCTGTTTATTGTGGATGAAGGATTTCACCCTCAGGAAAAAGTTTATGATAATGGTGGAGGAAATGTGGACCAATTAAGTCCAAAGATGAACAACAAGATTTGCAAACCGAATGCTGATTTGAATCAAACTGAGCCTTCACCATCTAATAAGCATTCTGCAGGCAAGGATGGAAGGAAGCGGAATAACAAAAGAAAATCAAATTTGCTACAAGACCTCACATGGAATGCCTTCTGTAAGGCAGCATTTGAACACACAGAGCTAGGTTTGGAAGAGGTTTACTTCGTCAGGGAATGTAATAACTCAAAAAAGATGAGATTTCTGAAATGCTGGATGAAACAGATTAAAAAGTCTAGCCTCATTATGGAGAAAGAATCCCAGACATTCCAGCCCAATAAAAAAGAGATGGACAATAGGTTGGATAACTTGCACCAAGAAAGTGAACAGCCAGTTCCTTCATCTGCTTCAGTTGGAGAAAATTCTTTAACTGTGGCTTCCGGAATACAGGATGAAGCTGCTCTGGAATTTAGATCAGAAACCTCGGAAGACTTTTTCAGTAATCTATCCAATAAGATCCAACAAGGACTTGAATATGAAGCAGTGGACTTGGGGACTTTGGCATATCGGCTTGTGAATTCATCCATATTTTGGTTAAAGCAAAAGCGTGACAAAGAACCCCTTTCAGAGAGTCAAACTCCTCTTGTAAAATCTGGTGATACTGATGATTTGGTTGCTGCTGAGGTGTTAAAACTTTTACTGAGAGATCCCAAGGATATCAATGCAAGGCACAAAAGCAGTGGTCTATCTTTTAAAGCATCTGGTTCAGAATCTGAAGGACTTACTTCAGGAAAAATAGTTCGAGAGTATCCTTTCTTATTTATCACTGAACTAATTTTTGTATTATGCATTAATCCAGTTATATCTCAACTATTGTGAAAATTTGTCTCCGCTTATGTTTACTTTTCCTTCACGCGTACTAGATATGAATTGCAGGTATTTTTCCGGATGGAGATACTACAGTCAGAGGTTGGTGCAAGTATTGCAGAGTCTATGAAACAGAAGTTTGTAAAACATATTTGCTCATTTTTGGAGAAAATTCGGTGTCATCTGGATGGAGGCTTCTTTGGTAACTGGAGCATAGATGATTACGTTGAAAGTATCATAAAAAGCAGGTAATAAGTTTGTACCAGAGTTGAAAACTCCTAACCATGAATTGTAATCTTTACCTTCTATAATGGATGTTGAAAACTCAATAGTGGATGAATGCTTTTTTGAGACTTCATGGCTTTGTCTTAAAGGCCAGAGCACACTACATCCAATCTATTGTTCATATCTCAACAAATACACATATCCAGTGCCACTGTTCCACTTTCCTGTGGGATATTATTACTCATCTAACAAATGCTGTCTTACGTACCTGTGCAATTATGCAAGATTTAAGGAAAGAAGCTTTCTTTATTATTCTAGATGAATTAAGCGTATTTCCTTGTTAGTGTAGATTTGCAAGATATAGGCCAGTTATGCACATCTTATCTATGTTTCTCTGAATGAGTGTGGAATACGTATACAGCTTTTGCAATAACATATTTGTCTACAGTATGATCGTTGAGGTGATGGAACTTACATAATCCATTCCTCTGTCATTAGTTTTCCACAAGTACATGTGCAGGCGCTGCATTTGT
The DNA here is from genome assembly GCF_029339155.1 of Prunus mume. Taxonomy (NCBI): domain Eukaryota; kingdom Viridiplantae; phylum Streptophyta; class Magnoliopsida; order Rosales; family Rosaceae; genus Prunus; species Prunus mume. The sequence goes on along the minus strand of NC_142702.1, from coordinate 29,282,064 downwards.
GTTTGAAGAAGGAAGATTAAGTGGATGGACTAATCTTTGAATTCCCAAATTTTCAGGTACTGTGAGACACTTGAAGATGTGGTTCACAGAATCTATACAAAAATGGATTTGTTGCTGTTTGCTGATGAGGAACCCCCTAATAATTTACTCAACAGTGAGGATAGCAATCAATCCTACAGAGAAAAACCAGAGAGAGATGAAGTGGATGAAAATAATGGAATCAAGGAATTAGTATCAGCAGAAGATGAGCCCCTTCGTCCGCTGAAGATTGATAATGCAAGACCCAGTGCCCAAGAGATTAAACAGAAGGAGCATGCTCACAAGTTAATTGAAGCCCAAGGGAGGAGAGAGAGAGCTCGGAGATTTGCTTCTTTTACAAGAGGGGTGCCTGATTTGCAGAGAATTTGGGCCCCAAAACAGCCGAAGGCATCGAAATCAAAGTCAAATCCTCATCGAAAGCGGTTTAAAAGGAAGGACCATAGAGGTTCCTGTGATGATAGAGTATGTGAAACCCCAATGTCAGGAAACAAACGATCATGCCAACGGGGCAGCTGCTTTGAAGATAATGACTATGGTAATGAGTCATGCGGTGTTTCTGTTTCTAAAGCATTGTTTCAGGATGACCGGTGAAATGGAGCTGCAATGCAATGATGTGAATTCTCCTCCAAGCATTTGCCAAATAGACACTGGAAGCATATATATGCAAAGTCTAACCAAAAGCCGCTCAACTTAACCAGTTCATTGAAGTGCAACTTTTCTTTTTAACTCTAATTTTATTACCAATTTTCTGTGAAATGATTCTTTTATTCTTTTAGCCACGTGCAAGATGAAAGTGCCGTTGGTAATCACTGCGCGAATATTTCATTTGCTCAGCTCTATACATTTCTGAATTTGAACTGCATAAAAATTAACAAAAAATATGTGATTTTTTTTTTCTTCTGCTTAGTGTTCCTTTCTGTTGGGGGAAGGGGTTCAGACAGAGTCTTCCAACATGCGAGTCTAAACTAAACCCATTTTCACAAACACCACACTCCAATTCATGAAAGTCGTCACTCCCATTTCCCGCCAATTCTCAACTGTCAAACAACAACTACAAGCCTTGACATCATCGATCAGAAAAGCCGAACCTGCCCCTCGGGACCCATCTCTTGCAGCTCAAGTGTTTGGTAAAATATTGGACCAAGACCCAGATATCAAAACGTTGAAGGAACTCCATGCAAGCATCGCTGTCAATCAACGTCTCCGCTCGGACGCATCACTAGGGATCAAACTCATGAGAGCTTATGCTGCCTGCGGAGAACCAAGAATCACACGCCACCTATTCGATAGAATTCCTGAGAAGAATGTCGTCTTCTTTAATGTCATGATCAGGAGCTATGTAAACAACAATTTGTACCACGATGCTCTTCTTGTTTACAAAACTATGTCTCACAATGGTTTTGACCCTGATAATTATACATACCCTTGTGTCCTAAAGGCATGTTCTGGGTCAGATAATTTGTGGGTCGGGTTGCAAATTCATGGCGCTGTTGTGAAAGTTGGCCTTGACATGAATTTGTTTATTGGAAATGGTCTGATTGCTATGTATGGAAAATGCCGTTGTTTAGTGGAAGCTCGGAGTGTTCTTGATCAGATGCCTTGCAGAGATGTGGTTTCTTGTAATTCTATGGTTGCTGGGTATGCGCAAAATGGACGGTTTAATGATGCATTAGAAGTTTGTAGGGAAATGGAGGCATTCAAGCTTAAACCAGATGCTGGCACCATGGCTAGCCTATTCCCGGCTGTGACTAATACTTCAGCTGACAATGTTTTGTATGTTAAGGAGACGTTTATGAAATTGGCTAAAAAGAGTTTGGTTTCGTGGAATGTGATGATAGCAGTGTATGTAAATAATTCAATGCCTGGTGAAGCAGTTGATCTTTTCTTACAGTTGGAGGTGAGTGGGATAGAACCTGATGCAGTCACAATCGCCAGCGTTCTTCCTGCATGTGGGGATCTTTCAGCTCTGTTGTTAGGGAAGCGAATTCATGAATATGTTGAGAGAAAGAGACTTAGGCCAAATTTGTTATTGGAGAATGCATTGATTGACATGTATGCGAAGTGTGGATGTTTACAAGATGCAAGAGAAGTGTTTGATGCGATGAAATTTCAGGATGTTGTATCGTGGACTTCCATGATGTCTGCATATGGCAGGTGTGGACAAGGTCATGATGCTGTGGCACTTTTTCAGAAAATGCAAGACTCAGGCGTGAGTCCTGATTCAATTGCATTTGTATCAGTTATGGCGGCTTGCAGCCATGCTGGATTGTTAGAAGAGGGGCAGTATTACTTTAAATTGATGACCGAGGAGTGCGGGATAGAGCCTAGGATAGAACACTGTGCTTGCATGGTAGATCTTTTAGGGCGTGCTGGGAGAGTGGATGAGGCATATAGTTTTGTCAAACAGATGTCTCTGGAGCCTAATGAAAGAGTGTGGGGTGCTCTGCTTAGTGCTTGCCGGGTATACTCTAACATGAATGTTGGACTTCTAGCTGCTGATCGCCTTTTCGAATTGGTTCCAGAGCAGTCAGGCTATTATGTCCTGTTATCAAACATTTATGCAAAAGCTGGTAGATGGCAAGATGTCACAACTGTGCGATCAATAATGAAGAGCAGAGGAATCAAGAAAGTACCCGGTGTCAGCAATGTTGAGCTCAAAGATCAGGTTCACACTTTTCTTGCTGGTGACAGATCACATCCTGAGTCTAAAGAGATATATGAAGAATTAGATGTTTTGGTAGGGAAAATGAAGGAGTTAGGTTATGTTCCTGAGACTGATTCGGCTCTTCATGATGTCGAGGAGGAGGAGAAGGAATGCCATCTTGCAGTTCACAGTGAGAAGTTGGCAATTGTCTTTGCCATTCTGAATACAGACCCCGGGACGGCTATCAGAATTACCAAGAATCTTCGTGTTTGTGGAGATTGCCATATTGCTATTAAGCTCATTTCTAAAATAGCCAAACGGGAAATTGTTGTCAGGGATACTAATCGGTTCCACCACTTCAAGGATGGTATATGTTCTTGTGGAGATTATTGGTGACTTGTGAGCCTCCAACCACTAACATCAAGATTTTGCCCCACACTCGGTACTTCTTAAAGCATTCAAGTTTCTGATAGAAACTAAGGGAAGGACTGTGAATGTTGACTGTAATGGTAGAACATTATGTGATTGTAGAGAACCCTTGCCGGCTGCAATCGCTCAGAGGACTCTAACTTCTCATTGATAGTTTGATACATATGAATTGTAATTTGAATATCTTCTAATAAATATTGTTTGATACATATTTTTCCCTCTCTCTGTTTTATAGTCTGTTGCAAAGTTGATAACTCGTCTTTTGGGGTTCTAACTTCTGATGGTCTGCCTTGTCCACCTCTTGCTGCATCTGTTGTTAGTTAATGTCTCTTAGTAGCTAGTTTGCTGGGTAGGGAGTGTTGTTCTAGACTCCGATGGACTCTAGCTATGTCTGGCCCTGTATTGTTAATTGTTCTTGTTTCTGATGGCTTTTCGTGGCTTTTGCTTTCTGTTTGTATCTCTATTTCCTGTTTTGGGTTATTTTGAATACAACATGAATTCCAGACCCAAAAAAAAAACTCGTCTTTTGGACATCATCATTTCAGGGGACAGAGCCAAACTCCAGAGAATCATCATTTACATAATCTTTCTCATCAATTTTTTTTCTCTTACCAAAAAGCTGATCACAATAAGTTAATCAGAAGAACATTATATTATATTATATATATACTAAACGGCAATCCACTCCTACACTGTTCTTTAGCACAGTGTAATGACGGAAATACCCCTCCTTTAAATGTTGTTTTTAGTTTAGTTTTCTCTTCAGCAGCAGTGAATTGCCGAAAATACCCTCAACTTAACCTTTTCTGATCTTCCCTTTTTGCCCCTCCTCCTTTTACTAAAATACATAAATGTAAAAATTAAAAAAAAGAGATAAAGGAATAGATGGAGACAGATGGAAAGAGCAAAAAGATGGAAAAAGAAAAAGGAAAATAGAGAGAGACGGGCGGCCCCAACAAAAGGCAAAGGTTTTTTTAAATTTTTTTTTATTTTTATAACTTCCTATAAATTGTATATTACTTATAATTATATGTATGTTTTAATTAATATATATATATATAGAGAGAGAGAGAGAGTTTATGTCTCATGTAATTAAATGTATGTTTAATCTTGGTGTGTATAAATATAACTTGATGTTTGCTCTAGACAATTAGAATACTACAATTGTTAAGCCCCATTTAATATGCTAATTTTATAAGTGATGTTTATGTATAAAATTAAGAACAATGTAATGAAGGAAATCTTCTCCTTTTCTTATTCACATTAAAAGAAAAAAAAAATCTTATTGGTTCTTACACAAACGGAAAACTCTTCCCTCTCACCATTTTTTTCTCCTACAAACTCTCATCTCTCTCCATGATTGGATTTCTTAAAAAACAAACTTGAAAACCAGAAGATGGTTTGTATGTGCTGCCTCCCAAATTGGATCTTCATTGGAGCTCTCTCACAGCTCAATCATTCTTTACTTCATGAATTCACACGTACGATTTGACCCATCCAAATTTCATTGACAGATCTTATAATTTGACTTGGATTTATTTCACTTCCTCAAGGAAAATCATGGGTTTCAATAAAATTTTGGAAGTCATATGGAGAGAGGGAGAGTATAGGGGGAGAGAAAAAATAGTGGGAGAGGGTTGCGGGTGGGGGTTCGGGATGTAGCTGTGGCATGGGTTACGGGTGGGGATGGGGGTGGTGGGCGAGAAAAATAGTAGGGGGAGAGTAGAGAGAGAGAGGGCAGATGGGGATGGGAAAGAACAAAAAGAATTTTCAACTTTTTTCTTAATTTTTTAAATAAATTTTTTAATGATTTTTTTATTTTAAAATGTTTAAAAAAATATATATATTTTATCTTATCCACGTGTTACAACATTATTGGAGATATGGAGCCCACTTACCTTTCATGTCAGCAATTTAACAGAGTTTCTAACATCACAGACCATTTTTGTTGTGTCATTCGTTATCCTCAAGGTTAGTATGTGTGATCACAAACGGTGTTGTTAGGTTAGTCAAAAACTCATTAGTTCTTTGGCGTGATATATATATCATAAAATATTCTTGAGGTTCACGCGCTTATAACAAATGGTCCTTGTGAAATTTTTTAATTTAAAATTAATAAAATTTTGGTTTTATTTTTAACATTATTTAAAAATATATTTTGTATTTTAAATATACGTGACACTATATTATTGGAGATATGGGCTCCACATATATGCCACATCAACCAACTAATGGAGTTTTTAAAAAATTATTTAAAATTCATAAAACTTAAAAATGAAAAAAACAAAGGATTTAGGGTCCATAAATGGTCCTCAAGGTCAAAATTCTTCTACATATAAAACATGTTATTTATTTTGTAACTTAAACTTGCTACATATTTTCATAACTTTATACACATTTTAAACGGTTTTAAAACCCGCAGCATCGCGTGGGCACCTTTACTAGTATGTATCTATATATCTATCTTCGTTCTTTTTTGGTCCTAAATCTGATCCATCGATCAAAGTCACTTGAAAACTTAAAAGTCCGGTGGCCGACATAACTTGAAAACTTAAAACGTATGTGTCCATTGTGCCACAGAAAATGAAACGCATAATAGAGAAAATCACTATCCAAATCATGCAGGATCACATAATTGAAACCCTTCAATCAGATAAGCTCCTTCAAACCCCACATTTCCCTTTTTCCTAAAGCCTAGCAGCCAAAGGAAAGTTGTCAAGTATTTTTAAAGCCAGTTTGTATTGACTGAAAAATAAATAATTAAAAATAAAAGCTAGTTAGAGCTATGGTGAAACGGACTACGTGTACACTTGGTCCTCCTTGCAGATGATTTTCTTAATTATTTTCTTAATTATTTTCTTAATGTTGTGGAAGCACCAGGAGACTGCTAGCATTGTAATTAGGTCAAAGTCCTTGGTCTCCCACCGCTTAAAGTCCAGGTACAGCAAAGCAGCCAGATAATTTGGCAACTTCTTGGATGGTGCAAGCTAGCATTGTAATTAGGTCAAAGTCGTTGGTCTCCCACCGCTTAAAGTCCAAGCAGCCAGATGATTTGGCAACTTGGATGGTGCTGGGAATTTATGCTCCTTGGGATATAGCATACGCCATTTAATTACAGCAGACAGTCCAAACGTATGTGTGATGATAAGGCAGTGTTGATTCTCCACGTATTGCTTCTAGATTGTCTCTCATAAATTTACCGGACTATATATAGCTTTGCTTGACGATTCATCAAGATTTTTGTCAAATTTGAAGGCTTTGCCTACAGTTAGCCACGCAATTTAATCTCCCATTAACACGGCTACAGCGACGTCTATCCTGAAGAAAATCATACAGTCTATGTATCTCTCTCTAACTTGTAATAATTCCTTTGTTTTTAATTCTTTCCCCACATGACCCCTCCCTCAGCTGGGTTGTTAATTTTCATTAGCTTGATTGACGGGACATAACATTGTTTGCATTGTCAAAAGAAACTTGGACTGAACTTCATTGACCCCAGATTTTTTTTATATTTTTCACATGACTTTATTAAGTTTCCCACATGGTACCAATTTGTTGCCCACAAGAAACGTCTGTCATACTTTTCTTCCCAAAAGCCTTCCACTCCCCTATAAATATGACCCTCTGCAAGCATTTTGAACCAAAACAAGAACCCAAACAGACATTCAACATGGCACTAAGCAAAACACAAGCCTCAGCCCTATCTTTGTCCCTCTTGATCATCATTTCTTTATGCAAGTCGTCCCAAGCTGGTGGGATTGCCATCTATTGGGGCCAAAACGGCAATGAAGGCACCTTGGCAGATACTTGTAACACAGGCAACTACCAATTTGTGAACATAGCTTTCCTGACAACTTTTGGCAACGGCCAAACCCCAGTGCTCAACCTGGCTGGGCACTGTGACCCAAGTACCAATGGCTGCACCGGTTTGAGCACTGACATCAAAGCTTGCCAAGCCAAGAACATCAAAGTCCTCCTCTCGATTGGAGGCGCTGTAGGAAGCTACTCTCTCACTTCAGCTGATGATGCAAGGCAAGTTGCTGATTACCTTTGGAATAACTACCTAGGCGGTCAGGCCAGTTCACGCCCCCTTGGTGACGCGGTTTTGGATGGCATTGATTTTGACATTGAAGCTGGTGGTGGCCAGTTCTGGGATGAGCTTGCCAGGTCACTCAGCGGGCGCGCCAGTAAGGTCTACTTAGCTGCAGCTCCACAATGTCCATTCCCAGATGCTCACCTAGACGGTGCTATCAAAACCGGCCTATTTGACTATGTCTGGGTTCAATTCTACAACAACCCTCCATGCCAATTTGCAGACAACAATGCTGCCAACCTTTTAAGTGCATGGAACCAATGGACGTCGAGTGAAGCCAAACAAGTGTTCTTGGGACTACCGGCAGCTCCTGAAGCTGCTCCTAGTGGTGGATTTATTCCTGCTGATGCTCTCAAGTCACAGGTTCTTCCAAATATTAAGAGTTCTCCAAAGTATGGAGGAGTTATGCTTTGGAGCAAACAGTATGACAATGGTTACAGCGCTTCCATTAAAGACAGCGTCTAGGTCTCTGCCTAGACACTTTCTGCTGCTAAAACAAAATAAGTTACCATGACTCATCAGTAGTTCCCCAACCTACTGGCCAGAGTTAATTACATGCACTTACGATAATAAAACATCTTACTGTCTGTAATAATTTTTTAATCGAATAAAATATTGCTCATACCATTATCATTATCTTATATAGTTTATATTCACTAAATTACGCTGGTGTTCGGTATTTCCATGCTTTCACGCCTCTTTGCAAAGCAAAGTCAATCCGATATATTTCTGGCTCCAAATAAGTTGAAGAGTTCTGACTGAGTTCGTGAGCACTCCAATTTGCTCCGTGTAAACCTATTCCAGCTCAAACTACGATTTTCTCTGAGGTAGTGGATTGATATATTGGACCAGTATTAATCTTGTCTTAAATAGGCCAACGGTACTAATTATGCCAAGCAAACCATTTTAGTGGGCACTCAGCCTTGTAATTGTCTTTTTTTTTTTTTGGTCAAGGGAAACTCTATTCATTAATAATGGGAAACATTACAAAATGAGAAAAACTCATTCCAAATGCAGCCCAAAACCAACAAATACAGCAGGCCCAAAGATACAAAACCAAAAAAGCAACAAAGCCCAGAAAACTTTAAACAAAAAACCCTAGATTTAGAACACAAGAGCAGCCGCCACCCAAAGCAAGCCAACACCACCATCAGCAGATCCACCACCACCAAGGAGAAGTAAACGATACCAAGGGGTACCAAAGAGGCCGACGGAAGATGGGGGTGAGCAAGCCACCCGCGCGGAAGCGCTCCCATAATCCAAGAGGCAAGTGCAGCCACGAACCACCACGGGAGCGGCGGACGCGAAACCGAAGAGCAAAAGGTGGTGGTTGAAAACTGGCGACGAGACGAAGTCGCTGGCCAAGGGTGAGCGTCATCACAACAAAGGAGAGGCGAGGATAGTGGAGATGGAAGAAATGGAGGGTGGACAGTGAAGGTGGTTGGGGAAGAAAAGAGAGGGAGAGAATGAGGAGATAGGGTCTCATAGAGGGGGCTTAACTTAGGGAAAAACAGAAAAAAACTAAAGGAAACCGAAGTGGAGGCAAGGAGCCCCAGATCTGAGACAGAGCTCAGGGGAAAAACACCCATAACGGGTGGGAAGAAGCCAAAGACTCTCAAAATAGAGGAGGAGGAAGAGAGCTCTCCTTTTTTTTTTTTTTTTTTTTTGTACAAAGTTAGACCAAAAAAAAAAAAAAAAGCCTTGTAATTGTCTAAACAAACAATTATCATTAATGTCAACTGAATCCATAAATTTGGAATCCCTCCATCCCAAATGGAGCCTCAGACCTTATTATAAAGGGAGGGCTTGATCAGTCTTGACAATAAGAGAAAGCATACAACGCCTTATTCTAGCAAGCATGGCTAGAAATTCCCAAACTCCCCTTCTCCTCCTTGTCCTTTCTGCACAACTGGTTCTAATCAGGCTCTGTCATGCCAGCGGCGTCGCCGTCTACTGGGGCCAAAACGGGAACGAAGGTACTCTAGCCGAAACCTGCGCCACCGGCAAGTACAAGTACGTGAATATAGCCTTCCTCAACAAATTTGGCAACGGCCAAACCCCCGAAATCAACCTTGCAGGCCACTGCAACCCTGCATCCAATGGTTGCACCATTGTCAGCAGTGGCATAACAAGTTGCCAAAGCCAAGGAGTCAAGGTGTTGCTGTCTTTAGGAGGTGGAATTGGTAACTACTCTCTAGCATCACCCGCAGATGCTAGAGCTGTAGCAGATTATCTGTGGCACAATTTCTTGAGTGGGAAGAAGTCAACTTCGCGTCCTTTAGGAGACGCCGTTTTGGACGGTATTGATTTTGACATAGAGCTTGGTTCAACTCAGTATTGGGATGTGCTTGCAAGAAGCCTCAAGGCATATAGCAAGCCAAGAAGAGCTGTGTATTTAGCAGGAGCACCTCAATGCCCATTTCCTGATAAGTTTCTAGGGGGTGCTCTGAATACAGGGCTCTTTGACTATGTTTGGGTTCAGTTCTATAACAATCCTCAATGTCAGTATAGCTCAGGTAACACTGATAACCTCATTAACTCGTGGAACAAATGGACCACGTCGATAAAGGCAGGGCTGATATTTTTGGGGTTGCCTGCGGCTCCCGAGGCAGCCGGAAGCGGGTTTATTCCGGCTACGGTGCTGAATTCTGAAGTCCTTCCGGTGATAAAGAAGTCGCCAAAGTATGGTGGTGTGATGCTATGGTCCAAGTTCTATGATGATCAAAGTGGATACAGTTCTTCCATTATTGGAAATGTGTGACTTTGTAGTTCCATGTTTTGTTTGGTAAAATCCAAAACGATAATAATGAATAAATTCTATTTGGCCAAATGAATGTTGTTTAATTTTGTTTACGAGGCTGACTCCCCCATCCCATCAACAACATTGACTTTTTGGGCATTGGTGTAATAAGGAATGTTTAACTTCCACCATAGTGACGTTAGTAATTTAAAAGTGCTTCATTCGTCCAATCCCAACCCAGCCATTATAAACAACCATCAAGATAACATTAAGAAACAGAGCATGATTATGGAACCCCTATTTTAAAATTGGGACGCCAAAGTTGGCAACTGTCTCACAAGCAATGCCAGCGTTGGTCAGCTACAAAAACGGTTGGCGACGGATATTATAAGGTGATCCGTTTTCTCAATCAAACTATCAAACAAATTGCATACATAAATTAGATAAATTACCCTAAATTAGATAAATTTAGAGTTGTTTCGATCGTAAAAAAAAAAAAAAAACCTAACAAATTAGACAGTTAAGTTAAACGATTCATTCCAACTGCCAAATTTATAATTTAACATCCACTCACTGTTCTGCTACGCCAAATTAATTCGAAGGGGGAAAATCGGAGTACAAAAAATAGCATATAAGACACGAAGGCATACATAAAAGAGGGGGAAAAACAAACCAAGAAACTATTGCGGCAATTCCGCTGAAGTACACCAGAAATGCTATAATGACTCGAAATTATCGTGGTGTAAAGGCAGATAACTAAGTTACGAGGCTCTCTTCCATCTCCATTGCATCTAAACTTTGCGCACTTGAATATTGTGAGTGGACTGGATCCGCCAAATGGGTTGTCTGCCACTCTGAACGAGTGCCACCTCTTCTCCTTCCTTTACCATGCCTTGCTTCTGTATATGAAACACCAGAAACGATCAAATAATTAACATTAAATCCATTTGACAAGGGCTTTAAAATGGTTGGCATTGCTAGGTTGGCTCAAATCCAAAGCATTGACTGGTATGTTCCATGAAATTTTTTAAAGATAAATAACCAAAAATATGGTTCCTGCCAATTTAAATTATTCCTCGTAAATTTAGGAAATTCCAGCAAAGCATTACCTGCAGCACAGTCAAGGCATTGCTGAAACTTGTCTCAGCATCATCTGTGAACTCCATGTATATTGGACATACACCTTGATATAAAGCCAGTCTCTGTTGTATCCTCTTACTGCATGTCATCAAAGTACTAGATCAGCCAAATAATCAAATTCATATTCCTAATGGTAAAGAGTATTTTAACTGATACAGTTACAAATTTTAAAATATTTAATATATCAATGTGCATGCAAAAGAAGAACCGGGGGGGGGGGGTTGTAAAACATCTATCAAGGGTGAAGTTGTGCTCCAACAAAACTCTGGTCAGAGTATCACAAATATGCCTTTGTGACAAATAACATGAAAACTCACTCATTTGTAAAGGCAAATACGGTCCCAGAAGGCCGATAATGGCTCAAAACAACAGCCATGAAACCAGTCCTGGTAAAGACAACAATTGAGGTACCAAGAGTATTGGACATAATGGTTGCATGGTAAGCAAACATCTCACTCATGTGGTTCTGCAGAAATAAAGAATTCAAGTCAGTTTTTATTCTGACAAACAAATGGAAAAATTTGTCCAGATGGTAGGATGCTGCGTACAAAAAATGAATAAATAATTGTATGTTCCCTGACCTTGAAAGCTTTACCAAGATTCGCTGGCAATTCACCACCTAAGATGGTTGCCTCTGTCCGAAGTGCAACAGTGTGCATAACTTTCACGGCCTTCAATGGGAACCTACATGGAAACGAAATCAATTTATTACATGATCCTATGGTCTAAATGACTAAACCATAGTTGAAAACAGGTTCCTATTGCATAATTCCGATAGCCACAACTTACTTTCCGTGAGCAGTTTCTCCTGAAAGCATAACTGCATCAGCGCCCTCTCTAACAGCAATGGCAATGTCTGAGACCTGCATTTGTATCAGTTATGGCGGCTTGCAGCCATGCTGGATTGTTAGAAGAGGGGCAGTATTACTTTAAATTGATGACCGAGGTGTGCGGGATAGAGCCTAGGATAGAACTGTTGGCGAGATATCCTAGTCTTATTAGGATATTTCTTTCTTATTCTATTAGGATTTTATTTGTTTCCTTTTTGTATAGATATTATATAATTAGGACTTTTCTTATTTCCTAGTATAACCCTACTAGGGTTTCTAACCTTGTATTATAAATACCTCCTTTCGGAGAATGAAATACATCTGAAAAATATTTACAAATTTATAAATAAACCCAATCCTAGATATGTATTTATAGAAAAACCCAAGCACTATTTAAACATAGAAACACACCCGAAATCAACCCCAAAGTCAACTTTTTGGGTGTGTTTATAAATAAATTTTGAGTGTGTGTAATGATGGGTTTTGGGTGTGTTTATATGTTTAAATAGTGCTTGGGTTTTTTTTATAATTTAAGCCCCCATTTTGGGTGTTTTAGTGAAACTCCCAAAAATATTCTACTAATATTATTTGACTTGGCATCAGAGCCTACTTTTCTGGTGACCTGTGTGTTGTGCCCACCCGTATTCTATCCCTATTTTTTTTTCTCTACCTATGCCGTGTGTGCCCTCTTGGGTTTGCATGTCGTGTTGTAGTGTTCGTGCATCTACTGTGTTCGTGTCATTCCTATCTTCGTGCATCTGCCGTATTTGTGCCTTTGCTGTGTTTCGTTGTGTACTCTGTTGTGTTCGTGCCTGTCTTCGTGCATCTGCCTTATTTGTGTCTCTGCTGTGTTCTGCCGTATACTCTGCCGTAATTTGTTGAATTTCTGTTGCAATCATGGGTGATAACTCTATTGTTGGTGCTATTGCTGCTGCCTCTACAAATTTGTGTGTCTCTGATTCTATTCCAGGTACTGGCTCCAATACTTGAATAATTGACACTGGTGCTTATGATCATATGACTTATGATGCTAAATTTTTTGATGAGTTGTCTAGTAACACCCGTGACCCATACATAACTAGTGCTAATGGCTTGCCTTCTCCTATTACTAGTGAGGGCACAATCTCTCTCACTCCTACTTTGTCCTTTTCTCGTGCGTTACTAGTTCCCAATGTCCATTGTAACTTGTTATCTGTTGGTCGATTACTTGATACACTTAATGCTTCTGCTACTTTCTATCCTACGCATTGCTCTTTTCAGGATCTCAAGACTCACGAGACGATTGGGCATGGTAAACGGATAGGGATTATATTATTTGACATTGCCTTCTGCACCAGTTCGTGATCGTGTCGTTAATCTGTTCAAAGTTGCAGTGTCAAAGACAAACAACAAATTTGGTTATGGCATCGTCGCTTGGGACACCCGTCATTTGGCTACCTTAAGCGTCTGTTTCCATCTTTATTCCACTCTTGTGATGAGTCAAGTTTTAAGTGTGAGACATGTATTTTGGCCAAGAGTCATGGCACTGTGTTTCCTTTGAGTGTGATGCTGCAAAGCCTTTTGATTTAGTGCATTCTGATGTGTGGGGTCCGACTCGCGTTACTTCAAACGGATTTCGTTGGTTCGTCACATTTATTGATGATTGTACCCGGCTTACTTGGGTTTTCTTGCTGAAAAATAAACATGATGTTGCTTCCATCATTCCAGAGTTCTGTACTATGGTGTCTACTCAGTTTCATGCTCAGTCAAAGTATTCCGGACTGATAACGGAGGCGAATATGTGAATAACACTTTGGCATTTTTTTTCTGTGTTCAAGGTATTATTCACCAAACGACAACCTCATTTACTCCTCAGCAGAATGGTGTGTCTGAACGCAAGAATTGTCAGTTACTTGAAGTTGTCCGCTCCCTTATGTTGGACATGTCTATTCCCCATCATCTTTGGGGACATGTTGTTTTATCTGCTGCCTATTTGATTAATCGTACACCTAGCCGGGTTCTTGATTTCAAGACTTCACATGATGTGTTTGGTGACCATGTTTCCCCTGTCTCAGTCTCCAAGTTGCCCCCTAAAGTCTTTGGGTGTGTTGCCTATGTTCATGTATACTCTCATCAACGGAGTAAACTTGATCCTTGTGCTCTGCGATGTGTTTTTATTGGTTACTCGTCTACTCAGAAAGGTTATAAGTGCTATCATCCACCTACTCAGAAGGTGCATGTTACTTTGGACGTGACTTTCTATGAAAAAGTGCCCTATTATGTATCTCCCTCCTCTCCAATTTAGGGAGAGAGAGGGAGTGAATTGGAGAGTCTTGGATTGGATAATGATGTGTTTGAAGATGCTGCTCTTGGGAAGGAAACGACCTGTCGCACTGAAGCAAGTGATCGGTCACCCATATATGAAGACGAAACTTGTGGTCCCTGTGAAGAAACTACTGTCGCCCTTTGAAACTCGATCGACGCCCATATCTGGAGATGAAACAGTGCTCTCGTGTCACTGAAGCAAGTGACCGATCCTTTATATCTGAAAATAATGACAGTGATTCTTGTATGGATGAGTTCGATGTAATACCCCTCATCTGCCCTGTCATTGCCCCACTCATGATAGTGAATCAAGTGAGGTAATTTCTAATGATCTACCTGTGTCAACTTATCAATTACCCCCATGAACCACTCGTGGGAAACCTAAAGTACAATATTCTCCTGATATACATGCCAAGTCTAAGTATCCCATTAGCCATTTTGTGTCAACTCATCGTTTGTCTAAGTCATATGCATCATATTTGTGTCAATTATCTAGTGTATGTGTGCCAACTAAGCTGTAGGATGCTTTATCTAACCCAAAATGGATGGATGCCATGAATGTTGAATTGGATGCCTTGAACAAGAATAAAACATGGGATTTAGTTCCTTTGCCACGAGGGAAGAAAGCTGTTGGATGCAGATGGGTGTTTACTTTGAAGCATAAAGCTGATGGTTCCATTGACCGTTACAAGGCTAGATTGGTAGCAAAGGGTTATACTCAGACCTATGGAGTGAATTATTTGGAGACCTTTGCTCCAGTGGCAAAGCTCAATACTGTGCGTGTACTATTGTCCTTGGCTGCTAACTGCGAGTGGCCCTTATTACAATTCGATGTCAAAAATGCATTTCTACATGGTGACTTAAAAAATGAGATTTACATGGATCTCCTTCCTGGTATTCCTGTAACCTCTATGGAGGGTGTTGTGTGTAAGCTGCGGAAGTCTTTATATGGATTAAAGCAGTCCCCAAGAGCGTGGTTTGGGAGATTTGCAGCATCTATGAAGAAATTTGGGTATGTACAGAGTAACTCAGACCATACTTTGTTTCTAAAGCGTCATAAAGGTAAATTGACAGCTTTAATTATTTATGTTGATGATATGATTGTGATTGGAGATGATCAGGCAGAAATGCAAAATCTTCATAAGTATCTGGCTTCCGAGTTTGAGATGAAGTCATTGGGTGATTTGAAGTACTTTATTGGGATTGAAGTTGCTAGATCTAAACATGGTATTTTTCTATCTCAAAGAAAATATATTTTGGATTTACTTGCAGAGACTGGAATGCTAGATTGTAAACCAATTGATACCCTTAGTGAACAGAATCATAAGTTGGGGTTGTATCCTGATCAAGTCCCTACAGATAAAGAGCGTTATCAACGACTTGTGGGGAAATTGATTTATTTATCTCATACACGTCCTGATATTGCATATGCAATGAGTGTAGTGAGTTAGTTTATGCATTCTCCTAATGAAGATCATATGAGTGCTGTGATGCGCATCTTGAGGTATCTGAAAGTAACTCCTGGAAAAGAGTTAATGTTTTCCAAGTATGGTCATACAGATGTGGAAGGATACCGTGCTGATTGGGCAGGTTCGGCTATTGATAGACGTTCTACGTCTGGGTATTTTACGTTTGTTGGTGGTAATCTTGTTACTTGGAGAAGCAAGAAACAAAAGGTGGTGTCTCGATCTAGTGCTGAGGTCGAGTATCGTGGAATGGCCCATGGTGTATGTGAGTTACTGTGGTTGAGGAGATTATTGAGAGATCTTGGCTTTGGGCCTAAGAAACTATGGATTTATATTGCGATAATAAGGCTGCGATTGCAATTGCTCATAACCCTGTACAACATGATCGTACAAAGCATGTGGAGGTTGATCGAAATTTCATTAAAGAAAAGTTGGATGCGGAGATTGTTTCCTTCCCATTCATCAGTTCTGAGTATCAGTTAGCAGATGTCCTTACGAAGGCTGTTTCTACTAGTATCTTCAACAACTCGCTTGACAAGTTGGGCATGCGTGATGTCTTTGCTCCAACTTGAGGGGGAGTGTTGGCGAGATATCCTAGTATTATTAGGATATTTCTTTCTTATTCTATTAGGATTTTATTTGTTTCCTTTTTGTATAGATATTATGTAATTAGGACTTTTCTTATTTCCTAGTATAACCCTACTAGGGTTTGCAACCTTGTATTATAAATACCTCCTTTCGGAAAATGAAATACATCTGAAAAATATTCTACCCATATTGTTTGACTAGAACACTGTGCTTGCATGGTAGATCTTTTAGGGCGTGCTGGAAGAGTGGATGAGGCATATAGTTTTGTCAAACAGATGTCTCTGGAGCCTAATGAAAGAGTATGGGGTGCTCTGCTTAGTGCTTGCCGGGTATACTCTAACATGAATGTTGGACTTCTAGTTGCTGAACGCCTTTTCGAATTGGTTCCAGAGCAGTCAGGCTATTATGTCCTGTTATCAAACATTTATGCAAAAGCTGGTAGATGGCAAGATGTCACAACTGTACGATCAACAATGAAGAGCAGAGGAATCAAGAAAATACCCGGTGTCAGCAATGTTGAGCTCAAAGATCAGGTTCACACTTTTCTTGCGGGTGATAGATCACATCCTGAGTCTAAAGAGATATATGAAGAATTAGATGTTTTGGTAGGGAAAATGAAGGAGTTAGGTTATGTTCCTGAGACTGATTCGGCTCTTCATGATGTCGAGGAGGAGGAGAAGGAATGCCATCTTGCAGTTCACAGTGAGAAGTTGGCAATTGTCTTTGCCATTCTGAATACAGACCCTGGGACGGCAATCAGAATTACCAAGAATCTTCGTGTTTGTGGAGATTTCCATATTGCTATTAAGCTCATCTCTAAAATAGCCAAACGGGAAATTGTTGTCAGGGATACTAATCAGTTCCACCACTTCAAGGATGGTATATGTTCTTGTGGAGATTATTGGTGACTTGTGAGCCTCCAACCACTAATATCAAGATTTTGCCCCACACTCGGTACTTCTTAAAGCATTCAAGTTTCTGATAGAAACTAAAGGAAGGACTGTGAATGTTGACTGCAATGGTAGAACATTATGTGATTGTAGAGAACCCTTGCCGGCTGTAATCGCTCAGAGGACTCTAACTTCTCATTGATAGTTTGATACATATGAATTGTAATGTGAATATCTTCTAATAAATATTGTTTGATACATATTTTTCCCTCTCTCTGTTTTATAGTCTGTTGCAAAGGTGATAACTCGTCTTTTGGGGTTCTAACTTCTGATGGTCTGCCTTGTCCACCTCTTGCTGCATCTGTTGTTAGTTAATGTCTCTTAGTAGCTAGTTTGCTGGGTAGGGAGTGTTGTTCTAGACTCCGATGGACTCTAGCTATGTCTGGCCCTGTATTGTTAATTGTTCTTGTTTCTAATGGCTTTTCGTGGCATTTGCTTTCTGTTTGTATCTCTATTCCCTGTTTTGGGTTATTTTGAATACAACATGAATTCCAGACCCAAAAAAAAAACTCGTCTTTTGGACATCGTCATTTCAGGGAACAGAGCCAAACTCCAGAGAATCATCATTTACATAATCTTTCTCATCAATTTTTTTTCTCTTACCAAAAAGCTGATCACAATAAGTTAATCAGAAGAACATTATATTATATTACATATATACTAAACGGCAATCCACTTCTTAAGCACAGTGTAATGACGGAAATACCCCTCCTTAAAATGTTGTTTTTAGTTTAGTTTCTCTTCAGCAGCAGTGAATTGCCGAAAATGCCCTCCGCTTAACCTTTTCTAATCTTCCCTTTTTGCCCCTTCTCCTTTTACTAAAATACATAAATGTAAAAATTAAAAAAAGAGATAAAGGAATAGATGGAGACAGATGGAAAGAGTAAAAAGATGGAAAAAGAAAAAGGAAAATAGAGAGAGACGGGCGGCCCCAACAAAAGGCAAAGGTTTTTAATTTTTTTTATTTTATAACTTCCTATAAATTGTATATTACTTATAATTATATGTATGTTTTAATTAATATATATATATATATATAGAGAGAGAGAGAGAGAGAGAGAGAGTTTATGTCTCATGTAATTAAATGTATGTTCAATCTTGGTGTGTATAAATATAACTTGATGTTTGCTCTAGACAATTAGAATACTACAATTGTTAAGCCCCATTTAATATACGTATTTTATAAGTGAGGTTTATGTATAAAATTAAGAACAATGTAATGAAGGAAATCTTCTCCTTTTCTTATTCACATTAAAAGAAAAAAAAATCTTATTGGTTCTTACACAAAAGGAAAACTCTTCCCTCTCACCATTTTTTTCTCCTACAAACTCTCATCTCTCTCCATGATTGGATTTCTTAAAAAACAAACTTGAAAACCAGAAGATGGTTTGTATGTGCTGCCTCCCCAATTGGACCTTCATTGGAGCTCTCTCACAGCTCAATCATTCTTTACTTCATGAATTCACACGAACGATTTGACCCATCCAAATTTCATTGACATATCTTATAATTTGACTCGGATTTATTTCACTTCCTCAAGGAAAATCATGGGTTTCAATAAAATTTTGGAAGTCATATGGAGAGAGGGAGAGTATAGGGGGAGAGAAAAAATAGTGGGAGAGGGTTGCGGTTTGCGGGTGGGGGTTCAGGATGTAGCTGTGGCATGGGTTACGGGTGGGGATAGGGGTGGTGGGCAAGAAAAATAGTAGGGGGAGAGTAGAGAGAGAGGGCAGATAGGGGATGGGAAAGAACAAAAAGAATTTTCAACTTTTTTCTTAATTTTTTAAATAAATTTTTTAATGATTTTTTTATTTTAAAATGTTTAAAATATATATATATTTTATCTTATCCACGTGTCACAACATTATTGGAGATATGGAGCCCACTTACCTTTCATGTCAGCAATTTAACAGAGTTTCTAACATCACATACCATTTTTGTTGTGTCATTCATTGTCCTCAAGGTTAGTATGTGTGATCACAAATAGTCCATGTTGTTAGGTTCCGTCAAAAACTTTGTTAGTTTGTTGATGTGATATATATATATATATATATATATCATAAAACATTCTTGAGGTTCACGCGCCTATAACAAATGGTCCTTGCGAAATTTTTTAATTTAAAATTCATAAAATTTTGGTTTTATTTTTAACATTATTTAAAAATATATTTTGTATTTTAAATACACGTGACACTATATTATTAGAGATATGGGCTCCACATATATGTCACATCAACCAACTAATGGAGTTTTAAAAAATTATTTAAAATTCATAAAACTTAAAAATGAAAAAAACAAAGGGTTTAGGGTCCATAAATGGTCCTCAAGGTCAAAATCCTTCTACATATAAAACATGTTATTTATTTTGTAACTTAAACTTGCTACATATTTTCATAACTTTATACACATTTTAGACGGTTTTAAAACCCGCAGTATCGCGTGGGCACCTTTACTAGTATGTATCTATATATCTATCTTCGTTCTTTTTGGGTTCTAAATCTGATCCATCGATCAAAGTCACTTAAAAACTTAAAAGTCCAGTGGCCGACATAACTTGAAAACTTAGAACGTATGTGTCCATTGTGCCACAGAAAATGAAACGCATAATAGAGAAAATCACTATCCAAATCATGCAGGATCACATAATTGAAACCCTTCAATCAGATAAGCTCCTTCAAACCCCACATTTCCCTTTTTCCTAAAGCCTGGCAGCCAAAGGAAAGTTGTCAAGTATTTTTAAAGCCAGTTTGTATTGACTGAAAAATAAATAATTAAAAATAAAAGCTAGTTAGAGCTATGGTGAAACGGATTACGTGTACACTTGGTCCTCCTTGCAGATGATTTTCTTAATTATTTTCTTAATTATTTTCTTAATGTTGTGGAAGCACCAGGAGACTGCTAGCATTGCAATTAGGTCAAAGTCCTTGGTCTCCCACCGCTTAAAGTCCAGGTACAGCAAAGCAGCCAGATAATTTGGCAACTTCTTGGATGGTGCTGGGAATTTATGCTCCTTGGGATATAGCATACGCCATTTAATTACAGCAGACAGTCCAAACGTACGTGTGATGATAAGGCAGTGTTGATTCCAGGGGCGGATCTTAAGCCAGGGCAGGGTAGGCTACCGCTTACATAAAAATATTTCACTAAAAAAAAAATCTATATATAAGCTATGTAATTGATATCCATTCCATGTGTTGGTATACATTCTTGCCTACCAAATTCATATAAAACCCACAGCACAAGCCCACTCAAACTTTAAAAAACTGAAAAAAAAATTATAACCAGCCAGCCCATGTTATGAATGGCCCAGTCAAACTTTAATAAAAGAAAGAATATAACTTAAGCAGCCAAATAGTGGCTGTGCAGTGCAATTCCAGACATGAATCATTCACATTCAACCTTTACTATTCATGTATTTCAAAATTGGAAGAGAATTGGTGGTAATCAATGTGTATTTCAAAGTCATGTAGGCAAGCTAAATTCTCCACATCATCTTGCTATGCAAAAAGTGGGTTAGCTTAAAAAACCCATATCTTCATATTGAAAATGTGGTAGATAAGCAATCAAAGTAACAAGTGATGGACAATCGGTTGCGACTTACAACCACAATAGAGGGCATTCGGTATTTAGCAAATCAAGCATTGGCCTTTCGAGGTCACGATGAATCCGTTGACTCATCTAATCGGGGCAATTTCGTTGAAATCTTAAAGTCTTTTGCAAGAATGAATATAGAAGTTGAGAAAGTTGTTCTAGATAAGGCTCCTCATAATGCTCAGTATATTGCCCATGATATACAAAAACAGATTTTGCATATTTTTGCTACCAAGGTGAAGAAGAAAATTTGTGCCGAACTTGGGAAGAACAAATATTGTATTCTTGTTGATGAATCACTTGATGAATCAGGCAATGAACAAATGGCTATTATTCTAAAATTCTATCCTGCTGATTTCAGTCCAAGTGACTTAAAAGGTTTGGAAATTGAGTTGAGGTATTTTCAAAATGATATGCATCACCTTCCCTGCTTTAAGGACCTCACCACTCTTCCTCAGTTATGTCAACAATTGGTGGAAACAACTTTGGCTGAAAACTACCATTTGCTTTACAGATTGATTCAGTTGGTGTTGACTCTTCCTGTTTCTACAGCAACAACGGAACGAGCTTTTTCATGTATGAGAATTATTAAGAATAGACTTCGAAGCACCATAGCTGATGAATTCCTTGCTGATTGCATGATTCTCCACATTGAAAGAGAGTTTGCTAATAGTATCGATAATGAAGAGATAATTGAAGAATTTAAGATTTCTAAGCCTCGTAGGGTACAATTTTAGATTAAAATAGTTTAATTTTTGTGTTGCATTGCATTTACTTCTTGTTTTTTTGTTAAGCTTTTATTTATGTATAAATATGCATATTTGAGGGTAAGGCTCATTACGTCCCCCCTGACTAGGTGTATCTTTTATTTTTATCAATAAAATTCACTCGTACCGTCGAGTTTTTAAGGTAAGTTTCGCCTACCTGACTTTTGAATCATGGATTCGTCACTGGTTGATTCTCCACGTATTGCTTCTAGATTGTCTCTCATAAATTTACCTGACTATATATAGCTTTGCTTGACGATTCATCAAGATTTTTGTCAAATTTGAAGGCTTTGCCTACAGTTAGCCACGCAATTTAATCTCCCATTAACACGGCTACAGCGACGTCTATCCTGAAGAAAATCATACAGTCTATGCATCCATCTCTCTAACTTGTAATAAGTCCTTTGTTTTTAATTCTATCTTTCCCCACATGAACCCTCCCTCAGCTGGGTTGTCAATTTTCATTAGCTTGATTGATGGGACATAACATTGTTTGAATTGTCAAAAGAAACTTGGACTGAACTTCATTGACCCCAGATTTTTTTTTATATTTTCCACATGACTTTATTTAGTTTCCCACATGGCACCAATTTGTTGCCCACAAGAGCCTTCCACTCACCTATAAATATGACCCTCTGCAAGCATTTTGAACCAAAACAAGAACCCAAACAGACATTAAACATGGCACTAAGCAAAACACAAGCCTCAGCCCTATCTTTGTCCCTCTTGATCATCATTTCTTTATGCAAGTCGTCCCAAGCTGATGGGATTGCCATCTATTGGGGCCAAAACGGCAATGAAGGCACCTTGGCAGATACTTGTAACACAGGCAACTACCAATTTGTGAACATAGCTTTCTGACAACTTTTGGCAGCGGCCAAACCCGGTGCTCAACGGTGAGCACTGTGACCCAAGTACCAATGGCTGCACCGGTTTGAGCACCGACATCAAAGCTTGCCAAGCCAAGAACATCAAAGTCCTCCTCTCAATTGGAGGCGTTGTAGAAGCTACTCTCACTTGGTGATGATGCAAGGCAAGTTCTGATTACCTTTGGAATAACTACCTAGGCGGTCGAGGCATTCCGCCCCTTGGTGACGCGGTTTTGGATGGCATTGATTTTGACATTGAAGCTGGTGGTGGCAGTTCTGGATGAGCTTGCAGTCACTCTGTTGAAATATAATCTGCTGCCTGATTTCTTAGAGCAGAAGTCATTTTCTATTTTCTGTTCTGTCTATTTTAAATGATGTAATGAGAACCATTAGATCATAGTCTAGGTGGATTCTCTAGCTTAGATTTGGTATGACACGTGTAAGCACCTAATAGGGTGACAGTTGTAATTACATTAGAAGAGAATCACATTTCTCTCTCTATCAGACACACTATGTAAGCTGCAGATTGTAAGAATTCAATAGAACAGTGCCTTCCTCATTTCTCTTCATTCTCTCTAGCTGAAATCTCCAGAAAATACATCTCTTCCTAATCGGAAAATACATATACAAACTAAGAATTTTAACATGGCCTCAGAGCCAGGTTCGATTGTTTGTTGGGCGTGAATCTGTGAAGATCGAGCTGGTGTTTGGCTGGGCTGACGTTGAGCTCACTCAAAATTTCACGAAGCTTTTCTAGCTGCGTCTGATGTCTAACATGGCAGGATCAAGCTCTTCTGAGCTTCGTACACCAGTTTTCAATGGAGAAAACTATGAGTTTTGGAGCATTCGAATGAAGACCATTCTGAAATCTCATGGACTGTGGGATTTGGTTGAAAATGGTTTTGATGCTTCAGATCCAAAGAAAAAAAAAGGAAAGGAAGAAGGATCTAAAGCTGCTGAAGAAGAGAAGTCTATAACGGCTGAGATTTTGATGAAAGATGCTCGTGCACTTGGACTGATCCAAGGTGCAGTCTCAGACCAAATTTTTCCCAGAATAGTGAATGAAGAAACCTCAAAAGGTGCATGGGATATTCTGAAGCAGGAGTTTAGAGGCGATAAACAGGTACGAAGTGTGAAGCTACAAGGCTTACGTAGAGAGTTTGAATACACTCGTATGAAGGATAGTGAGTCATTCTCTAGTTATGTTGCTAAACTATTTGATCTAATTAATCAAATGAAAAGTTATGGTGAAGAGTTACCTAGAGAAAGAGTTGTGCAGAAATTACTTATTAGCTTGCCTAGATCTTATGACTCTATATGTTCTGTGATTGAGCATTCAAAGGATCTTGACACTCTTGAAATTCAAGAAGTGGTTGCGTCTCTCAAGAACTTTGAGCTCAGGTTGGATAGGCACACTGAAAATTCCACAGAAAAGGCTTTTACTAGCCTGAACATAGAGAGTAAAGCTCTAAGAATGGAAGTTCTTCTGGAGGTAACAAGTCTCAGAGGAACTGGAAGGGAAATGGGAAGAATTGGAATAACAAGTCCAATTCTAATCCCAAACCAAATGCATCAAATGATGGAACTAAAACACCTTGCAAGCACTGTGAAAAACTGCACTATGGCAAGTGCTGGTTTGAAGGAAAACCAAAATGCAGAGGATGTGGAAAGTTTGGTCACATGGTTAGAAATTGCCATGAAAATCAACCTGTGCAGAAGGTGAATTATGCCAATCAGGCTGAAGTAACTGGAACATTGTTTTATGCATGCAATGCCGTGACATATGTGAAATTGAACAATTCTTGGTATGTGGACAGTGGTTGCAGTAACCACATGACTGGAGATGAAAGGCTATTGATAGATATTCGAAGGGATGTAACTTCCAAGGTGAAAATGGGGATTTGGAGAGACAGTTCAAGTTGTAGGAAAAGGCACACTTGTGATAGAAACCAAGGCAGTGAAAACACATTCAAGAAGTGATGTTGGTGCCTGGTTTAGAAGAGAACTTGCTCAGTGTTGGTCAGATGATGGAACATGGGTATTGTTTAGTATTTGGAAAGGGAATGGTGACAATTTTTGATGATTGGTCACTGCAAAATCCTATAGCTAAGGTTCCAATGACTATCAATAGGTGTTTCTCTCTCACAATGGTACCTGCTACTCAGTTGGTCTTTGAGAGCAAGTGTGACTCTACAGATTTGCAGACTTGGCATAAAAGGCTGGGCCATCTTAATGATCAAAGCATCAGGATGCTGGCAAATCAAGACATGGTTCATGGACTGCCTAGTCTGGAGAAGGATTTTGCAGTTTGTGAAGGCTGCAAGCTGGGAAAGCAGCATAGAGACTCATTTCCTGCAGAATCTACTTGGAGAGCTCAGTTTCCACTTGAATTAGTCCACACTGACATCTGTGGTCCTATGCAGATTGCTTCAATGTCAGAAAACAGATATTTCATGTTATTTATTGATGACTATACAAGAATGGCTTGGGTTTATTTTCTCAGAAATAAATCTAATGCTTTTGAATGTTTCAAGAAGTTCAAAGCAATGACAGAATTGCAGAGTGGACACAAGGTGAAATCACTTAGAAGTGCAGAGGTGGAGAATTCATGTCAAATGAATTTCTTGCATACTGCAGTGAGGCTGGAATACAAAGGCAGCTGACTGTAGCATATTCCCCTCAACAAAATGGAGTTGTTGAGAGGAAGAACAGGACTGTAATTGAGATGGCAAAGTCTAAAGAGACTTCCATATGAGTTTTGGGCAGCCAGCCATGTGTTGGTATGACACGTGTTGGTATACATTCTTGCCTACCAAATTCATATAAAACCCACAGCACAAGCCCACTCAAACTTTAAAAAACTGAAAAAAAAATTATAACCAGCCAGCCCATGTTATGAATGGCCCAGTCAAACTTTAATAAAAGAAAGAATATAACTTAAGCAGCCAAATAGTGGCTGTGCAGTGCAATTCCAGACATGAATCATTCACATTCAACCTTTACTATTCATGTATTTCAAAATTGGAAGAGAATTGGTGGTAATCAATGTGTATTTCAAAGTCATGTAGGCAAGCTAAATTCTCCACATCATCTTGCTATGCAAAAAGTGGGTTAGCTTAAAAAACCCATATCTTCATATTGAAAATGTGGTAGATAAGCAATCAAAGTAACAAGTGATGGACAATCGGTTGCGACTTACAACCACAATAGAGGGCATTCGGTATTTAGCAAATCAAGCATTGGCCTTTCGAGGTCACGATGAATCCGTTGACTCATCTAATCGGGGCAATTTCGTTGAAATCTTAAAGTCTTTTGCAAGAATGAATATAGAAGTTGAGAAAGTTGTTCTAGATAAGGCTCCTCATAATGCTCAGTATATTGCCCATGATATACAAAAACAGATTTTGCATATTTTTGCTACCAAGGTGAAGAAGAAAATTTGTGCCGAACTTCAGAAGAACAAATATTGTATTCTTGTTGATGAATCACTTGATGAATCAGGCAATGAACAAATGGCTATTATTCTAAAATTCTATCCTGCTGATTTCAGTCCAAGTGACTTAAAAGGTTTGGAAATTGAGTTGAGGTATTTTCAAAATGATATGCATCACCTTCCCTGCTTTAAGGACCTCACCACTCTTCCTCAGTTATGTCAACAATTGGTGGAAACAACTTTGGCTGAAAACTACCATTTGCTTTACAGATTGATTCAGTTGGTGTTGACTCTTCCTGTTTCTACAAAGCAACAACTGAACGAGCTTTTCATGTATGAGAATTATTAAGAATAGACTTCGAAGCACCATAGCTGATGAATTCCTTGCTGATTGCATGATTCTCCACATTGAAAGAGAGTTTGCTAATAGTATCGATAATGAAGAGATAATTGAAGAATTTAAGATTTCTAAGCCTCGTAGGGTACAATTTTAGATTAAAATAGTTTAATTTTTGTGTTGCATTGCATTTACTTCTTGTTTTTTTGTTAAGCTTTTATTTATGTATAAATATGCATATTTGAGGGTAAGGCTCATTACGTCCCCCCTGACTAGGTGTATCTTTTTATTTTTATCAATAAAATTCACTCGTACCGTCGAGTTTTTAAGGTAAGTTTCGCCTACCTGACTTTTGAATCATGGATTCGTCACTGGTTGATTCTCCACGTATTGCTTCTAGATTGTCTCTCATAAATTTACCTGACTATATATAGCTTTGCTTGACGATTCATCAAGATTTTTGTCAAATTTGAAGGCTTTGCCTACAGTTAGCCACGCAATTTAATCTCCCATTAACACGGCTACAGCGACGTCTATCCTGAAGAAAATCATACAGTCTATGCATCCATCTCTCTAACTTGTAATAAGTCCTTTGTTTTTAATTCTATCTTTCCCCACATGAACCCTCCCTCAGCTGGGTTGTCAATTTTCATTAGCTTGATTGATGGGACATAACATTGTTTGAATTGTCAAAAGAAACTTGGACTGAACTTCATTGACCCCAGATTTTTTTTTATATTTTCCACATGACTTTATTTAGTTTCCCACATGGCACCAATTTGTTGCCCACAAGAGCCTTCCACTCACCTATAAATATGACCCTCTGCAAGCATTTTGAACCAAAACAAGAACCCAAACAGACATTAAACATGGCACTAAGCAAAACACAAGCCTCAGCCCTATCTTTGTCCCTCTTGATCATCATTTCTTTATGCAAGTCGTCCCAAGCTGATGGGATTGCCATCTATTGGGGCCAAAACGGCAATGAAGGCACCTTGGCAGATACTTGTAACACAGGCAACTACCAATTTGTGAACATAGCTTTCCGACAACTTTTGTGCAGCCAAACCCGTGCTCAACCTGGTGAGCAGTGACCCAAGTACCAATGGCTGCACGTTTGAGCACGACATCAAAGCTTGCCAAGCCAAGAACATCAAAGTCCTCCTCTCAATTGGAGGCGTTGTAGGAAGCTACTCTCTCACTTGGTGATGATGCAAGGCAAGTTCTTGATTACCTTTGGAATAACTACCTAGGCGGTCAGGCCAGTTCACGCCCCTTGGTGACGCGGTTTTGGATGGCATTGATTTTGACATTGAAGTGGTGGTGGCCAGTTGGGATGAGCTTGCAGTCACTCTGTTGAAATATAATCCTTCGCCTGATTTCTTAGAGCAGAAGTCATTTTCTATTTTCTGTTACTGTCTATTTTAAATGATGTAATGAGAACCATTAGATCATAGTCTAGGTGGATTCTCTAGCTTAGATTTGGTATGACACGTGTAAGCACCTAATAGGGGTGACAGTTGTAATTCTGTTAGAAGAGAATCACATTTCTCTCTCTGTCAGACACACTATGTAAGCTGCAGATTGTAAGAATTCAATAGAACAGTGCCTTCCTCATTTCTCTTCATTCTCTCTAGCTGAAATCTCCAGAAAATACATCTCTTCCTAATCGGAAAATACATATACAAACTAAGAATTTTAACATGGCCTCAGAGCCAGGTTCGATTGTTTGTTGGGCGTGAATCTGTGAAGATCGAGCTGGTGTTTGGCTGGGCTGACGTTGAGCTCACTCAAAATTTCACGAAGCTTTTCTAGCTGCGTCTGATGTCTAACATGGCAGGATCAAGCTCTTCGAGCTTCGTACACCGTTTTCAATGGAGAAAACTATGAGTTTTGGAGCATTCGAATGAAGACCATTCTGAAATCTCATGGACTGTGGGATTTGGTTGAAAATGGTTTTGATGCTTCAGATCCAAAGAAAAAAAAAGGAAAGGAAGAAGGATCTAAAGCTGCTGAAGAAGAGAAGTCTATAACGGCTGAGATTTTGATGAAAGATGCTCGTGCACTTGGACTGATCCAAGGTGCAGTCTCAGACCAAATTTTTCCCAGAATAGTGAATGAAGAAACCTCAAAAGGTGCATGGGATATTCTGAAGGCAGGAGTTTAGAGGCGATAAACAGGTACGAAGTGTGAAGCTACAAGGCTTACGTAGAGAGTTTGAATACACTCGTATGAAGGATAGTGAGTCATTCTCTAGTTATGTTGCTAAACTATTTGATCTAATTAATCAAATGAAAAGTTATGGTGAAGAGTTACCTAGAGAAAGAGTTGTGCAGAAATTACTTATTAGCTTGCCTAGATCTTATGACTCTATATGTTCTGTGATTGAGCATTCAAAGGATCTTGACACTCTTGAAATTCAAGAAGTGGTTGCGTCTCTCAAGAACTTTGAGCTCAGGTTGGATAGGCACACTGAAAATTCCACAGAAAAGGCTTTTACTAGCCTGAACATAGAGAGTAAAAGCTCTAAGAATGGAAGTTCTTCTGGAGGTAACAAGTCTCAGAGGAACTGGAAGGGAAATGGGAAGAATTGGAATAACAAGTCCAATTCTAATCCCAAACCAAATGCATCAAATGATGGAACTAAAACACCTTGCAAGCACTGTGAAAAACTGCACTATGGCAAGTGCTGGTTTGAAGGAAAACCAAAATGCAGAGGATGTGGAAAGTTTGGTCACATGGTTAGAAATTGCCATGAAAATCAACCTGTGCAGAAGGTGAATTATGCCAATCAGGCTGAAGTAACTGGAACATTGTTTTATGCATGCAATGCCGTGACAGATGTGAAATTGAACAATTCTTGGTATGTGGACAGTGGTTGCAGTAACCACATGACTGGAGATGAAAGGCTATTGATAGATATTCGAAGGGATGTAACTTCCAAGGTGAAAATGGGGACTGGAGAGACAGTTCAAGTTGTAGGAAAAGGCACACTTGTGATAGAAACCAAGACAGGCAGAAAACACATTCAAGAAGTGATGTTGGTGCCTGGTTTAGAAGAGAACTTGCTCAGTGTTGGTCAGATGATGGAACATGGGTATTGTTTAGTATTTGGAAAGGGAATGGTGACAATTTTTGATGATTGGTCACTGCAAAATCCTATAGCTAAGGTTCCAATGACTATCAATAGGTGTTTCTCTCTCACAATGGTACCTGCTACTCGGTTGGTCTGAGAGCAAGTGTGACTTCTTTGCGACTTGGCATAAAAGGCTGGGCCATCTTAATGATCAAAGCATCAGGATGTTGGCAAATCAAGACATGGTTCATGGACTGCCTAGTCCGAGAAGGATTTTGCAGTTTGTGAAGGCTGCAAGTGGGAAAGCAAGACATAGAGACTCATTTCTGCAGAATCTACTTGGAGAGCTCAGTTTCCACTTGAATTAGTCCACACTGACATCTGTGGTCCTATGCAGATTGCTTCAATGTCGGAAAACAGATATTTCATGTTATTTCATTGATGACTATACAAGAATGGCTTGGGTTTATTTTCTCAGAAATAAATCTAATGCTTTTGAATGTTTCAAGAAGTTCAAAGCAATGACAGAATTGCAGAGTGGACACAAGGTGAAATCACTTAGAAGTGACAGAGGTGGAGAATTCATGTCAAATGAATTTCTTGCATACTGCAGTGAGGCTGGAATACAAAGGCAGCTGACTGTAGCATATTCCCCTCAACAAAATGGAGTTGTTGAGAGGAAGAACAGGACTGTAATTGAGATGGCAAAGTCTAAAGAGACTTCCATATGAGTTTTGGGCAGAAGCTGTTCATATAGCAGTCTATCTTCTCAACAGGTGTCCTTCTAAGTCTCTTAAGAAAATGACACCATTTGAGGCCTTCACAGGAAGAAAGCCAGGTATTGCACACTTGAAAGTGTTTGGATGCCTATGTCATGTGCTTATTCCTTCTATTTTGAGACACAAGTTGGAAGAAAACAGTCACAAATGCATTTTTGTGGGCTATGGATTGTGTGAAAAAGGCTATAGACTGTATGATCCTAAGGCTAGAAAGATTATCTTGTCTAGGGATGTCTATTTTGATGAAGAAGCCTCATGGACATGGGAGAATCATAGCAATGCAGATGTGAGAATGCCTATGCCGGATGGAAATCAAGGTACTGCAGAAACTGAACAGAAGGTATTAGATGAACAATCTCAGTTTTTGGATACTCAAATGCAGATGGAAGAAGAAATTGCACCTCAAGGGGAAGACATGCTTGATGAGACTCAAAGGGTTGATCACACACCTCACAAGTGGAGGAGTATTAATGACATCATGACACAATGCAACATGTGCATTGTAGAACCTGACAGCTTTGAAGAAGCAGATTTGGATGAATCATGGAGAAGTGCAATGGAGGCTGAATTCGAGATGATTAAGAAGAACAATACATGGAAATTAGTTGACAGGCCATTTGACAAACCAGTAATTGGTGTTAAGTGGGTCTACAAGGTTAAACTGAACCTAGATGGTACTGTGCAGAAGAATAAAGCTAGGCTTGTGGCTAAAGGCTATTCACAGAAGCCTGGAATCGACTATAATGAGACATTTGCCCCTGTGGCAAGACTTGACACCATCAGAACCTTGATAGCCCTTGCAGCACAAAAGGAATGGAACCTATTTCAACTGGATGTGAAGTCTGCCTTTCTCAATGGCATTCTAAAGGAGGAAGTTTATGTTGAACAACCTCAAGGATATGTTCAAGAGAGCAAGGAAACCAAGGTGTACAGGTTGAACAAGGCTCTATATGGACTGAAACAAGCCCCAAGGGCCTGGTATGATGAAATAGATGCCTATTTCAACACTGCAGGTTTTAAGAAGAGCTTAAATGAAGCTACTCTCTATATCAAAACAAGTGACACCTCAGGTATTATCATTGTCTCACTCTATGTAGATGACATTATATATACTGGAAACTGTCCTAAGATGCTTGAAGAGTTTAAACAAGATATGATGCAACACTATGAGATGACAGACTTGGGTATGTTGCACCATTTTCTTGGCATGGGAGTGGAACAAACTGATAAGCATATTTTCATTCATCAAAAGAAATATGCCATGAAAATTCTTGAGAAGTTTGGAATGAGAGACGCAAGTCAGTGGCAATTCCATTAGTGGTGAATGAGAAATTGTGTAGAGAAGATGGAAGTGAAGCAGCAGATGAAAATGAATTCAGACAGATTGTAGGGAGTCTGCTTTATCTGAGCCACAAGACCAGATGTCATGTTTGCATCTAGCTTGCTTGCTAGGTTTATGCACAATCCCTCAAAGAAACACATGGGAACTGCTAAAAGGGTGCTGAGATACATACAAGGCACATTAGATTTTGGAATTGAGTTTGCAAAGGGGAAAACAGCTACTCTAATTGGGTATTGTGACAGTGATGGGCTGGGAGTGAGGATGATATGAGGAGCACCTCAGGATATGCCTTCACACTAGGCTCAGGCATGTTCTCTTGGGCTTCCATCAAGCAAAACACAGTTGCTTTATCTACAGCCGAAGCTGAGTATGTGAGCGCTGCAGAAGCAACTTCACAAGCTAAGTGGCTCAGATTTGTGCTTGAAGATTTTGGTGAAGAACAGGTAGAAGGGACTCCAATTCTATGTGACAACACCTCTGCAATTGCAATGGCAAGGAATCCAGTTCATCACCAAAAGACAAGGCACATCAGCAGGAAATTTCATTTTATAAGGGAAGCCATTCAAGCAAAAGAAATCGAACTGGTGTACTGCAAGACAGAAGATCAGATAGCTTGTGAGGTTGAGAAGCTTGCTTGGAGTGAAATCAGCTAAAGGATTAGAGGAGTGTTGAAATATAATCCTGTTCTGCCTAATTTCTTAGAGCAGAAGTCATGTTCTGCCTGATTTCTTAGAGCAGAAGTCATTTTCTATTTTCTGTTCTGTCTATTTTAAATGATGTAATGAGAACCATTAGATCATAGTCTAGGTGGATTCTCTAGCTTAGATTTGGTATGACACGTGTAAGCACCTAATAGGGTGACAGTTGTAATTCTGTTAGAAGAGAATCACATTTCTCTCTCTGTCAGACACACTATGTAAGCTGCAGATTGTAAGAATTCAATAAAACAGTGCCTTCCTCATTTCTCTTCATTCTCTCTAGCTGAAATCTCCAGAAAATACATCTCTTCCTAATCGGAAAATACATATACAAACTAAGAATTTTAGCTGCAGCTCCACAATGTCCATTCCCAGATGCTCACCTAGACGGTGCTATCAAAACCGGCCTATTTGACTATGTCTGGGTTCAATTCTACAACAACCCTCCATGCCAATTTGCAAACAACAATGCTGCCAACCTTTTAAGTGCATGGAACCAATGGACGTCGAGTGAAGCCAAACAAGTGTTCTTGGGACTACCGGCAGCTCCTGAAGCTGCTCCTAGTGGTGGATTTATTCCTGCTGATGCTCTCAAGTCACAGGTTCTTCCAAATATTAAGAGTTCTCCAAAGTATGGAGGAGTTATGCTTTGGAGCAAACAGTATGACAATGGTTACAGCGCTTCCATTAAAGACAGCGTCTAGGTCTCTGCCTAGACACTTTCTGCTGCTAAAACAAAATAAGTTACCATGACTCATCAGTAGTTCCCCAACCTACTGGCCAGAGTTAATTACATGCACTTACGATAATAAAACATCTTACTGTCTGTAATAATTTTTTAATCGAATAAAATATTACTCATACCATTATCATTATCTTATATAGTTTATATTCACTAAATTACGCTGGTGTTCGGTATTTCCATGCTTTCACGCCTCTTTGCAAAGCAAAGTCAATCCGATATATTTCTGGCTCCAAATAAGTTGAAGAGTTCTGACTGAGTTCGTGAGCACTCCAATTTGCTCCGTGTAAACCTATTCCAGCTCAAACTACGATTTTCTCTGAGGTAGTGGATTGATATATTGGACCAGCATTAATCTTGTCTTAAATAGGTCAACGGTACTAATTATGCCAAGCAAACCATTTTAGTGGGCACTCAGCCTTGTAATTGTCTATACAAACAATTATCATTAATGTCAACTGAATCCATAAATTTGGAATCCCTCCATCCAAATGGAGCCTCAGACCTTATTATAAAGGGAGGGCTTGATCAGTCTTGACAATAAGAGAAAGCATACAACGCCTTATTCTAGCAAGCATGGCTAGAAATTCCCAAACTCCCCTTCTCCTCCTTGTCCTTTCTGCACAACTGGTTCTAATCAGGCTCTGTCATGCCAGCGGCGTCGCCGTCTACTGGGGCCAAAACGGGAACGAAGGTACTCTAGCCGAAACCTGCGCCACCGGCAAGTACAAGTACGTGAATATAGCCTTCCTCAACAAATTTGGCAACGGCCAAACCCCCGAAATCAACCTTGCAGGCCACTGCAACCCTGCATCCAATGGTTGCACCATTGTCAGCAGTGGCATAACAAGTTGCCAAAGCCAAGGAGTCAAGGTGTTGCTGTCTTTAGGAGGTGGAATTGGTAACTACTCTCTAGCATCACCCGCAGATGCTAGAGCTGTAGCAGATTATCTGTGGCACAATTTCTTGAGTGGGAAGAAGTCAACTTCGCGTCCTTTAGGAGACGCCGTTTTGGACGGTATTGATTTTGACATAGAGCTTGGTTCAACTCAGTATTGGGATGTGCTTGCAAGAAGCCTCAAGGCATATAGCAAGCCAAGAAGAGCTGTGTATTTAGCAGGAGCACCTCAATGCCCATTTCCTGATAAGTTTCTAGGGGGTGCTCTGAATACAGGGCTCTTTGACTATGTTTGGGTTCAGTTCTATAACAATCCTCAATGTCAGTATAGCTCAGGTAACACTGATAACCTCATTAACTCGTGGAACAAATGGACCACGTCGATAAAGGCAGGGCTGATATTTTTGGGGTTGCCTGCGGCTCCCGAGGCAGCCGGAAGCGGGTTTATTCCGGCTACGGTGCTGAATTCTGAAGTCCTTCCGGTGATAAAGAAGTCGCCAAAGTATGGTGGTGTGATGCTATGGTCCAAGTTCTATGATGATCAAAGTGGATACAGTTCTTCCATTATTGGAAATGTGTGACTTTGTAGTTCCATGTTTTGTTTGGTAAAATCCAAAACGATAATAATGAATAAATTCTATTTGGCCAAATGAATGTTGTTTAATTTTGTTTACGAGGCTGACTCCCCCATCCCATCAACAACATTGACTTTTTGGGCATTGGTGTAATAAGGAATGTTTAACTTCCACCATAGTGACGTTAGTAATTTAAAAGTG
This sequence comes from Prunus mume, assembly GCF_029339155.1. Classification (NCBI taxonomy): domain Eukaryota; kingdom Viridiplantae; phylum Streptophyta; class Magnoliopsida; order Rosales; family Rosaceae; genus Prunus; species Prunus mume. The sequence goes on along the minus strand of NC_142702.1, from coordinate 29,247,533 downwards.
CTTCATTCGTCCAATCCCAACCCAGCCATTATAAACAACCATCAAGATAACATTAAGAAACAGAGCATGATTATGGAACCCCTATTTTAAAATTGGGACGCCAAAGTTGGCAACTGTCTCACAAGCAATGCCAGCGTTGGTCAGCTACAAAAACGGTTGGCGACGGATATTATAAGGTGATCCGTTTTCTCAATCAAACTATCAAACAAATTGCATACATAAATTAGATAAATTACCCTAAATTAGATAAATTTAGAGTTGTTTCGATCGTAAAAAAAAAAAAAAAACCTAACAAATTAGACAGTTAAGTTAAACGATTCATTCCAACTGCCAAATTTATAATTTAACATCCACTCACTGTTCTGCTACGCCAAATTAATTCGAAGGGGGAAAATCGGAGTACAAAAAATAGCATATAAGACACGAAGGCATACATAAAAGAGGGGGAAAAACAAACCAAGAAACTATTGCGGCAATTCCGCTGAAGTACACCAGAAATGCTATAATGACTCGAAATTATCGTGGTGTAAAGGCAGATAACTAAGTTACGAGGCTCTCTTCCATCTCCATTGCATCTAAACTTTGCGCACTTGAATATTGTGAGTGGACTGGATCCGCCAAATGGGTTGTCTGCCACTCTGAACGAGTGCCACCTCTTCTCCTTCCTTTACCATGCCTTGCTTCTGTATATGAAACACCAGAAACGATCAAATAATTAACATTAAATCCATTTGACAAGGGCTTTAAAATGGTTGGCATTGCTAGGTTGGCTCAAATCCAAAGCATTGACTGGTATGTTCCATGAAATTTTTTAAAGATAAATAACCAAAAATATGGTTCCTGCCAATTTAAATTATTCCTCGTAAATTTGGGAAATTCCAGCAAAGCATTACCTGCAGCACAGTCAAGGCATTGCTGAAACTTGTCTCAGCATCATCTGTGAACTCCATGTATATTGGACATACACCTTGATATAAAGCCAGTCTCTGTTGTATCCTCTTACTGCATGTCATCAAAGTACTAGATCAGCCAAATAATCAAATTCATATTCCTAATGGTAAAGAGTATATCAATGTGCATGCAAAAGAAGAACCAGCGGTG